>NC_134116.1:83774014-84089206 GCF_040939455.1 Microcebus murinus | reverse complement strand
AACAGAGTGAGACTCTCTCTCAAAAAAAAAAAAATCTTGATAATTTTGAATCTGGTGACCAATCCTCACCAGGTCTGATCGAACTGCCATCAGTTCCTGCATGGTGCTGCTGTCCAACACCTGAGTGGCAAGTGGAGCACATTAGTGCCACCCTCTCCTGTCCCCAGATGGTCACACTATGACAAACCTTCGAGCTCTGGCTTCTTGGCGGGAGCTTTTAAAACTACTCGTCCATGTCCCACGGGTCAGGCTGGCTGGTGTGGCCTCTGCTCCAGCCAGTGGTGGAAGACACGCTCCCACACCCAGGTTGAGGCGAGCTGACCCGCACCTGAATCCCCCTTTGCCGAATGACCACCAACTCCCAGGTTCTGGGGATTGGGGCATGGACGTCCTGGGGGTCCTGCTAACCCCACATCCCCAGTTCCACAAGCCGGCAGGGATGCCACCCCCCACCCACGTCGCCCCCGCCCGGGACTCACAATGATGCCTGGGTAGTAGCCGCCCACTGTCACGTTCTCCGTCCGGGTGGTGGCGGCCAGGCCGACAGTCAGGATGACCACAGACACCGCCAGCAGAGACCCGACAAACCAGAGTGATGTCTTCTTCCTCCTCGTGAACCCTTCTGGGAGGTGGACGAATGAGAGGCTGTCAGCGAGACCCTGGGGCTGGGAGAGGTCGCCCTGGGACGCCCCTCTTGCTAGCGGGCGAGGCCTGGGCCATGCAGCCTACACTCTTCCCGCAGACGCCCTCCCTGGGAAACCTCCCAGCCAGCCCTTCACCCCACTTCTTCTGCCTCGTGGCCCCGTTTCTCAGAAGCTGTAGTCCCAGCTACCCGGGAGGCTGAGGCAGGAGGATCGCTTTAGCCCAGGAGTTTGAGGTTGCTGTGAGCTAGGCTGATGCCATGGCACTCTAGCCTGGGCAAGGGAGTGAGACTCTGTCTCAAAAACAAAACAAAAAAAAACGAACGGAGGCCAGGTGAGGTCTACGGTGACTCCTGCTGCACACAGAGGTGACAGGGGTCGCCCCTGGCCACCTGTCACCTCTCCAGATGGCTGCAGCTCCCTGGCTCCACCTGCATCTAATAGACAGCAGGTCTGCACCCGCCCGGCCCCCGCCCACCACCTGTGTATCGTGGGGTTTCCTGGTGTTCAGAGCAGGAAATAACCAGCAGCACACAGGCGCCGCTTAGTGAGAACATGGGAGGCTAAATCCTGGGGCTCACAACGGGCAGGCCCTGGGGCAGGAGCAGGGAGGGTACTCAGTGACATGAACAACTGTCCTGCCACACGCATCAGCCGTCAGCTCCGAACTGACTCTCCAGCTGCATCCCAGGGACCCGGGCCTGCGTCAGGCCACTTGCAGCCCTGCCAGCCACAGCGAGTGGGCAGGTGGGCAAGGCACCCCCAGTCTGTGGGAAGTGAAGCCTCCCTCTCCCTTCTCATGAAAGTTGCCCTGGTTTACTGCTGGTGCCATGGAAACCAGAAGGTCCACCAGCCTGAGGATAGAAGGGCCGAAAGGCTGCACCTTGATGGCACTGTACCCGAACCCCACCTGCCCTGTGTTCTCAGCATGTGACCTACTTGTTGCTGGGGATGGCTAGGTTGGGGTCTTAGACCCGCTGTGTGTGAGACAAAGCACACACATCCTGCCAGGTCATGGCCCTGCGTGGCTCCGCCCTGCTCACTTCTGGCCTTAGCATTTCCCAGCTGTCCACATCTGGCCACCCGGGCTCTGCCAAGTCTGTCGGGTCCAGGCCTTGCCCCGGGCAAGCCCCACCTTCTGCCAGGCTGGGCCTGGCCCTGCCACTCTCCCCTTGCCGTAGTACGTCCTCGATGTCTGTCCTCCCCCAGGGCCGTGTTCAGCACCAAGCGAGTGAGAGACGGAACAGGGACGGCCGGGAGAAAGCCGAGAGGCATGAGGACTGCGTGGCCCCCGGCAGCCCTGCCCTCCCGAAAGTCCACAGAGCCCCTAGGCTGGGTGTGGGAATGTGCCCAGCCGAAAGTGACATGTTCCAGCCTCTGCTACGGCTAGAAGACTGAGTTCTGGATGAGTAACCGCTAAGCAGAGGACACTGGGTGGGACCCACAGAAAGTATCTGGAAGAGGCTTGTCCCCTTTCTCCCCTTTGCTGCACAGGATGTGAACACGGAGGCGGAGCCCGAGCAGCCATTCTGGGCCATGAGGGAAGCTGGAGCCAGGAAGCCGCAGGGTGGGAAGGGCAGAGCAGAGCAGAGAGGCAGCCCGAGCCGTCCACCTCCAACCTTACTGTGCCAGAATAAAATCTCCAGACCGCAAGCCACGCGTTTGGGTGCATGATATTCGCAGCCAAACCTAATTCTAACCGTCACAGAACTCAAGAAAGCAAACCAGAAAGAACACACGGCCTGCCTCTAACTGCCTTCCCAGTGCAACCTCCCACTACCAGAGAGACTCTGCCTGGTCATTCAACCTCCACACGAGGCGGAGGCTGCAGCAAGTGGAGGATGCGGGAGGATCGCTCAAGGTCAGGAGTTCGAAACCAGCCTGAGCAAGAGTGAGACCCCGTGTCTACTATAAAAAGAAAGAAATTAAGCAGCCAACTAAAAATATAGAAAAAATTAGCCAAGCATGGTGGCAAATGCCTGTAGTCCCAGCTACTCAGGAGGCTGAGGCAGGAGGATCACCTGAGTCCAGGAGGTTGAGGTTGCTGTGAGCTAGGCTGACACCACGGCACTCTAGCCTGGGCAACAGAGTGAGACTCTGTCTCAAAAAAACAACAACAAAAAAAACATGCTGGTGTCTCCCTACTTGAAAATTTCAAAAATCAGCATAATGCGTATGCAGGCACCTATGCAAGTGTTTGTGTGTTTGCATTTGTGCAAGCGTCTGTGCATGCGCATGTTACGCAAGCGAAGCATGGGAACCACTGGCGAGGTCACATGCAGACATTCGTCATGCTCCAGAAGTTGGCACCTGAAGATTTACACTTCTGCAAACCCACCAGCAAAGCATGGCAGCAGCTCAAGGTCATAGCCTCCAAAGTAGGGCGGGAAGGAGGGAGGGCGGGCCAATGATCAGAAACGAATATCAGGGACCTGTAAATCCACGTGCGCACCCAGGATTGGAATCGCTTCGTTAACCTGAGAGCCCCGCTTCTATCCCGCCGACCCAGCAGGCGTCTCCTGGGAAGGATGCTTTACCAGGCGACCTCAGCCAGCACCGCGCTCCGCCTCCCTGTGCAGGACACGAGTCCCCCACGCCGCCCCACCCCCCAGACAGGCCGGCCCCACCCAGGCCGGCCGCTCTATGCCAGCTCTCCCTGCCACCCCGCAAATGCCCTCACCTGCTGGCAGGTGCCTGAGCCCTGGGCCTCGAGGCCACTGCCCGTGGGCCCTGGAGCTCCCAGTCCCGACCCACGGCCCCTCCAGGTCTCCCGCCGCATCCTTCCTCCGTCCTGCGTCTGGCACCAGGTTGCATGCCAGGCCTCTGACGCCCTGCGTCCGGCCTCAGGTCCCCTGTCTGACCTCTCACGCCACACGTCCTACCCACCGTGTCCGGCCCCTCACTCCACACGTCCTCCCTCGGGTCCCGCGTCTGACCTCTCACGCCACACGTCTTAACTCAGGTCCCGAGTCCGACCTCTCACGCCACACGTCAGACCTCAGGGCCCCACTTCCAGCCTCTCACACCCTACGTCAGACCTCAGGGCCCCACTTCCAGCCTCTCACACCCTACGTCAGACCTCAGGGCCCTACTTCCGGCCTCTCACGCCCTACGTCAGACCTCAGGGCCCTACTTCCGGCCTCTCACGCCGCACGTCCTCCCTTAGGTCCCGTGACCAGCCTCTCCACACGTCCTCCCTCGGGTCCCGCGTCCGGCCTCTCACACCCCAGGGCAGACCTCACGCCCCACTTCTGGCCTCTCACGCCGCACGTCCTCCCTCAGGTCCCGTGACCAGCCTCTCCACACGTCCTCCCTCAGGTCCCGAGTCCGGCCTCTCACACCCCACGTCACACCCCACGTCAGACCTCACGCCGCACTTCCGGCCTCTCACGCCGCACTTCCGGCCTCCGGCGCGTGTGAGGCGCACGGGCGCAGGGGCCGGGACGACGCGGGAGACGGCGTCTCCCCAGGGCCAGGCAGGCTGCAGGTGCTGTGCTAGAATCGCGGTTTCATCCCGCTCGCTCGAAGGGCGGCGATGTCGTGGAACACGGAGAAGCGCGGGAAACACGGAAGAGGAAATGGAGGCCAGGCGCCGACTAACGCCCGCTGTCAGCGACGCACGGCGGCCTCGGAAACGCACCCCAAACTCTCCAGCGTCTGCTCCCTGGCCCTGGGGTTTGCAGGGTTGAGAAGGCCGGTCCCTGGGGCGGGATGGGAGGGGCGGCGGGGAGGAGAAGAGTCACACTCTGTTCCTGTCGGTTAATTTTAGGAAAGGCAGGTAGATGGGAACAAGTGGACACAGAGCTACAATGCCTCGTTTTGTGTTTTGGAAGGAGATGAAGCCTCCTTTGTGAGAGAGCCCAGAGCACCTGCACCAGTGTCGACCTCGGGGGGGGGGGGGGGTTAGCCCTGGGGGGCACACACCTGGAGGGCACACACCTGGGGGGCACAAACCTGGGGAGGCAGCCCTGGGAGGGCACACACCTGGGGGGCACAAACCTGGGGAGGCAGCCCTGGGTGACACACCTGGGGAGCAGCCCTGGGAGAGCACACATCTAGGGGGCACAAACCTGGGGAGGCAGCCCTGGGTGACACACCTGGGGAGCAGCCCTGGGAGGGCACACACCTGGAGGGCACACACCTGGGGGGCACAAACCTGGGGAGCAGACCTGGGAGGGCACACACCTGGGGGGCACAAACCTGGGGAGGCAGCCCTGGGAGGGCACACACCTGGGGGGCACAAACCTGGGAAGGTAGCCCTGGGGAACACACACCTGGAGGGCACACACCTGGGGGGCACAAACTTGGGGAGGTAGCCCTGGGGGACACACACGTGGAGGGCACACACCTGGGGAGCAGCCCTGGGAGGGCACACACCTGGGGGGCACAAACCTGGGGAGGTAGCCTTGGGGGACACACACCTGGAGGGCACACACCTGGGGAGCAGCCCTGGGAGGCACACACCTCGGGGCACACACCTGGGAGAGCAGCCCTGAGCTTGTCCCAGGCCTGCATCTCCTCCTGCGCTGGCTTCGGCTTCCCGAAGCCCAGACTGCTCCCAGGCTGTCTGTGAGCAGCCAAATGCCAATTGCTCTTAGTTGATGCCATTTCCTCTTCAGCTATTTTCCCTTGACTATTTTCTGCTTAGGTTCCCATTCCAATCTTTTAAGTGTTTTGAGAGCAATAGGATTTCTAAAACTAAGTTTTATGGGATTGAGTTTTTGAGAAAATTACCGAACAAATGCTCTCTTTTTTGAAGGGTCTCATGTTGCTGTTTGCCCTGACTAAATGCATTGCGCACCTTTTATGCTAAAAAATGAAGAAAATGACTCAACACCTTCTTGAAAGCACAGGTGGGACCTTCTGTGGGGCCCGTGGCATTGCCTCCTGTGGCGCCTGCCTGGCGGAACCCTGTGTTCTGGTTCTAGAGCAGGAGGCTCTGCTGCGGGGGGCTGGCTCAGGGAATCGCGATCGTCAGATCCACAGGGCTGGCGGCATGTGGTCGGCCCGACCAAATCAGTCATCGACATTCCAACTTGCTAACCACTAAAAAAGTCAGACACATCTCCTCTGAGGTAAATCCCCCAATGAACTATTTTCCCTATAACGTTGCCAATTATGGCTCTCTCCTGGGCCTGACGCTTCCCCCCAAAACTGCTACATGATGAAAAAAAGCAAAAGATACGAGCCCCCCCTTTTGGTCGGCATGTCCATCACAGGTTCCACGATCACCACAAGGTCTAGAAAGAGTTGCGTAGTCTATATGGGACACTAGAAAGGGACAATTCTGAATAGTCTCATTCTAAGGACACAAATGGTAGCATTCTGACTCCAGATACAGCAGAGGTAACAAAAAGAATCCCAACCTCAAATACGTCTTATAAATACATGATATGGCATAAAAAGCAGACAAAAAAATAAACCCAAGGAAAGGAAGTAGGATATCTCCATAATTACCATAAATATAAGCATTTCTAGATCAGGTTTGGGAGAGAAAGGGGGTTTCACAGATGAGAGAAAGAAATTACGGAAATCATTCCCTGGATTCACCTATCCCATCAGCAGAAACACTGTTACCATGTTTCCCCGAAAATAAGACAGGATCTTAAATTTATTTTTCCTCAAGAAGACACCCTAGGGCTTATTTTCAGGGGATGTGTTATTTTTTTGTAAGTACGGTACAACAATCTACATTTATTCAAATATACTTAAGTCGTCTTCTTCTGGAACATCATCATAACTCTCCAAAGTTCCGATTCCATCCTGAATGTCTTGCGACTCTATTTCCTTTAGAACCATTGGCCCCAATCTCTCATGTCAAGCAATAGAGCTCTCACGGGGCAGATGAGAAGGGCTGCCAGTCTTCTTTACCGCTCCACCACAAAATGCATGGGTTGTGCAGATGTGCTGTGTAGCCACGCCCATCACTAGGGCTTATTTTCGGGGTAGGGCTTATATTACACAAACAAATGCTTAGAAATCCTGCTAGGGCTTATTTTATGGGTAAGGCTTGTTTTGGGGAAAACATGGTACATCATATGGCACTAAAAGAAGAC
Organism: Microcebus murinus; assembly: GCF_040939455.1. NCBI lineage: Eukaryota > Metazoa > Chordata > Mammalia > Primates > Cheirogaleidae > Microcebus > Microcebus murinus. The sequence goes on along the minus strand of NC_134116.1, from coordinate 84,082,509 downwards.
AAACCCAAGAAAAAGAGGTAGGATATCTCTATAACTACCATAAATATAAGCATTTCTAGATCAGGTTTGGGAGAGAAAAGGAAGTTCACAGCCAAGAGAGAGAAATTATGGACAATTGTTCCCTGGATTCTCCTATCCCATCAGCAGGAACACTGTTACATGTGCATTGTTAAAACGGAAGTGCCAGCACTCTGGGAGGCCGAGGCAGGCAGACTGCTCAAGGTCAGGAGTTTGAAACCAGCCTGAGCAAGAGTGAGACCCCGTCTCTACTATAAATAGAAAGAAATTAATTGGCCAACTAATATATATAGAAAAAAAATTAGCCGGGCATGGTGGCGCATGCCTGTAGTCCCAGCTACTCCGGAGGCTGAGGCAGGAGGATGGCTTGAGCCCAGGAGTTTGAGGTTGCTGTGAGCTAGGCTGACGCCACGGCACTCACTCTAGCCTGGGCAACAAAGTGAGACTCTGTCTCAAAAAAAAAAAAAAAAGAAGCCAGATTCCTTGATTGTTATTCTTAAAACAATATTAACTAATCTGGGCTTTCAAGAAACTTTCCGGAGCCACTCCAGGAAGGGCGTGGGGTTCGCTGGCCGCAGTGTTGGTGGGGTCAGCCCCGCCCCCCCCCCCCCGGGGGCGGAGTGTGTCCCCCAGCCCTTCCTCACCTGCCACAGTGTCACTGACTGTGCGGCTATCTTTTTTTTTTTTCTTTTCTTTTCAAAATCCCCTCTGCCCTCTCCCCTGGGGAGCACTCGCTGGCGTCATTCCAATCCCCCACTTCCTGGCGGGGAGCCAAGGCCCAGCCCCTGCCGGACACGCAACAGGTTTCCTGTGCTCCAGCCCAGCCCGGCTCAAGGCCACATTCCGTGTCAGAGTCAGAGATCCCTGGGATTTACGGGGATGTATGTGAGAAGGACGCCCCGAAATCAAGCAGCAAGACGCCTTCAGCACCTTTGTCACTGTCGAGCAGGAAGAAGCTGCCTGGCTCTCTGGGACAAGACTTTCAGTCTGAGGCTGAAATGAGGGAGAAGAGATAGGAAAGGGCTGCGCGTGGCTCTCCCTAATGCAAGTAGCCAGGAGGGGACACAGGGAGGGACAGATGCAGAGTCAGAGAGGGACACAAGAAGGAAGGACTGAGGACAGAGACAGAGTGAGGGGGACAGACAGAGACAGGGAGACTGAGGCAGAGAGAGGCAGGCAAGGGGAGAGAGGGAGACAGAGACAGAGAGATACAGAGACTGAGAGAGGGAAGCAAGGGGAGAGAGACAGAGACAGAGATACAGAGACTGAGAGAGGGGAGAGAGACAGAGACAGAGATGCAGAGACTGAGAGAGGGAGGGGAGGGGAGAGAGACAGAGATGCAGAGACTTAGAGAGGGAGGGGAGGGGAGAGAGATACAGAGACTGAGAGACTGAGAGAGGGAGGGGAGGGGAGAGAGACAGAGACAGAGATGCAGAGACTGAGAGACTGAGAGAGGGAGGGGAGTGGAGAGAGGGAGACAGAGATACAGAGACTGAGAGAGGGAGGGGAGGGGAGAGAGACAGAGACAGGATGCAGAGACTGAGAGACTGAGGGAGGGGCGGGGAGAGAGGGAGGGCACCGACAGAGACGGGACGGGGAGAATGAATGGCCAAGGGATGCGCTGTCCCAAGGGCAGGGCTGGGGGTTGGGGGACGGACCTGGCGGCGCCTTTCCCACCTGAGCGACCCGCGTCCTGGCCCCGCGCGCTCACCTGCCGTGTCGGGCGGAGCCGGGCTCCCCGGCGGCTGCATCCTGGGCGGGCGCGGGTCCTCAGCTGGGCAGCGACCCGCGACACCGCGGTCCGGTCGTCCAGTCGGGCGGAGCCGGCCCCGCCCCGCCCCGCCCCGCCCCGCCCCGCACTCCTCCCCGCCCCGCGCTCCTCCCCTCCCGCCCCGTTCCCCTCCCCTCCCCTCCCCTCCTGCTCCTCCTTCCCTGGAGCCCCGCCCCCCACAGCGCGGACCGACAGTAGAGCGGGGACTTGCGCGGGGGCTCCTGGGGGGCCGCACCTGCCCCCAACCCCCCACCTGCCGCCCACCCCTTCGTGGCCGCGCGGGTCCTGCGTCCCGGGTCCGGAGCACACACAGGCACACCCAGACGAGCACACTCACACTTGCACAGAGACCACGACTCGCACAGACCCTTCCCACCGGTCCTCCCCTTGGCCCTGCAGGGGAAGCTGCCCTTCCTGCCGCTGTCACACGAGGGGACCAGGGCTCGGGGAGCCAGCGTCACCCTCCCCACCCCTGGCCCCTCGAGGTACCAGGTGCCCTCTGCCCCCGGCCCAGCGCCCCTGGAGGACAGTCTGGTACCGGGTATTTTTACACGTAATATGATTTGGCTGTTCCAGAAGGCAGTTAAGAGGAAGTGAGGAAGTCTGGCTTGCGTGGTCTGACGGTGATCAGAGATGGGGACGTGATCACCCACGTCAGGAAGATGCTGCCTGCAACGGTCTGGCAAATGCACAATGCCCTTGACTTCCTTTAGCCAAGCACAGGCCGAGCGCTGCCCAGAAACCCCGAGGCTGCTCAAGGGTTCTCACACCCAGAGGGTGGAACTGGCCTGGACTCCACCCTTCCGAAGGCTCCAGGTGAACTGAGGCCTGGTAGTCAGGACTGACACTTGCACCTGTACCTCCCACTGGCCCCATGCCCAGACTGGACAGACACCTGCACCCACACCGCCCCTCATATTCCAACCCCCTGTCCCGGCACTGCCTTTTTAAATTTTGTTCTATTTTTGAGACAGAGTCTCGCTCTGATGCCTGGGCTAGAGTGCCATGGTGTCAGCCTAGCTCGCAGCAACCTCCAACTCCTGGGCTCAAGCAATCCTCCTGCCTCAGCCTCCCGAGTAGCTGGGACTACAGGCATGCACCACCATGCCTGGGTAATATTTTCTATATATTTTTAGTTGTCCAGCTAATTTCTTTCTATTTATAGTAGAGACAGGGGTCTTGCTCTTGCTCAGGCTGGTTTCAAACTTCTGACCTTGAGCAATCTGCCCGTCTCAGCCTTCCAGAGTGCTAGGATTACGGGCATGAGCCATCACGCCCCGGCCCGGCACCTTTAATCCTTACCGTGTAACACCCTCTGCACAGGTGCGGAAACTCAGGCGCACAGAATTAAGTAATTTTTCTGAAGACAAATAGCTGGTTAATGGAGAACCAAAATGTAAACCGGGTCGGTCTGATTTCAAAACACAACTATATCTTCCAAACAGGAAAGCAGGTGTCTACTTGAATGTAGACTTTTGATTTAATCTTTCCTACAGTCGATAGCAAAGTAGTTATCGAATCTCCTCTCCGCCAAGATGGGCTGTTCAGCCTTGCCTGCAGGAACTCTGCAGTCAGAAGTGAGACCTGAGAGACATGGAGCATGCAGTCGGAACATGACACAGGTGGGGAGGCTGCTCCGGCCAAGGCCCCTGTCAGTCGGGAGAGAGGACAGGGGACCCCGGACACGGCCGTTGCTCTGGCAGGCGTGAGAGTCGCTGGAGTCCCCGCACTGGTCGTCTCTGGAGGTGGACGGGGCTCGCTGTCCCCTGGCGGCTCCGTGAGCAGCTGGGACTGAGGCCACTGTTGGGGCTGACAGGGGCAGGGGGAGCACAGAGGTGAGCTGGGGGTGGGAGACCACCAGGCGTGATCGTGGACTGTGGCCACACACCCGGCAGCCTCTCTGCCTCCTGTCCTCTCTGCTGCTGTCCTGGAGGCCCGTGCTGACAGAAGGTGGGCACAGGGGCTGCTCTTCCCGCCCACCCCCATCTGCCTGTCACCCTCATGGGCCTCTCTCACAAACATACATGCCCACCCATGCACACATGCACAGGGACCCGAGCACATGCATGTGGACACATACAGACTGCCCCGGAGTTGCAGAGTGTGGTGTGAGGTGGGGGCATCTGCCCTGAGGTCCAGCCTTGAGGTCAGGCAGCCTCTCACGGCCAGGAGGGTGGTGGTCCAGCGTGGTCCCCGTGCTGGTGCCTCCCCCCCCCCCCCGCGTCCCGTGGTCACACTCCTGGTCCCTGTTTCCTGAAACGCTGTGCCTGCAACTCCCTTTCCTCCTGCTCACTGCCGCTTGGTTCTCCCCAAGGCTCAGGCTTTGGAGAAACTGAAGATGGAAAGATCCACTGGGAATTCCGGCCACAGGCCCCTCCTGCCTGGACACGGGGACAGGAAGTGTCCTGAACTGCCAGGCTGACGGTAAACACCCGCCAGGCCACCGGGGACACATCGGCCCTGGGCACCGCCGGTGGGGGGCCTCGGAGGGAAGGGGCTCCACGCAGAGAAATAACAGCCTGAGCCCCGCCTTGTCTGCACCACGGCAGGTGGAGGAGGTGGAGGTTGAGGAGATCACCAATCCCAGAGAGGGGACTGTCCCCTTGCTCGCCCTCCTCCTCGCTGGTGGCTGGCTCAGGGCAGGCACTCAGCAAACACAGGTGAAGGCAGGAAGGGTGGGCTGCTCCCCGACCCCTGCAGCACCTGCCACCTGCCGGGGGGACATGCTGGGGACACGGCACCTCCCGCACCTGCACTGCCGTGGACCCCTGGTGAGCGGGCTTGGGGGAGGGGACGCCGGTTGGTTTGGGCAGGGAGGTGTCCCCGAGTCCCTGAAGCAAGGCTGTGGGTCCTGCCAGCTCCAAAGTGACAATGACCAAAAAGGCCACAAAAGTCAGAGGGCGCCTCTGCCGGCGCCCAGAGCCCGTCCCTCCTGCTGCCTGCAGACCCTCGGGCAGAAACACCTGTGCGCGTGGCCCGGCTCGCAGCTCTCTGGGGTCGGCGGAGCTGATGGGGAAACGTGACCCGTCCTGTCACCAGGTAACGCAGGAAACCAAGCCCAGGATGAATAATGCAGCCCGGCAGGCGGGGCAGACAGCGGCCACCTGCCTGTGTGCCACCGGCCATGAGCAGGTGCGGCGGGAGCGAGAACAGAGATGTTCTCAGAGACATGAATTTTTAAAAATGAAACACACTTGGGGGCTTTGCTCAAGACACCTGGCTCTCCACACTGAGCAGTACAGGGCGTCGGTTCCCCACGGGGGTGTGAGTCCCCCCACCCCCAGCCTGGAACTCCAGCATCTCCTGTTCCAGCAAAAGTTCTAGAAGCGTGCAGTGCAGCAACTGCGGCTTTGCCTTGTGAAAGGAGAGCCGGCCACAGGCTGTGAAACCAGATCTGGCTTGACTGCCCGTCCGGCACGTCGTGCCTATTAAATGTCAACGCGCCAGGTGCAGCTGCTGCCCCCACCCCCCACCCCCGGGACCCTGTGTGTGACCAGGATCTGGGAGGACATGCAAAGTCACGCCCAGGCGCGGGTGACAGTGCCGGCAGGTCAGTGCACACCACACGCCCTAGCCGACATTCAGCCCTTAGCCGTGTATCCCGGAAATTAACATGCTGAGCTTGGGAAAACTTTCGATGCTGTCACTGGGGGACCGAGGTTTGATTTTTTTAAAATTAAGTCTTCAGGCTGGGGCTTGGTGGCTCACACCTGTAATCCTAGCACTCTGGGAGGCCGAGGCGGGCGGATTGCTCAAGGTCAGGAGTTCGAGACCAGCCTGAGCAAGAGTGAGACCTCATCTCTACTAAAAATAGAAAGAAATTAGCTGGACAACTAAAAATATATAGAAAAACTTAGCCGGGCATGGTGACACATGCCTGTAGTCCCAGCTACTCAGGAGGCTGAGACAAGAGGATCGCTTGAGCCCAGGAGTTTGAGGTTGATGTGAACTAGGCTGATGCCATGGCACTCTAGCCCAGGCAACAGAGTGAGACTCTGTCTCAAAAAAAAAAAAAAAAAAAAAAAATTAAGTCTTCTGACTTTATTCCAAATTGTCTGGATAGTATCTGAGAGCTGATCTCATGTTTATTTTTAATTTCAGGTTTTCACATGGAGGTTTTCCTTTCAAAATGGCTCTTCTGCCAGCTGGCATGAGGACTATAGTCTGTGTGTTTATTGTGGGTCAAGGCCCATGCGTGTTTCTAAGATTCATAAAGGCACGGACGCCCCTGTTGTATTAATAAGAGAGAACAAGATCACAGCAGCCTCTCTGAGACGCATCCTGGCCAACTCATATGGAGGCAGTTATATGCTGAGCAAATCTGTGAAGACTGTAGACACAGGCGTGTGTGCAGATAGGCATGTATGTGTAGACGTGTACATAGGTGCATGTGCAGGTGTGTACATAGGTGTGTGCATGTGTAGATGTGTGTATGTGTGTAGACGTGTACATATGCATGTGCATGTCCAGATGTGTACATAGGTGTGTGTGTAGACGTGTACATAGGTATATGCAGATGTGTCCACAGGCGTGTGCAAGTGTGGATGTGTGTGGATGTGTGTACGTGTGCATGTGTTGGGAATTCTGAAGGAAAGAATGCAACCTGGACTTAACATCACAATCAGGGAAGTCAACCCTCTTTTTCAACTTTTATTTTTACCCGTTTTTACATGAATAAAAGTTGCGTTTTTGCTTTTTGCTGAGGCTGTTTCTGACCGCGGTGCGGGGAGGGTGCTACACGCATATGGGGCAGGAGTGGGTGACGACCCCCACGGGAGGGGACAGGGTACACTCCCCGCCAGGCTGTGGCCCAGGCACGAGACCATCAGGACCATCAGGCCTATGTGGCAGGACAGGCCACTACAGGGGGGCCAGGCATGGGGGGGTTCTGAGGAGCCCTGGATGTCCTGTCGGCCCGGCCACAGATGCCGCGGCCTCCCCCAAGGCGGCCCTGACCCCCGGGCCAGCGCAAGCCTCGGGGCAGGACCAGGCAGGGAGGAGCACCCCGGGAGGCGGGAGGGAGCACGTCCCACTGCCCGGAGCTGACAGGGGCCTCGGCGGGGACAGCAGGGTGGGGAGCAGGAAGGGAGGGCGTCTGCCACCAAGCAGGGTCCCCAAGACCCTGGCAGGGACAGGAGAGGGGGGTGCTGGGAGACATCGCCAGCGGGCAGAGCCACCTGCAGCACCTCCTCTGCGGCCTCCGCCCTGTGAGGCTGGGGCCGGACTGGCCTCTGGCAGAGCCGCACGGGGTGGGCGGGGCGGGCCTGAGAAGCAGGTGTGTCAGCCAGGGGGCAGGAAGGGAGGCTGCAAAGCTCTTTGGGGACATCATGTGGACAGCTGTGCCAGGTCGCTGCCACGAGCTACTGTGTCCCAAAGGGCAGGGCCTGGGGCGGGTGGGACCCTGTGGAACTGTGGACCCGGCGTTTGTGACGCATTTTCTCCATGTGATACTAACTTTTAAGGTTCCTAATAACAGTAAGTGGCGACAGGACTTTCAACGGGTGTGCGTGAGCAGGGGCGGGGAGGAAGCCACTCTTGGCGGCTGAAGTTGCGCAGCGGCTCTTCCCGCCAGGCGTGTGCACAGGGACAGCCACCGGCTTTCCAGGCAGGGCCACCTCTGCCCCAGGCTGGCCAGGTGCAGCCACAGAACCACTAGGACGCCCAGTTACACTTGAACTTCAAATAAACAGTGAATGGCTTTTTACTGTAAAGACGTCCCAAATATTGCATGGGATAAACCTACACGAAAAAACTACTCATTATTTACCTGAAATTCAAATTCACCGGCATGTCCTGTACTTTGTCCTGCGACCCAACCTTGGGACGGGGCAGAGAGGTTCTCGCTGGGCCCCGCCGTCCCCCGAGACGGCCCACACTGTGCCCAAGAAGGCCTGGGGCTGCCCCTGCCCAGAGCCACGGCAACCCGGGGCAGGTGGAAGTGGTTTGGAGGCATCAGAAATGGGTGAAGTGAATTCACAGCCATTGCCTGATTCGCAACCTTCTAGAACACAGAGCAACACCCTTCTCCAAGGCCAGCTGCGGTCAGGTTTATCTCGGGCCGTCCTGGTTGCTATCAGGGTACAGTCTGGGTACCTCATGCGTGTGCGTGAGGTCCTCTACAGAACATGGATCCCCCCACAAAACCAGCCGACGTGGGTTTTACTGAGCGGCACACAACTGCCTGGGCTATGGAACGGTGCGCACGGCGGCTAGTCCTACCGTGTAAGCTCTAAGACTAGGAGGTAGTGGGTCTTTTTGGCTGCGGCCGGCAAATCTCCAAAGCCGTTGGTTGCCAGCCTGGTCCCTCCACGGGGAGGGAGCAGCAGGTGTCCTGGGGCCCAAGGGCTCTGCCCTCCCCACGCCAGGGCTCGGCCTCTGGGCAGGGCCGTGGCTCCCAGCAAGACCTTGAAGACCCATCTGTCCAGGTCCCTCAGGAGTGAGGCCTTCCCAGGATGGGCTCTGCCCACCTCGGCCCCAGCCGTGCCCAGGCTGCTCTCACCTGGGAGGGGGCTGGGCTCTCACTGTGCGCCCTCCCACGCAGCAGATGCACCATCCCGCCCACGCCAGGGAGGATCACGCTGCCGCACCTGTGCGCGAGTGCGGGGGCTCAAAAAGGGCCCCAGAGACGCCCCGGTGGCGGCTGAGGCGTGAACATGCTCCGGAGGCAGCTGCTACAAGACTTGTTTCTCCCAGTTAAGACGCACAGAGTGCTCGGGGCACCCGCGGCGTTCCAGGTGTGGCTGGAGACGCCCAGTGGCTGTCGGCAAGCGGAGGGTTGTGAGTGTGCCCGTTGGGGCTTTTGTCTTTGGTCACAATACAGCGTGGGGTCGCCGAGTGAGAAGCTGTCGCCGGCTGGAGTTGGCAGAGCCACAGCCCAGGCCGCAGGGGGGGACTTCCCCAGGGTGAGAGGACTCAGCTTGGGCTGTGCGGCCCAGGAGGGCGGTGCTCACAGGCAGGGTGGCGCCCAGCTGCGGGGTGAACGCTGAGGGACGCCAGGCCCCCAGGCCACCTGCAACGCTCCTCCAGACACTGGGTGCTGGGGGAGGGGGTTCAGGTGACCCCTGCGTGCAGGTGGCGCCAGCTCAGGAGCAGCAGTGGGAGCAGCAGGAGGCAGGACCTGGGCTCCACGGGGCTTAAGGGTTAAGGTCCAGGCCATCCAAACCGAGGGGGACGTCTGGCCATGTGTGGCTGCTCCTCTCCGCAAGAGGCTCTTCAAGAGTTTACACGACTGGCTCGTCCCACCCGGGAACGTGGTGCGCCGCTGCGTCGGCCCAGAGGGGTGGGCTGCCAGGGCGGACGCTCAGGACCCCGGCCCGGAGTCCGCGCCCTGTGGCCGCGCCTGCCTTCTCTTCCCTGAGCCTCCCGGAGACCCGGCCACACAGCGGGGTCCTGGCGGAGGGAGCCCGGTGCCCACCGGCTGGCGACCCCACGGCAGGCTCCAGGAAGGCCTTCAGCGCCAGAGGCCCGCGGGGGCCGCCGCCTCCCTCCGCGCTGCGTCTAGGAAACCAGACACATCCCCGACTTGGCCTGGGAGGCCGCCTCCCCCGCAGAGACGCCCTTCATGTCGTCCGGCATCTGCCCGTCCTCGCGCCACACGTTCAGGTCCCCGAAGATGCCGGTCTCGATCATCTCCTCCTGCCAGGGGATGGGGCAGTTGCCGGTGGCAAACTCCTGGAAGAAGTCCGTGTCCGTTTTGTCAAAGACCACGCCTTTGACGGTGGAGAAGGCACCGACGTCCTGGATGTTCTTGGCGTAGACGGTCCTGGAGTCCGGGATGAAGGGCGGGATCAGCATCCCTGTCCGGAGACAAGAAGCACGGACACGGCGGCGCGCGGGTGAGCGCAGCGGCCGCGCGGGAGGACGCCCATCCCCGCAGCCCCGCGAAGGCACCGGGACCCCGGCGAGCGCCTAGGCGGATGGAGCCGGGCGTGCGCAGGGCGGTTTGGACGCTCCTTGTGGAGGGATCCGTGGGGGCCTCGTTCTTCCTGGGTCCCCCCCCAAAGCAGATCCTTCCGCCTCTTCCACTGGGGGCCTGGCCTCCCGGGCCCCCCACCCAACCCTCTCGCAGACCCACGCACGGGGCCAGCCTCCCGGGTGGGCAACGTCATCATCCTCGCGGGCACCGCACATCCCAAGCTGAGCCTCGCGCCTCCTCTCCAGAGCCGGCTGCTCTCCGGACGCGCGCGGGGGCCCCGAGTCCTCGGCCGCCAGACACGGAGCGTCCGGCACGGACAGCTCCCCGGGGGCCGAGCTGTCTCTGCGGTCACAGAGTGTGCGCCGCGAGCTCTCCCATCCGCCCGCAGGCTCCCAGTGCGCGTCCGCACCTCGGACGCACACGCACAGCGCCAGACCCGCAACCTGCCGTGAATTGCCCCCGGTACCAGGTACCCGGCTGGAGACGCCGCCAGGGTGGGTGGGGTCAGGGATCCTTCGCAGCACAGGTGGGGAGTGCGGCGGGTTTGGGTCTCCAGGTCAAAGTGCCGCAGCCTCTTCCCTGCCCACCCCCCACACACCCCAGAACCCGACCTTTAACACCTGCGCAGACCTGGCCCGTTAGCGCCCAGTCCAGGCCGCATGGGGGGGTGAGCGGAGGGTTGGGGGCGTCCCCAGGAGCCTCCGGTGTCCCTGCCCTGCGACCCCGGCCGGCCCCCGCCCTCCCCTGTCCGCGCGTCCCACCGTACCGGCCTCCAGCTGTCTCCAGTTAAGGTCTTTGAAGAGGGGGTGGGCGCGCAGCCCGTCGCAGCTCTGGTCTCGGAACCCCAGGCGCCTCTCCGGGTCCTTCTCCAGCAGAGCCTCGCAGAAGTCCTTGCTGGGCTGGCTGAACTTGTCCGGGAACTTGACGGCCTCCGACAGGATCCGCTGCTTGAGCTCCTTGTTCTCCACCTGCGCGGCGCGGAGGGGTTGCAGTTAGGGTCAGGTTTAGGGTGCGGAGGGGACACGGCACCGCACGCCCAGCATGGGCACCGCGGGCGGCCCTACCTTCTCTCCTCGGGCTCGGAAGGGTCCCCTGGCCGCGATCATCTCGTACAAGGTGACGCCCAGGGCGAAGTAGTCCACGGAGAAGCCGTACTCCTCGCCCCGCAGCAGCTCGGGAGCCATGAAACCTGCCGGGCGGAGCGCAGCGCGGTTCAGAGACGCGCTCTCCCGCCCCGGCCATCGCGGGACCGGGGCTCCACGCACGCGTGACCAGAACACCCTCTGCTGGGGGCTGGCCCCCGGTGTCAACTGCGTCCCAGCTGCGACCGTCGGAAACGTGGCCGGACGTCCCGGGTGGGGCTGCCCCTGGCCGCGTGCCCTGCTCTGTGCGCGCTGTGTGAAGTCCCACCGCGCTCTCCCGACCTCAGACTCGCCGCGGTGGGAAACCCGCGACGGCGAGCACGCACGGCGTGCGCGTGACCCGGGGCAGGCGCGGGACAGGCCCGGACCCAAGCCCGGACGTCCCAGGCTTGGCACCTCACCCTGGCCCCGGCCCTGCGCTGCCCGCCGGGAGACCGAGTGTGCCGGCGCGGCGTCTCCTCCGCGCCCTTCGACAGCGCTGCGTGCGCCCATGAGCACGGGCACAGATGTACGGCGCGTGCCGGCGCTCAGCCTTGGAAGCAGACTCCCCGCGAGCTCAGGTCACTCGCTGGAGGTGACTGATGCAGGTGTCCGGACGGAGCAGCTTCAACTCCCGCCCCTGCGCTCCCGCCACGGCGCCTTCGGGGCTGGAGTGGGGCCCGCATGATCCATCTGGGCGCGTCTTTTGCCGCCTCCAAGTCCCTCAGGCGCAAAGAGTGGGTTCCCCAAGGTTCCGGGGCAGGCTCCCTGTCCCCAAGCCACTGGAGGTCGCAGGCGCTAACCTACCACCTCCTCCTCCTCCTCCTCCTCTTCTCCCGCCATTCCCAGCTGCTGCGTTTCCTGCAGAGTTTCTTTGTTCCCAGAAGACGTTGTCTTTCTCATTTGCCAAGTTCTCTACGGACTTGTCACCAATGCACCCTAAGTTCCGAGGCAGTTCCCCAATCTCCAGCCACATTCTGATTTATCAGACATTTCATCGATTTCGTCCTCATGGGAGAGTCTTCTGGAACCTTCTCCCCTGCTCCAGTCTGGACTCAGGGGCTGGCAGCCGGTGTCCTCCCCGGTCGTCCTTGTCCTCGGCCCAGACACGGCCCCTATTCTGTCCACATCGCTTCCTGTGGGCGGCGCGGAGGAAGAGCATTTCTGAGAACTCTCACATCTGAAAACACCTTTTTTTTACCTTCGTATTTAGCTGATAATCTGGGCACCAAATTCTAGGCTGGAAATCATTTTCTCTCCGAATTTCTGGGGTGTTTTCGTGCTTCAAGCACCACCGCACCCTGCTGGAAGCCTGTGGTGTCTTCTGTGCCCCGAACTGTCCCGTTTCAATCCACACTCAGGTGTTTCTGGCACGTGGGCTCACCTTGCTCCACGCTGTGGGTTTTCTAGAACTTTCTCGCTGGTGTTTCTTCCGTGCTCCCTCGCGACGACCAGGCCAACATTGGGCTTTCTGGACTAGGCTCCCACTTTTCTTGTGTCTCCTCTCCTATGTTCCATATTTCTGTACTTTGATCTACTTTCCGGAGAAAACCCAAATTTATCTTTCAAATCCTTTGGGTGTTTCATTTCTCCCATATTCTCTTATTTTCCAAAGCTCTCTAGAGGTTCGTTTCCATCACACGCTGTCTCCGCTTTGTGGACACAGCATCTCCTGTTTCCTGATCACATTAGCGGCAGGTGGGGCTCTAAACGGCCTCCCCCGAGAGGTTCTCTCGGTCCCTGCTCAGATCCAGGCTGGGCCCGGGCGGGGCTGGCCCGCCGCAGGCCCCAACGCCAGGCGCCTGCTGGACTCATCACCGGGGACACCCCCACGGCCTCACCTCTCTGCTTCCCCTCTCGGGCTGGTCAGATTGTGCAAAGATGGGCTGTCTGTCGCCCACCCTGGCCTCACGTTCTGGGGGCTGAGCTGGAGGTGAGGCCTGGGGACACCTGGACATACCTGAGCCCCCCCCAGCCTCCGTTTGCCTGGTGTCCCCATTTTCACGTCTGCAGCCCTCTCCTCCACCTGCCGGCTGGTCACGGCCCTCCAGGCCTCTCTGCAATGCTCAGCCTGCCCTGAGCACCTGGCACAGCAGCCCAGGTTAACCACACACCCGGCGTGGGGTACTCGTGGCCATTGCACAGGTGTGAGCGTGTGTCGGCTTGCCTCAGACTGCAGGGCCCAGGCCCAGGGCCGTGTCCCCATGTCGACTCCCGTGACCTCGGCCGTGTGCTGGGCCCTGCCCCGAGACAGGAGCGCATGTCCGGCAAGGAGAGACCTGGCAGAGTCTGTCTCTGGCCACTCAGCCTCCAGGGCAAGTCCCGGCGCCACTGCCTGCCCGGCCCGGCCCAGTGCCGTGTGGCGCAGGGAGTGGCGTGTGCAGTGCTGACACCTCGCTGCAAACCCCGGCCCCACTCCCCACACGCATCCGATGGGCCAGCCGGTGTCTCAGGCCCACGAGTGACGTCGGGACCGGGACAGACGTGCGGCGGTGGGAGCGGGAGGGCTGCGTGGAGGGCAGTTTCCATGTCCCAGGTTAAGGTCCTTCCTGGCCCTTTAACATGAGCGTCACAGAGGCGAGCTCCACTGTGCCAGTAAAGCTGCCGTGACGTGGGACCGTCCCTCCGAGGGGTGGCAGGGGTCACGCGCCACGGAGCTCCAGTCCCGGACTCTGAGAGCGCAGGGAAGGCCCCCGACCCCGGGGCACCTGTCGTCTCCTTCTAGGCTGTTCCACCGGAGGTGACTCAGATGGTCTCTTTGTGTCCCCGGCTTCAGGACTTGCTGGCAGCAAAGCAGGTGGCCAGCACTGGACGAGGGGCGACTGGCTCGGTAGCTGCTCTTGACCCGTCACTCATCTCCCTGCTGGAGACTCCGAGGACAGAGCAGCGCCGCACAGATTCCTGCGCTTGTTCCGCCTGGGCCGAGGAGCCACGCGGGCCGGGAAGGAGGAAGGGGAGGGAGCTCCCCAGCCAAGCCGGACTCACGTCGGCCGTGGAGCTCTCTGTGGACTCGGCATCTCCAGGTCACCGCGTGGGGTCACAGGGTGGCGGCCGCACTCACCGCCGACAGGGAAATGCACATGGGGGGGGTCTGGGTTCACGTCAAATCCGCAAACCCGCGGCCTGGCAGCCACCGGACGGGCAGCGGGGGCCCTCTGGTGGCCGACGCAGCCCTGGGCTCAGAGCACAGCAGGCTTCTGCGTGTCCTCGGGGCTGAGCTCTTCAAGTCCTGGCTTTGGGTGGTCCTGAGTCGCCCTGAGACACAGGAGTGAGGGGGCCCTGCCCACGTGTCCACGCCCGGGACTCGGTGAGGAGCGTGAGGGTTCACGTGGCACCAGGCCCCGCCCTGTCTGCTCGTGAGGAGCAGGTGCAGCCGCAGGACGGCTGCCTTCCAGAAAGTTCTCAGACCTAGCATGGGTGGGGCACCTCGCACAGAGCTCCTGAGTCGCCTGCCAAGTGCGGCCCGGCGTGGGGGTGCGGGTGTGGCCTGGGCCTCCCGCAGAGCTGGGGAAGCAGGTCGCCCCCTGCAGAGATGCGGGCAGGCAGGACAGACCCCCACGGCCACGGCACAGACAGACGGCGCCTGAGCGCAGGAGTTGGGGGAATTCGGCGCCACTCTGCACAAACCCCGACGTCAGCGGGCAGTGCCTTTCCCCAAAGCCAGAACAACCCAGGGGGAGACGGAAACGTTCCCGGAAATCCCATCAGAAATAACCCGAACACGTCGAGCCGTCCGGAGTGTGGAAGAGAAGGGGTACGTGGTGTGGCCACTCCACGCCGGCGTGGGGCACGACGGCCACGGCACATCTCACGGTGAGCCAGCATGGCGAACACTGGCCCAAAGGCTCAGAGGTCCAGCAGGTTGTCCAGGCCGCGGGACAAGAGCTCGGAGCCCGCCCGGCCTGACGTCGCCCTGACGTTGGGGTCCCCTCACCCCTGCACCGCGGCTTCCTTCCCGCCAGGGCAGGGCGAGAGGGGAGGGGCGAGACCAGGGCGGGGAGGCAGCAGGATGCACAGGATGTGGGCCCTGACATAGGCACACAGACACATGTGTGTGCACTCTTAGAGACATGTACACACGTCCATGCACACACGCACACACATGCATACCTGCACACTCACATACATAGGAAATGCACATGCAGAGAAACATGCAACACAGACACATGCATGCATAGAGACACACATGCAGAGACACACTTGCATAAACATAGTTGTACTCATGCACAAATATACACATGCACACATGTGTGTGCACACAGACGTGTGCACATGCAGGCACACTCACATACATATGCATGCACACATGCACACAGACATGTATATACACATGCAGAGGTGCATATATACACATGCACAAATAAGCACATACATGCAGACACACATGGACACGTGCATACGTATGCACAGAGGCAGACACATGCATGCACATGCATATGTGTGCAGTTATAGATGCATGCACACAGACATGGATTTGCACACAAGGCACACCCATAAGACACACATGCATGCACACCCACACATAAACGCAAACACACATGCTTGCACACATGCACACATTCACATGCACACACAAGCACACATGTGTACGTGGTACGAATGCACTGTGTGTTGGTGGGTGCCCGTGAGGGCTTTATTAAAGTTGAGCAGATGCCTACTGAAGCCAGCCCCTGAGCCGCCACCCTGCGGCGTGGCCCATGCAGTGACCCTCGGAGCACCGATTCCCACCCTCGGGCTCTCTGCATCGGCTGTTCTGCCGGTGCCCAGAGCCAGCGACATCCCTGGGCCCCATGGGTCCCCGCCCGGGAGGGCGCCAAAGCCGGCAGCTGTGACCACAGCAGGCGTGGTGCGCCCGACTGGCAGCCATGTGTCAGACAAGCACGGGGCTGTCTCCACGGCAACGATGAGCTCTGCAGCAGCAGGGCCCAGCAGTGGCCCCAACGTGCACTGAGGGGTGAGGGAGCCCACCGCACCCCCATTGCTCGCCTCACCTGGGGTCCCCGCGTAGCCCTTGGTCTTGGTCTGCCCGTCTGCCAGCTCCACCGCCAGCCCCAGGTCAGAGATCCGCACGTTGCCTGGAAAGCACACGGGCCTGTGTCACGAGTGCTCCACGGCTCAGCAGTGGGCCCAGAGCCCGAGGGAGCCCAGAGCCAGCCCCTGCACAGACATGTGTGCCCGTGAACACGCATGCACACACGCAGCACACACCCCTGCTCAGCCTCACACGGCGACACGGAGTCTCACATTCACACACGCCCTCCCTGGCTGACTGAGGAGGGATCCCTGGGAAGTGCCCAGCCCAAGCCTCCTTCTGCAATTTCGGTGTAATCCGCCCAAACTTTGAATTCTGTCCCGCCCGGGCCGCAGCAGCAGCTTTGACCCCAGGTCACAGGGCTGGGGTCCCAGCACCTGCACCGCCAGCGGCAGGTGACAGCCGGTGACACCAGGCGCCCAATTATGCACAGACCGTCACCGAAGCCCCTCGGGGCTCAGGACGTCCCTGGAGACCCCGCCAGAGGCGGCCCTGCCGCCAGGCGTCCGACCGAGCGGGAAACCTGCGGACCCGGCCCTGCGCGGCTCTGGCGCGCTCGGCACCCGCCCATCCCCGCGCCGCCGCGGCCGGCTCACCGTCGTTGTCCAGCAGCACGTTCTCGGGCTTGAGGTCGCGGTACACGATCCTCCTCTGGTGCAGGTGCTCCAGGCCGCAGATGATCTGCGCCGTGTAGTAGACGGCGCGGGGCTCGGGGAAGCCGGGGTTCTCCTCGTCCACGTTGTAGATGTGGTACCTGCGGGCGGACCGCGCGGGGGCCGTGTGCGGGGAGCGAACACGCACAGGCGGTAAGGCCCCGGTGCCGCGTCTGGTGCCGGCGGAGGGGACCCCCGGCCGTGGTGGTCTCAGCAGCTCGCAGGCCCTGACCACGGCCGACGGTCGGAGGGGACCAAAGGGACGTCCTAGTGCATCTCGCCTCCCCTGTCGGCCCTGGCCACAGACGCTGGGGACAGCCCCCGAGCCACCGCGGGAGCCAGCTGGAGGGACAAGGCCGGGCTGGCCGGGAGGTCCGAGCGGCTGCCAGAGCTGCCCGCGGCGTGAGGAGCTGGGGTTTCCTCGAGGCACGCGGTGACGGCCCCACTGCAGCCCGAGGTCCTGGCCCGGCCTCCTCCCTCCCCGGACAAAGTCCTCCCTCCGCCGTGCCGGCCACGCTCTACAGAGCGGCAAAATCCGGGGAGTGCGAGGAGAGGCGTCCTCTAAACCGGCAGCCCCGGGAGGGCAGACGGGGAGCGGAGCCTGTCCCCAGCATGTCCCCGCTTCCCGGGAACTGGGTGCGACCCCACGCTGACCTCCCTGCCTTGCCTGGAGGAGACTGGACACGACTAAGTCCTCGGGGAGTGGAGCGCGAGCCCGCGAACCCCGACGCAGCTCCCCGGTGGCCTGGCCGGTGCCAGACGCTCTCCCAGTGTTAACCCTCACAACGACCTTTGAACTCAGCTGTGATCTATCCCCATTTTACAGTCCGGGAAACTGGGGCCAAGGGCGGCCAAGCTGCCTGACCGACCTCGAGGGTCCTGCCCAGCAGAGCCAGGGCGCCTCCTCCTCCCTGCCGCTCGCTGGTGGCTCAGCCGCTGGCTCGGGCAGTGACACCTCGTGCCCGGCTCTGCTGCCAGCGGGGTGGGCTTGACACGCTCCTCACCCACCAGTCCTGGGCCCAGGCCTCCCCCCTCGCTCAGCCCCCCACGGGCACCTGCCACTGGGCACAGCTGCCCACGGCCTGCCGTCCAGGCTGGGCCCAGACAGGGACACAGGGATTCTGGGGGTGGGGGGCACGGGCTTCGATCAGATGGGGGGGGCCACAGACTGCTGGGGAAGGGGCACTCAGAGAGCAGGGGTGTCTCAGAGAGCAGGGGGTGGGAGCCTCAGAGAGCAGGGGGTGGGAGCCTCAGAGAGCAGGGGGTGGGAGCCTCACAGACCGGGGGGTGGGAGCCTCACAGACCGGGGGGTGGGAGCCTCACAGACCGGGGGGTGGGAGCCTCACAGACCGGGGGGTGGGAGCCTCACAGACCGGGGGGTGGGAGCCTCACAGACCGGGGGGTGGGAGCCTCACAGACCGGGGGTGGGAGCCTCACAGACCGGGGGTGGGAGCCTCACAGACCAGGGGGTGGGAGCCTCAGAGAACAGGGCTCTAGGAGAGCAGAGGAGCATCAGAGAGCAGGGGGGGCCTCAGAGAGGGAATGGCTCTCAGAGAGAGGGGGGTCCCCAGAGAGTTGGGGGAGCCTCAGAGAGCAGGGGGGACCTCAGAGAGCAGGGGGGCTCTCAGAGAGAGGGGGACCCCAGAAAGTTGGGGGAGCCTCAGAGAGCAGGGGGGCCTTCAGAGAGTCAGGGGGCCTCAAAGAGCGGGGGGGCCTCAGAGAGCAGGGGGGCCTCAGAGAGAGGGGGTCTCAGAGAGAGGGGGGGCCTCAGAGAGAAGGGGGGCCTCAGAGAGCAGGGGGGGCCTCAGAGAGAGGGGGAGCCTCAGAGAGCAGGGGGGCTCTCAGAGAGAGGGGGACCCCCAGAAAGTTGGGGGAGCCTCAGAGAGCAGGGGGGCCTTCAGAGAGTCAGGGGGCCTCAAAGAGCAGGGGGCCTCAGAGAGCAGGGGGGCCTCAGAGAGAGGGGGTCTCAGAGAGAGGGGGGGCCTCAGAGAGAAGGGGGGCCTCAGAGAGCAGGGGGGGCCTCAGAGAGAGAGGGAGCCTCAGAGAGCAGGGGGGCCTTCAGAGAGTCAGGGGGCCTCAAAGAGCGGGGGGGCCTCAGAGAGCAGGGGGGCCTCAGAGAGAGGGGGGTCTCAGAGAGAGGGGGGGCCTCAGAGAGAGAGGGAGGCCTCAGAGAGAAGGGGGGCCTCAGAGAGAGGGGGGGCCTCAGAGAGCAGGGGGGGCCTCAGAGAGAGAGGGAGGCCTCAGAGAGAGAGGGAGGCCTCAGAGAGAAGGGGGGCCTCAGAGAGAGGGGGGGCCTCAGAGAGCAGGGGGGGCCTCAGAGAGAGAGGGGGGGCCTCAGAGAGAGAGGGAGGCCTCAGAGAGAAGGGGGGCCTCAGAGAGAGGGGGGGCCTCAGAGAGCAGGGGGGGCCTCAGAGAGAGAGGGGGGCCTCAGAGAGAGAGGGAGGCCTCAGAGAGAAGGGGGGACTCAGAGAGCAGGGGGGCCTCAGAGAGAGGGGGGCTTCAGAGAGCAGGGGGGCCTCAGAGAGAGGGGGGCCTCAGAGAGAGGGGGGGCCTCAGAGAGCAGGGGGGCCACAGAGGGGGGGCCTCAGAGAGAGGGGGGCCTAAGAGAGAGGGGGGCCTCAGAGAGGGGGGCCTCAGGGAGGGGGGCCCTCAGAGAGCCAGGGAGGCCCTCAGAGAGTGGAGGGAGGCTTCAGAGACAGGGGGGCCCTCAGAGAGCGGGGGGCCTCAGAGAGAGGGGGGGCCTCAGAGAGAGGGGGGGCCTCAGAGAGAGGGGTCCTCAGAGAGCAGGTGGGGCCTCAGAGAGAGGGGGGCCTCAGAGAGAGGGGGGGACTCAGAGAGCAGGGGGGGCCTCAGAGAGAGGGGGGTCCTCAGAGAGAGGGGGGCCTCAGAGAGCAGGTGGGGCCTCAGAGAGAGGGGGGGCCTCAGAGAGAGGGGGGGACTCAGAGAGCAGGGGGGGCCTCAGAGAGAGGGGGGGCCTCAGAGAGAGGGGGGCCTCAGAGAGCAGGTGGGGCCTCAGAGAGAGGGGGGGCCTCAGAGAGAGGGGGGGCCTCAGAGAGAGGGGGGCCTCAGAGAGCAGGGGGGGCCTCAGAGAGAGGGGGGGCCTCAGAGAGAGGGGGGGCCTCAGAGAGAGGGGTCCTCAGAGAGCAGGTGGGGCCTCAGAGAGAGGGGGGGCCTCAGAGAGAGGGGGGGACTCAGAGAGCAGGGGGGGCCTCAGAGAGAGGGGGGTCCTCAGAGAGAGGGGGGCCTCAGAGAGCAGGTGGGGCCTCAGAGAGAGGGGGGGCCTCAGAGAGAGGGGGGGACTCAGAGAGCAGGGGGGGCCTCAGAGAGAGGGGGGGCCTCAGAGAGAGGGGGGCCTCAGAGAGCAGGTGGGGCCTCAGAGAGAGGGGGGGCCTCAGAGAGAGGGGGGGCCTCAGAGAGAGGGGGGCCTCAGAGAGCGGGGGGGCCTCAGAGAGAGGGGGGGCCTCAGAGAGAGGGGGGGACTCAGAGAGCGGGGGGGCCTCAGAGAGAGGGGGGGCCTCAGAGAGAGGGGGGCCTCAGAGAGCAGGTGGGGCCTCAGAGAGAGGGGGGCCTCAGAGAGAGGGGGGCCTCAGAGAGCAGGTGGGGCCTCAGAGAGAGGGGGGGCCTCAGAGAGAGGGGGGCCTCAGAGAGAGGGGGGCCTCAGAGAGCAGGGGGGGCCTCAGAGAGAGGGGGGGCCTCAGAGAGAGGGGGGGACTCAGAGAGCAGGGGGGGCCTCAGAGAGAGGGGGGGCCTCAGAGAGAGAGGGGTCCTCAGAGAGCAGGTGGGGCCTCAGAGAGGGGGAGCCTCAGAGAGAGGGGGGGCCTCAGAGAGGGGGAGCCTCAGAGAGAGGGGGGGCCTCAGAGAGAGAGGGGTCCTCAGAGAGCAGGTGGGGCCTCAGAGAGAGGGGGGCCTCAGAGAGCAGGTGGGGCCTCAGAGAGGGGGGCCTCAGAGAGAGGGGGGGCCTCAGAGAGAGGGGTCCTCAGAGAGCAGGTGGGGCCTCAGAGAGAGGGGGGGCCTCAGAGAGAGGGGTCCTCAGAGAGCAGGGGGGGCCTCAGAGAGAGGGGGGCCTCAGAGAGAGGGGTCCTCAGAGAGCAGGTGGGGCCTCAGAGAGAGGGGGGCCTGAGAGAGCAGGTGGGGCCTCAGAGAGCAGGGGGGGCCTCAGAGAGCAGGTGGGGCCTCAGAGAGCAGGGGGGGCCTCAGAGAGCAGGTGGGGCCTCAGAGAGCAAGGGGGCCTCAGAGAGCAGGGGGGGCCTCAGAGAGAGGGGGGCCTCAGAGAGAGAGGGGGGCCTCAGAGAGAGGGGGGGCCTCAGAGAGAGGGGGGCCTCAGAGAGAGGGGGGCTCAGAGAGAGGGGGGCCTCAGAGAGAGGGGGGCCTCAGAGAGAGGGGGGGCCTCAGAGAGAGGGGGGCCTCAGAGAGAGGGGGGCTCAGAGAGAGGGGGGCTCAGAGAGAGGGGGGCTCAGAGAGAGGGGGGCCTCAGAGAGCAGGTGGGGCCTCAGAGAGAAGGGGTCCTCAGAGAGAAGGGGGGCCTCAGAGAGCAGGGGGGCCTCAGAGAGCAGGGGGGCCTCAGAGAGAAGGGGGGCCTCAGAGAGCAGGGAGGGGCCTCAGAGAGGGGGAGCCTCAGAGACCAGGGGGCCTCAGAGAGAGGGGGGGCCTCAGAGAGAGGGGGGCCTCAGAGAGGGGGGACCTCAGAGAGCCAGGGAGGCCCTCAGAGAGTGGAGGGAGGCCTCAGAGAGAGGGGGGGCCTCAGAGAGCAGGGGGGGCCTCAGAGAGAGGGGGGCCTCAGAGAGGGGGGGCCTCAGAGAGGGGGGGCCTCAGAGAGAGGGGGGCCTCAGAGAGAGGGGGCGGCCTCAGAGAGGGGGGTCCTCAGAGAGCAGGGGGGCCACAGAGGGGGCGGCCTCAGAGAGGGGGGGCCTCAGAGAGGGGGGCCCTCAGAGAGCAGGGGGGGCCACAGAGGGGGGGCCTCAGAGAGAGGGGGGCCTCAGAGAGTGGGGGCCTCAGAGAGAGGGGGGCTTCAGAGCGGGGGGGCTTCAGAGAGACGGGGGCCTCAGAGAGGGGGGGCCTCAGAGAGGGGGGACCTCAGAGATCCAGGGAGGCCCTCAGAGAGTGGAGGGAGGCCTCAGAGAGAGGGGGGGCCTCAGAGAGAGGGGGGCCCTCAGGCAGTGGGGCAACATGGGGGGGGCTCTGCGCGCTCTTTGGTGGGAAGCACCCTGCCAGGGCCCGGAGACCCCGTCCCAGCTCGGCCAGCTGGGCCCCGCCCACACCTGGACGTGGCCTTACCTGAGGTCCCCGCCGTTCATGATGGTCATCACCAGGCAGAGGTCCGTTTTGGTCTCAAAGGCGTAGGCCAGAGAGACGATGAACCTGCTGTGCACTTTTGCTAGAATCTTCTTCTCCACCATGGCACCCTGGAAAGCGAGGTGTGGCGTCAGCACTGGCCGGGCAGGACAGCGACTGGCCGAGGCCACGGCCAAGAAGGTGCCACGGGCTCCAGACACAGGGTGGCAAGTGCATTTCATCATAATTTTCATGGAGAATTGCAAATAAGAGCACGGCCTGGCGCCCCACTGCACAGAGGGAAAACCAGAGGCGCAAAGCCCCGCGGGCCAGGTCGGGTCTGCGTCAGCACCCCCGCCACCCAGGAGACGCATGGGGAGGACCCTCCTCCCGGCCGCCAGGTCCCCGAGCCCTCCACCCCCCGTCCGGCACGCCCGGCTGCACCTGCGCCTGTGTGGGGCCCTAGGTCACCCTGCGTTGGGGCCTGAGGTCAAGAGAAGAGACTGACCTCGGGATTATTAATAGAATCACGGCTGCCGTGAACAGCAAGCACGTGGATCCCATGTGAGAGACCGGTTTCAAGAAAATAACTGCCAGCCAACCAGGAGGCGTCATTATATCTGCCCGGAGTCCATGGCAAGAACATCCCGTGTTTTCTGGGCTGCCCCGCCCCCACCCAGCCATGGCCCAGCACACCTGACATGTAACCTTTCACTAGGGGTCATGGCATGCACTGTCTGCTGTTTACCCTGAGCCCTTTGCTCACCCAGGTGTGCGGTTGCCCAGGTGTGAGTTTACTCAGATCTGAGGTTGCCCAGGTGTGAGGTCACCCAGGTGTGAGGTCGCCCAGGTGTGAGGTCACCCAGTGGTGAGGTCCCCCCACGTGTGAGGTCACCCAGGTGTGAGGTTGACCAGGTGTGAGTTTACTCAGGTGTGAGGTCACCCCAGGTGTGAGTTTGCTCAGATGTGAGGCTGCCCAGGTGTGAGGTCACCCTAGGTATGAGTTTACTCAGGTATGAGGTTGTCCAGGTGTGAGGTCCCCCCAGGTGTGAGGTCACCCAGGTGTGAGGTCGCCCAGTTGTGAGGTCCTCCCAGGTGTGAGGTTGACCAGGTGTGAGTTTACTCAGGTATGAGGTTACCCAGATGTGAGGTCACCCAAGTGTGAGGTCCCCCAGGTGTGAGGTCACCCAGGTATGAGGTCACCCAGGCGTGGGGTCACCCAGGTGTGAGATCACCCAGGTGTAAGGTCACCCAGGTGTAGGTCGCCCAGTTGTGAGGTCCCCCCAGGTGTGAGGTTGACCAGGTGTGAGTTTACTCAGGTGTGAGGTCACCCAGATATGAGGTTGACCAGGTGTGAGTTTACTCAGGTATGAGGTTGCCCAGATGTGAGGTCACCCAAGTGTGAGGTCCCCCCAGGTGTAAGGTCACCCGGGTATGAGGTCACCCAGGTGTGGGGTCACCCAGGTATAAGGTCACCCAGGTGTGGGGTCACCCAGGTGTGAGGTCACCCAGGTGTGGGGTCTCTCTCCACATCTGCAGCCCCTTGGGGAACCCAGCCCAGGGAGGAAGCAGAGGCCACACAGGTGCCATCCTGGCCAGACTGCACCATGGGGCCTCTGCACCCGCCCCGCCCCGGCGCCGCGCTTACCGGGTACCCTTTCCTCTTCTTCAGCCGCTTCTTGTTGAGCTTCTTGCACGCGTACATCTTGCCGGTGGCCTTCATTTGGCAGGCCGACACCTCCCCGAAGCCGCCCTTGCCCAGGACCCTGAAGTCCAGGAACCAGTCTTCGCCCAGCGGCCGGGCCTCCAGCCACTTCCACTGCAGGAAGCGCAGGAAGTGCAGGCTGCCCAGGAACTCCTGGAAGGGCGCCTGGCCCAGGTGCGCCAGCGTGGCCTGCAGCAGCGGCTGGAACAGCCCGTCCTGGCTGGCCGCGGGCCCCTCCTTGACCCGCGCCGCCGTGCCCTCGTCCAGGAAGCTGCAGAAGAGCTTGGCCGCGGGGTCCAGGTAGTCGGCCAGGATGGCCTGGGCCTTCTGGGGGCGGAGGTCGTCGTCGGCCGTGTCGTAGTCCTCGATGTCCCTCCAGAGCTCCAGCGCGGGCAGGTGCCTCTGGTCCGCCTGCAGGAACTGCTGGAAGAGCCGCTTGCCGATGGGCTGCTCGCAGCACACGCTCTCGAACTCGAGCGCCAGGCTGTCGCGGAGCGCCTCGCACTTGGACAGCGGCGGCAGCTTGAGCTTGGACAGGTACTTCTTGTCCCGGGAGGACGGGGCGCTGCTGCCGTCGAAGCTGCCCCGCGCGGCGATGAAGGCGGAGTTGGCCACCACCGTCTCCAGGGACCCGAAATCCATCCCGGCGCCGGCTTCCTGCCCGCGTCAGGCGTGAGGACCACGGGCCGGGCCGAGCCCGCGGAGCGCGCGGCCAGAGCGGGCCTGACCACTGCCCTTGGCCTGTGGCCCGTCCCTGCCCCGGCTGGACGGGGGCGGCGTCCTGGCCTCGGCGAGGGCGCGGGGCCCAGGGCTGACGCAGCACCTGCTAAATCCGGCCGGGGTCACGGAGGACGCGCAGGGGCGAGGAGCCGCAGCCAGAAAAAGACAATCCGCTAAGCCTCTCTGATCAGATTAGACGGCGACCGCCGCCCTTCCTCCTGCGCTGTCTTCCTCTTCCCGCGCCCAGGGCGAGCCCGGACTCCTCGCCTCGGCTCCGCCCGCAGGTCCCTCCGCCCTCAGGTGGGAGGAGGCTGGCAGGTTCCCCCACTGCTTTGGTTCGCCACTGTCTCTAAGAAAATACCGAGAGAGATGAAACCACCTGAAAACAGGGATTTAGAGAGAAAAAAACCACCACAAACAGGCTCCTAGGGGGTCGGGAGGGAGACCACCAGCACCTGCTGACAGGTCAGCTCCAAATCACATCATGTCTTCGCACCTGTGGTTTGTAGGCAAGGCAGGGTTGCCAGGCAACAGTGCTGGTGTCTGAGGGGCAGAAGACCCCTGAGCCGCACCCAGCTGAGGGTCCCTCGACAGAGGCAGGCCTGTGAGAAGGAGGAAGAGGCCACAGACACACACCCCAGGGCACACCCAGGACACACGTGGGGCATATCTGGGGTATATCTGGGACACACCTAGACACACCTGGGGCACACCTGAGACATAGCTAGACACACCTGAGGCACACCTGAGACATCCCTGGGGCATGCCTGGGAAACACTTGGGATGTACCTGAGAGACACCTGGGGCACACCTGGGGGCATACCTGACACATACCTAGACACACCTGAGACATCCCTGGGACATGCCTGGGAAACACTTGAGACATGTCTGAGATATACCTGGGACACACTTGAGACACACCTGAGACACACCTGAGACATGCCTAGGACACATTTGGGACACACCTGAGAGACACCTGGGGCATACCTGAGACACCTAGGATACACCTGGGACACACCTGAGACATGATTGAGACATGCCTAGGACACACCTGGAACACACCTGGGACACAGCTAGGACATACCTGGGACACACATGGGATATGCCTGAGACACCTGGGATACACCTGGGGCAGACCTGAGGCACACCTGAGGCACACCTGGGAAACACCTGGGGCACACCTGGGACACTTGTGACATGACTGAGATACTAGGACACACCTAGGACACACCTGGGGTGCACCTGGGACACTTGTGACATGCCTGAGACACCTGGGACACACCTGGGGCACACCTGGGGCACACCTGGGGCACACTTGGGGCACACCTGGGGCATACCTAGGACAATGGTGACATGCCTGAGATACCTGGGACACACCTAGGACACACCTGGGACACACCTGGGCACACCTAGGACACACCTGGGGCACACCTGGGACACTGGTGACATGCCTGAGATACCTGGGACACACCTGGGGCACATAGGACTAATAGGGTGGCAACTTTGTGTGGGCACGACCCTGTCTGTCTTGTTCTGGCATACAGTAGGTGCTCCATAAAGGCCTGGGCAAGAAGGACCCAGAAGCGAGTAGGACCTTGGTTATAGTTTACGGCGGGAGGGAGCAAAGGGTGGCAGGACAGTGGCGGTCGCCCACCCCAGGTGGGCGGAGGGGCCGTGGGGCCCGCAGGTGGGCAGGGGCCTCTGTGGCAGCCGAGGACACGCAGACGAGGCCTCGCCGCCTCCCGGCAAGGGCTTTGGCAGGCGTGTCGGCAAGTAAATATTTGCGGTGCACAATGTCCCGCCATTCCCCAGGAGGCCTGCCACTTAACAGCAGGTGACCTTGGGCCGATCACCTTGACTGCTCCTGCCTCCCGCCTCCCGTCCCATCAGCTCACCTGGGACGTGGTTCTAGTGGCTCTGAGAAGTGGCACAGCGGGTCCCGGCCTCGCCCTGCAAACGGTGCTGTGCAGCCGCTCGCCGGCATCCTGCCCGGAGAGCGGCCGTGCTGCAGTGCACCGGGTGGGCTGAGGCTCTGCAGGTCCAGCCAGCCCCCGGGTGGCGCTGGGAGACGTGGGGGCCGGGGAAGACCCCGTCCCGTTGGATTACGGGCACCGCTGTGCCGGGGAGCAGCCGCTAGACAAGTTCGCTGTGTCTTCTACCCCGGGACCGACTCAGGGATGCTGAGCGAACTCTGCTCTCGAAGACACGGAAAGCACGCCGTGTCCCCCAAATTAGCTCGGCTCTGCAAATCCTTTTACAGCTCAATTTTATGTTTTGTGGCCGTCGTAGATTTGCATGCAGTCGTGAGAAATAATCCCAAGAGATCTGCCAACCCTTGGCTCAGTTTCCCCAATGGTGACATCTTGCCAAGCGCCTCAGCCGGGCACTGACGTGGACCGGGCAGACCCCTGCCCCGTGCCCTGCCCTCCCGCCGCCCTCTGCCCCGCACCCCTGCTGCTCTCGTGGCCAGACTTCCGCCATGGCAAGCCTGTTATGGAAACTGGAATCACGTGCCGCGAGACCTTCTCGGACTGGCATTTTCACTCAGCACGGTGCTCTGGATTTTAGGGCTGTGAATTCCTCTGTGGACCCAAAACACCCCAAAGGGGCCCCAAGCCCACCCAACAACAATGGCTCTGGGACAATACTGTCCTCGTGGGGGACACGGCAGTGGCAGGGACGGGGTGAGGGTCAGGGCCCGGGGCCCCACTCTGACCTCTGACCCGCACGCCTTTTCCACCTCCTGCAGGAGGACGGGGGACAGGCCCCGCCTGCCGCCCGCACGGGAAAGCACGGAGCAGATAAAGTCACGGCCAAGGGCGTCCCAGGAGCAGCGTGGCGGCAGCAGGCCTCCCGCGCCAGCCGGGCGGGCCGGCGTTTGGAGAGGAGATGAGAGGGCGATAACAGGGCCTCGGGGCTTTTCCGGGCCGCCGCCGCCCCGGTGCCCGTGACCCGACTGAAGACACTATAAAGCCCGGGGCAGGGCCTCTCGCCCCAGCCCGAGCCAGAGCCGGAGCCTGAGGCACGATGGCGGCTCTGCAGGAGAAGAAGACGTGCGGGCAGCGCATGGAGGAGTTCCGGCACTACTGCTGGAACCCGGACACCGGGCAGATGCTGGGACGGACGCTGTCCCGCTGGGGTGAGTGCCGGCGCCGTGCAGCCACCCTGCGCCCGGGAGGGTCTGGGGCGTGGGAGAGGACCCAGGCCAGGCCCCCAGCCCACTGGGGAATGAGGGTCCCCAGGGGGCCCCCCGGCCCGTGTCAGCCCCGACACCCAGCCCGGGCTGCCTGCAGGCCGGGAACGCCGGAGCTTGGCCCCAGAGCCTCTGCTGCTCGGTGAGGGCAGCATTGTTAAAGCCGTCGGGATGAAGGCCGGGCGCAGTGGCTCACGCCTGTAATCCTAGCACTCTGGGAGGCCGAGGCGGGAGGATTGCTCGAGGTCAGGAGTTCGAAACCAACCTGAGAAAGAGTGAGACCCCTATCTCTACTATAAATAGAAAGAAATTAATTGGCCAACTGAAAATATGTAGAAAAAATTAGTCAGGCATGGTGGCGCATGCCTGTAGTCCCAGCTACTCGGGAGGCTGAGGCAGGAGGATCGCTTGAGCCCAGGAGTTTGAGGTTGCTGTGAGCTAGGCTGACGCCACGGCACTCACTCTAGCCTGGGCAACAAAGCGAGACTCTGTCTCAAAAAAAAAAAAAAAAAAAAAAAAAAGCCGTAGGGATGAAACCAACGCTTTTTAAAAGGGTCTTAAAGGAGGTGATGGTGGCTCTCTGGCAAACAGCTCGGGCTGTGCGGCTGGAGCCCTTCCCTGCCAGGCGGCCTGAGTCTCCAGTGCCGTGTGGCAGGCACCGACTGTGACAGGACTCAGGAGAAAAGGGACAGGGAGGAAGGACGGGCCCCGGCCAGCCCGGGGGGCAGGGGGTGCAGACGCGGGCTGAGGGCAGGGGCCGCGCAGGGGCTCCCGCAGTGCCACAGAACTCTCTAGAACGGCCTCGCTGCCCAACTGGAGGGCCCTGCAGTGAGCGGAGGACACGCACTTGAGCCGGCGTCACCAGCTGTCTCTGTCAACACGCCTGGCGTCAGGGTTCTAGGGAATGCACTTTGGGAACACAAGTGTAGTCACGCCCAGCCCCCACCCTGGGTGGCGGCACCTCCCCCCAGGGCCCACCTCTCCTGCCACAGCCGTGAGCCCGGCCGCGCACCCCACTGCCCAAAGCAAACAGGTGCCCAGGCCGGGGTCACCCAGCCTTCTTGGCCTCAGTTTCCCTCTCCGTGGGGTGGGGTGAGCTCTCTGTGTTGGACTGCCAGCCCTAGGAGCCATGGCCCAGCGCCCAGTGACAGCCCCACGCCCCTCTGCGCCGTGCCTGGCACTGCGGCGGTCACGCAGGCAGAGACCCGCCTTCGGGAGCCCGGGGCCCTGGCCGGCGGGTGACACGGGAGCCGGGTCGGTGGTGACCGGACAGGACTCCGAGCCCGAGGCCTGTGGGGGGCTTGGCCACGAGGGGCAGGTCCCCCTCACCGGCCCCTCATCCCCGAGCGAGGGGCCCCAGGCTGGCAGCCGCGATCCAGAGTGGACTGAATGCGTGTCCGGGCATGATGTGCGCTGCCGAGGTGGCGGTGACCACGCCCAGACCCGTGGCTTCGGCCTGGGCGTTCCACAGAACGCCTCGAGCCTCCCGGCCTTCCCTGTCTCTGGGCAGCTGGGCTGCGTGGGGTGGCTGGAGAGGGGCGCGGGGAGAGGGGCTGTGCCCGCCCTGGGGGAGGAAGGCACGACACCCTCCTCTTCCTGTGAGTTTCTCCTTGGAAACGGCTGCTGTGAGCAACACGAGCTGACTGATGAATGACACAGTCCAGGCAGCCGCCGCGCCCGGGAGCGGCCCTCACGAGGGGCTGTGGCCCCGTCTGCCCTGGCGAGGCCCCGGGGACTGGGGCGAACCCGCCCCGCTCCCACCCTCCCGGGACGCAGGGCGGCGGCCAGCCCACTGGCCACGTAACCACACCCCGCAGGGGCCGCGCGGATAGAAACCTGAGACGCTGCAAGGACGGGGTGGCCTCAGGGGCCCGGGTGCCTGCTGGGGTCGGCCGCGCCTCTCTGCCTCAGTTTCCCTTCCTGCCGTGTGGGGAGCCGCAACTCCCCTCAGAGGGTGCTCACCCGCAGTGGCGACAGCCTCAGGACTCCCGTGCGGAAGGCCCCGGAACGCAGACCCACAGACGGAGCTCGGCCCGCAGCTGCCGGGGGGGGGGGGGGGGGGGGGAAGGGGAGTCTCTGCTCCTGGGGCCGGTTTCCATTCGGGGGGCGGAGAATGTTCTGGAACCAGGGGAGGCGATGGGCACGGCACGCGGGAGTGTGGCAAACACCACGGCCTGCTGGCCTGAGCGCGCTGGGCTGGTGGGCGTGCCCGACTCACGCGGCCCGCCGCCCCCGCAGTGTGGATCAGCCTGTACTACGTGGGCTTCTACGTGGTCATGACCGGGCTCTTCGCCTTGTGCATCTACGTGCTGATGTCCACCCTCGACCCCTACACGCCCGACTACCAAGACCAGCTCAAGTCGCCAGGTAAGCGCCAGGTAAGCGCCAGGAGGGACGGAAGGGGCGCCGAGGGGACGGGAGCCCGAAGTCTTCACGGTCACTGGCTTCCTGCGCTTGTATGTGCACACGGGGCCTTCGGGGAGGACATGCGGGACCCGCTCGCGGGAGCAAGCGCGTGGGAATGAGGCGGCTCCTGCCCTGGGCCCGGGGCCTCCCCGGCGTCCAAGCCCTGGGTGTGGACGGCGGGCACAGAGTGTCCTTCTGCTCTCAGACGCTCTGGGGGGTTATCCTAAACCCCGAGTAGCCGTCGCTGTCATGGCAACGCCATCCACTCAGAGAAGCCCCGGCTCCCGCTGCGCACAGGGGCCTGGCTGACTGAGGGCGCCGCTACTGCGAGGGACAGGGCGCTGCGTGGAGAGCAAGGCCGGTCTGTGCACACACGCACACACAAGTGCACACAGGCACATGCACACACAAGTGCATACACACACAAGTCACACATGCACACAGGCACATACACATGCACACAGAAGTGCACGCACACACAAGTGCACACAGGCACATGCACACACGCACACACAAGTCACACATGCACACAGGCACATACACATGCACACAGAAGTGCACGCACACACAAGTGCACACAGGCACATGCACACACGCACACACAAGTCACACATGCACACTGGCACGTGCACGCACACATAAGTGCACACACACGTGCACACATGCAGTCTGCCATTGACATTCGAAGGCAGGAGTGACAGGCAGCTGAGCTGGCGGGACCACCGGCTCTCACTTAACCCTCCGCTCTCACGTTCTGGTTTTTGCTTTTACGATTAACACACTGTCAGGCTGCCTCTGTGCACAGCCAAAGCCGGTGAGGATTTTTGTGTGTGTTCAACGCAGTTTCATTTGGAAACCTAGTTTCAGGGTCTGGCTGGGTCGTCACCCTTCAAGCAGTGACGAGAGCCTCGAGGCCATGCGGAGGACAGCCCGGCCGGCGCCGACACCGCGCGCAGGCAGGGCTTGGCGTCCCCCCCGGGCTGCGTCCTGACTGCGCCGCTGCCTGGCCAGGGGCAGGGGGCAGGGGTCCCGGGCCGCGCATCTTCGGGGGCCCTTGGGGGCCCCTCCTCCCATGCCGCTGCTCAGTGCAGGGTCTGAGGGGGCCTGGCTCCCCGGCCGTGGGTTGCTATGGAGACCCGGCCCCCAGCCCCCCTCGCGTGACTCCACTGCAGAGCAAATGGCTGGGACGACGGCAGATATCTGGAGAAGCCGCATCAAAGCGTGACGTTCCCTCTCTCCAGGGGTGACCTTGAGGCCAGACGTGTACGGGGAGAAAGGCCTGGAGATCTTCTACAACGTCTCTGACGACAGCAGCTGGGCAGACCTCACGCGCACTCTCCACGCCTTCCTGGCAGGTACGGGCTCGGCGGCGCGGCAGCCGTGATGGTTCCCGTCCCGCGAGAGCCACACTCAGGGGCCTGAGGCCTCCCTGCTCTCGGGGCGGCGGCCGTGGGCGCGGGCGGGGCTGGCAGGTGTGTCTGCCCGGCAGGTTACTCTCCGGCCGCCCAAGAGGACAACATCAACTGCACGTCCGAGCGGTACTTCTTCCAGGAGAGCTTCGGGGCTCCCAACCACACCAAGTTCTCCTGCAAGTTCACGGCGGACATGCTGCGCAACTGCTCCGGCCTGCTGGACCCCGACTTCGGCTTTGGGGACGGGAAGCCGTGCTTCATCGTTAAAATGAACAGGGTGCGTGTCGAGGGGTCTCCCGCGGAGACGCGGCCCAGCCAGCCCACTCGCTCACGCCGCCACCCGTGACCAGGCCCGTGGCGTCCGGACAAGGGCCTGCCAGGCGGACGGCCGGACCCCAGCCCACGGGGCCGTCCCCTCCCCCCACATTCCCCTGGCCACGTGCCCACACCCGCCACGTTTGGGTCTTAACACAAAGTCAGGGCCGTCCACCTGGTCTGGCGTGTGGACGCCACGTGGCCGTGGACGCCAGCCGTGGAGGCCAAACCGGCCCTGCAGGGTGACCGGACGCCAGGCCTCGGAGGGGCCTTCCAGCCTGGGCCCAGGCTGTGTGCAGGGCTGGCCCGGCTCCACCCGCCGTGGGCAAGCAGGGAGGGAACGGCGGGCCTGGCCACGCTGGGCGAGGGCCGGAAACGTCCAGCCACGTCCCGGTGGGGCCGGCACCGGCCAGGCAAGGGACTCGGTCTCTCCTCTGGGATCCCGCAGTGGGTGGGACTCGCCCCTCCGCACTGCGGGAGGCTGAGGGGCGGCTCGCGTCCCAGGCCCCGGGGTCAGCCTGGGCTCAGGACGGCCCGCGGGGAATCTCTGGGGAGGGTGCCCCAAGAGGGCATCTCCCTCAGAGCACAGGAGGGGCTGACTGGGGTCAAGGCAGGGGTGCGGCGAGGGGGGCACCGGGCAGGGCCTGGGTGGGGCTGGGAGGGGCAGGCTGAAGACCTGGGGCGGCTCAGCACCCACCGAGGCCCGGACAGGGGGTGCAGCGGGGCCAGCCCCACGCGGCCCAGCCCAAAGGGGAGCCACCCCCAGACACAAGAACCCCGAGGGGGGGGCGAGCCAGGCCCCCACACAGGAGAAGCACACTGGCCTTTCCCTTCCAGATAGTCAAGTTCCTCCCCAGCAACAGCTCGGCCCCCCGAGTGGACTGCGCCTTCCGGGTGAGTACCGCACTGGGCGCAGGCGGGACCCCAGGGCCGCAGGAACCGCCCCCGTGGTCTCTGTGAGCGTGGCTGCAGCCTGCGGGTTGCTGCTCTGTTTCGGAGCACACCTGGGGCAGCGTGTCACCAACACACGCTAAATACTCGGGGGCATGTGGGTGGACCAACCCACCACTGCGTTGTTCTGTTTGCGTTGATGTTTTTGGTTTTCTGTTTTGGTCCTTACAAAAATATTTCAGATCGCCCACAGCTACAACTGTTTGTGTTTCCTATATGGACTGCTGAGAGTTGGTTAATTCCAGCTTCTTTTTTGTTTTGTTTTTTGGCTTTTGTGTATATATGTCAGAATATTAAGGGGGTACAAATGCTTTGGTTACATATATTGTCTTTGCACTGCCTGAGTTAGGGCTATAAGCGTGTCCATCCCCCAGACGGTGCACACCGCACCCATTAGGTGTGAATATACCCATCCCCTTCTCCCTACTCCCATCTGCCCGACACCCGATGAATGTTATTCCTATATGTGCAAATAAGTGTTGATCAGTTAATACCAATTTGATGGTGAGTACATGTGGTGCTTGTTTTCCCATTCTTGTGATACTTCACTTGGTAGCATGGGCTCCAGCTCTGTCCAGAATAATACAAGAGGTGCTGGGTCACCATTGTTTTTTTTGTGGCTGAATAGTACTCCATGGTATACATAGACCACATTTTATTAATCCACTCACGTATGGATGGGCACTTGGGTTGTTTCCACATCTTTGCAATTGTGAATTGTGCTGCTGTAAACAATTCCGGTGTTTTTCAAAAGTACTTAAAAAATTTTTTTTAGGGACAGGGTCTCACTCTGTCACCCAGGCTGGAGTGCAGTGGTGTCATCACAGCTCACTGCAGCCTCCAACTCCTGGCCTCAAGTGATCGTCCCACCTCGGCCTCCTGAGTAGCTGGGACTACAGGCACCACCACCTCGCCCAGCCGATGATATCTTTTAAGGACAACATTTTAAAACACTAAATTTGTTTTCACTAAATATTTTCTGAGGCTTGTTTTGACCATTACACCCAAACCAAAGGTCTCGTGCTCGTTGACGCACACAGACAGCGAGAAACATCCCATCCCTCAAAGCCTCTATGTGTCAGCTTCAGGGGTTTGTTTTATTTTCCTTTTTTTGTTTTTTTTTTTTTTTGTTTGTTTGTTTGTTTGCTTGTTTATTTCAGCCACATGTGTAGCTGACTTGAGATTTTAACAAATGCCAAAAGTATCCCGTATCTATTCTTTGATAAACGTAAGCTACCCATTGGATAATTCCCCGATTCTGATAATGAAAACACACATCCCATGAAAACACACCTCTACTGACTCCAGAGAGTCACACAGGTTTTTAGCAAGTGCCGGCCAACCGGTACGTGCGGTTTTTCCGCTTTCATCCCTGCGTGTGATGAGCAAGCTTTATCCGCCCACGTTACCCTGCCAGGCTTCACAGGTTAAAGGTGTCAGTCTGGGAAGCCACCAGGTGTTTTGCACACTAACAAATTACACCCCTGATGGGGTCTCAGTGCTGATTACAAAGATTAAATCTAGTTTATGCCGATCATGCAGTAAGGAGTTATGTGACCGCCTACGCAATGCACGCACACATAAACATCCACATACACAGGCATGCATGTATGCACACGCACACATGCATGCACACACATCCACATACACAGGCATGCATGTATGCACACACATGCACACACATGCACACATGCATGCACACACATGTACGTGCACACATGCACAGCACAGATATGTGCGCACATGCACACAGGCACACATGCACGTGCACGTGTGCATATACACTTATGCACATGCACACATGTACGCACAGGCACACATGCACGCACACAGAGGCACATGCACATGCATGCCTATGCACACGTGCACACACATGCATGCACACATGCAGACATGCACACACCAGCACGCACATGCGCACACTCGTGCATGCACATGCAAGCACAGACCACGGGGCCCACACCAGCTCCCACTTGACTCCCGTCTCTCGTGCCCAGGACGCGCCCCACAAGGACGTGGAGCCGCTGCAGGTGGAATACTCCCCGCCCGGCGGCACCTTCAGCCTGCACTACTTCCCCTACTACGGGAAGAAGGCCCAGGTAGGTCCGTCCCCGGCTGCCGCGACCAACTGTCTCTCATTCGGCAAAAGGAAAGCAACAGACACTTCAATCTGTGAAAATGAGACAAAGGCCTGACACAGCCAGTCCCGACCAGCTAACCATCTGGGTGTTTCCCAAACCCGGGTTCCTGTAACCACCTGCAAACACATTTCTCTTGTGCAACATACGAATGTCAGATCTAATCCTTCTACTTTCCGAGGGCTTCCCACATCCCTGTAAACAGCTGCACATCCACTTCAGAGCCGTCCTCCACATCGCCTGCTCCTCCGCCCTATTTCTATATCAATCTTTACCAAACACGGTCTGAACTTGCATCCACACTCGGCGTCGCCTCCCTCTTTGGGCTGACCCTCCCGCCGCAAACACGCCTTGTTTTCCTGCGCGTTCTGGGGCTTAGCGGGAGGCGGCGCACGCAGCTCATCTCCCTGTCCGGCTTCTCTGCTCGACACGGAGAGGTTCTGAAACGTGCCTCCTCCCCACGCCTCAGCCCCACTACACCAACCCTCTGGTCGCCGCCAAGTTTCTCAACGTCCCCAAGAACACGGAGGTCACCGTCGTGTGCAAGGTCATCGCGGAGTACGTGGCTTTCGACAATCCCCACGACCCGTACGAAGGGAAAGTGGAGTTCAAGCTCAAGATCCAGAAGTGAGAGTCCGGACGTGCTGGAGCCCCGGGACGGCTCCACCCTGCCCGCGGCGTCCCGCCCAGCCGTCTCGGTGAGCCCCTGGGCGGAGTGGTGACTCCAGAAACCTCTTGCTGCCAGCTCTTGCCCATCAGGCCCTCCGCGCGTCCAGACAGAACCCACAGTGTCACAGATGCTGGGCAGGCACGGTGACCACGGCAGGAACTGCCCAACTCACAAGGCCACGAGGCTCATCTTTTCCTGTCTAGACATCCGTGTCCTGCTGTCGTCTCTGCGTTCAGTATGAACCACGACCCACCGTCAGAGCCCTGGTGCGGATCACAGCTTGTGACAATGTGCATGCTGAATTCCTGCTTTTAAAAATGCAACCCCTGAGTTGTGCTTAATGGCAATAAAATACATTAAAGTTACTCTTATGCTATGTAAGAGTCACGTCTTTACCGATATGGGAGAAAAACTGACATTGAAACACTCCCTTCACTTCATGCTGGGCGCAGTGGCTCACGCCTGTAACCCTGGCACTCTGGGAGGCCGAGGCGGGTGGATCGCTCGAGGTCAGGAGTTCGAAACCAGCCTGAGCAAGAGCGAGACCCCGTCTCTACTATAAATAGAAAGAAATTAATTGGACAACTAATATATATAGAAAAAATTAGCCGGGCATGGTGGTGCATGCCTGTAGTCCCAGCTACTCGGGAGGCTGAGGCAGGAGGATCGCTCAAGCCCAGGAGTTTGAGGTTGCTGTGAGCTAGACTGACGCCACGGCACTCACTCTAGCCTGGGCAACAAAGCGAGACTCTGTCTCAAAAAAAAAAAAGAAAAGAAAACAAGTTTGGAGCTCTAACTCCTTTCAAAGAAACCAAAATGAGAACGTTGCCCTGGCTCTGGCGACAGTCCGGGCTTCCCGCCCAAACGCCCGGTGAGGCCCAGGTCCCGCGGTCCGGGTGGGGCCAGCAGAGCCCACACAGCGCCCGGCACACGGAGCCTGCCGACCCTCGACCAACGCGGACACTCAACACGCAGCCGCCTCCGTGGAAGAAGGAAAGCCCTCGGGTGTCCTGTGAGGCTGCGTGAGTCAGTGTGTTTATCGGGCGGCTGCACACGGAAGACGCGGTCTCGCACGTCTCTCTGCGCTCGCTCCGTGTGAGACACGGCTGTGCCCGCGTGTCAGTGGGTGCTCACTGACGCCGCACCTTATGAGCCGGACGCACCCCGCAGGCATGCGCATCCAGACGTGACGTCCCCACACGCGTGGCGAGGCCAGGAAGCAGGCGGCAGGCGTGGCCTCAGCTCCCGGGCCGGCTCCTGCCTGTCCGGGTTGGACACTGCCGGTCCGGGGCCGGTGCGTCCCGCCTGCCCTGAGCTCCGGGATTTACGGGACAGGAAGGACGTTCGGGCCTAAGACTCCTGATGCTCAAGTTTCTCGGTGCTTTGCGGAGTTTTCTCCCCAGGGAGCCCAGCAGCCCACAGTGTCCGCCTGCAGGGGTGCGGGCAGTGGGGGAGGGAGAGGGTCCAAGGGAAGGGGGAGGAGAGGCCACGATGCGGTTCTCAGCCGTGTGTGCCCTGAGGGACCCCCAGGTAGCCTCAGAAACGTCTGTCACATCAAAGGTCAGAGGTCACCCTACTTGAGAAGGGGTGACAAAGCGATGAGGACAGTTGGACCTCCCACCAGTCACGCACCTGCACCCCACCCAAGCCCCCCCGCCACGCTCGACCCCACGACCACGGCCCCTGCCTCCCCTTGCTGACTGGAACTCAGCATTGCCACCTCCCCTAACCCTAACCCTCCACAATCCACTGCCCTGCCCTCCAACCCCGTGCAAAGGGGCAGGCACAGAGCTGGGAGGAGGGGTCCCCTAGAGGGAGGGGAAGGCACAGAGCTGGGGGGAGGGGTCCCCCAGAGGCAGGGGCAGGCACAGAGCTGGGGGAGGGGTCCCCCAAAGGGAGGGGACAGGCACGGAGCTGGGGAGAGGGGTCCCCCAGAGGCAGGGGCAGGCACAGAGCTGGGGGAGGGGTCCCCCAGAGACAGAGGGCAGGCACAGAGCTGGGGGGAGGGGTCCCCCAGAGGCAGGGGCAGGCACAGAGCTGGGGGAGGGGTCCCCCAAAGGGAGGGGACAGGCACGGAGCTGGGGAGAGGGGTCCCCCAGAGGCAGGGGCAGGCACAGAGCTGGGGGAGGGGTCCCCCAGAGACAGAGGGCAGGCACAGAGCTGGGGGGAGGGCTCCCCCAGAGGCAGGGGCAGGCACAGAGCTGGGAGGAGGGGTCCCCTAGAGGGAGGGGAAGGCACAGAGCTGGGGGGATGGCTCCCCCAGAGGCAGGGGCAGGCACTGGGCTGGCAGATGGCTCCCCCAGAGGCAGGGGCAGGCACAGAGCTGGGAGGAGGGGTCCCCTAGAGGGAGGGGAAGGCACAGAGCTGGGGGGAGGGGTCCCCCAGAGGCAGGGGCAGGCACAGAGCTGGGGGAGGGGTCCCCCAAAGGGAGGGGACAGGCACGGAGCTGGGGAGAGGGGTCCCCCAGAGGCAGGGGCAGGCACAGAGCTGGGGGAGGGGTCCCCCAGAGACAGAGGGCAGGCACAGAGCTGGGGGGATGGCTCCCCCAGAGGCAGGGGCAGGCACTGGGCTGGCAGATGGCTCCCCCAGAGGCAGGGGCAGGCACAGAGCTGAGGGGAGGGGTCCCCCAGAGGCAGGGGCAGGCACAAAGCTGGGGGGAGGGCTCCCCTAGAGGCAGGGCCAGGCACAGAGCTAGGGGGAGGGGTCCCCCAGAGGCAGGAGCCAGGCACAGAGCTGGGGGGAGGGGTCCCCCAGAGGCAGAGGCAGGCACAGAGCTGGGGGAGGGCTCCCCCAGAGGGAGGGGGCAGGCACAGAGCTGGGGGAGGGCTCCCCCAGAGGGAGGGGGCAGGCACAGAGCTGGGGGGAGGGGTCCCCCAGAGGCAGGGGCAGGCACAGGGCTGGGGGGAGGGCTCCCCCAGAGGCAGGGGCAGGCACAGAGCTGGGGGGAGGGCTCCCCCAGAGGGAGGGGGCAGGCACAGAGCTGGGGGGAGGGGTCCCCAAGAGGGAAGGGGCAGGCACAGAGCTGGGGGGAGGGCTCCCCCAGAGGCAGGGGCAGGCACAGAGGTGGGGGGAGGGCTCCCCCAGAGGGAAGGGGGCAGGCACAGAGGTGGGGGGAGGGCTCCCCCAGAGGGAGGGGGCAGGCACAGAGCTGGGGGGAGGGGTCCCCCAGAGGGAGGGGGCAGGCACAGAGCTGGGGGGAGGGCTCCCCCAGAGGCAGGGGCAGGCACAGAGGTGGGGGGAGGGCTCCCCCAGAGGGAGGGGGCAGGCACAGAGCTGGGAGGAGGGCTCCCTGGAAGAGGCAACGGCACACACATCCGCCCACACAGAGCGTGGAGACTCTGCGGCCCTGTCTCACCTGTGATCCTCAATGCACTCAAGTAACCCAAGACCGGGAAAAGGACACATTTCCACCTGTCCTTCCAAACACCCGACTCTTGTGAGACAGGTGCCTCGAGACTCAGCCAACTCAAGCAACGCACTTCCTTAGCCCTCCACTACTCGTTTTTCCCAATATTTTTATTATGGTAAAACACACCTCACGTAGGATCTACCATCACGACTATTTAACACGCACAGTGCGGAGCGGCCACCACCACCTCCACCTCCAGAACCTTGTCTTCTGCCCAAGCCGACACTGTCCCCGGGAAACGCCAACTCCCGGCCCGCCCCGAACACTCGCTCTTCCGTCTGGGAGGAGCCGGCTGCCGGGTGCTCACGGGGGACTCGCGAGAGCTTCGTCCTTCTGTGCCCGGCTCGCGCCGCTCAGCAGGCCGTCCTCACGGTCCCGTGTGCTGGGGACACTGCGGAATCTCCTTTCTCGGGCGGAGCGCCCCGCAGCACGTGGACGCCAGGCCGCCGATCCCGCGTCCGCTGGCGGAGGCTGAGGCTGCTTCTGCCTTTCGGTGGCTGTGAACTCGGCGTGCCTGCGGTCCCGTCTCCCAGACCCAGCTTTCCAGCTTCCGGGTGCCCATGCCGGAAGGGAACTGGTGGATCACGTGGTGATTCTGCCTTTAATTTTCCGAGACGCAGCCGTTTGGTTTCCCGCAGCGGCCGGGGCCTGTTACTTTCCCGCCCGCGCACGGTGTGTGAGTGTCCGTCTCTCCACGTCCTCACCAACGCCGCTTCCTGCTTTAGGGTTCCGATTTGCGTTTCCCAATAACTACTGAGTTGAGCGCCTTTCCAAATTCTTATCAGCCATTTGTATTAAAAAAACCTTTGAGAAAATGTCTGTTCGAGTGGTTGCCCATTTCAAAATCGGCTTTGGCTGTTGTCAAATCCCAAGAGTTCTTCACATCTCCTGACTGACTATTCATTCATCCCCTATCAGATCTAGGGCTTGTAAACATTTCCTCCTGCTCTGTGGGTGGAATTTCTGCTCTGTCAATGCACAAAAATTTTTAATTATCATGAAATCCACCTGTTTTCTTTTGTTGCCTATGTGTTTGGTACCATATCAAAAATAAATATCATTGCCAAATTCAATATCATGAATGTTTTGCTGTATGTTTTCTTACGAGTTTTATAGTTCTAACATTTATGTCTTTGATTTTTAGTTAAGTTTTGCATTTGGTGTTCTCCCAGCGCTGTCTGTGGAAAGGGCTGCCCTTCCCCACCAAGTCTCGGCCCCCTTGTCGGAAATCATGCGACCACGTATGCCAGGGTTTGCCCTGGGCTGGCAGTTCCATCCCATCGGCCTGTGTCTGTCCTTGTGCCAGGACCATGGTTCTGATCATTGCAGATTTGTAGCACGTTTTGAAACCAGAGGTGTGTTCTTTCTCAAGAGTGTTTTTGACCATTTGGGGTCAGCTGGGAGTCCATATGAATTTCAGGATAGGTTTCTTATTCCTGCAAAACACATCACCGGGATTCTGGTAGGGGTTGCATTTAATCTGTGGATTACTTGGGTGGCACCGGCACCCTAACAATACCGCCTCCCGACCCTAACCACGGTGTGTGTTTCCACGTGTCTTCAGCCATGTTTTGCAGTTTTCATTGTGCTAGTCTTTCACCTCCTTGGCTAAGTTAATTCCTAAGTGTTTCATTCTTTCAATGCTACTGTGACTATAATTGTCTTAATTTCCTTTCCAGATTTTCCTTGTTAGTGTGTAGAAATGCAACCGGTTTTTCTGTTTGCTTCATATCCTGCCAACTTCCTTATTAGTTCTAACAGTTTATTAGTGATTCCTTCGGATTTTCTGTGTAAGTCCGTGTTGTTTACAAACAGACGTAGTTTTACTTCTTTCAAACTCGGATGCCGTCTATTCTTTTCTCTTACCCAATCTCCCTGGCTAGTGCCGCCAGCGCCGTGCGGAACGGAAGAGGTGAGAGTGGACATCGTGCCCGTCCCTGGCGTTAGATAACAGCTTCTGGCTTTTCACTGTCGAGCTTCACGTTCACCTCTGAGTTTTTATATACGGATTTAATTGTTGCAATGGTTTTCTCCTGCACCTCGTTGGTATTTTTAATCATAAAAGGGTCCTGAATTTTGTAAAATGTTCTTTCTACATCCGTTGAGATGACCATGTGACTTTCTTCACTGTGTTCACAGGGTGCACTGCGTTGACCAAGCTTTGCATGTCGAGCCTTCTTTGCATTCAAAAATCAAATCCCACTTGGTCACGGGATGTAATTCTTTAAACACACTGCTAGTTTTTATTTTTTTATTTTTTTTATTTTTTTTTTTGAGACAGAGTCTCGCTTTGTTGCCCAGGCTAGAGTGAGTGCCATGGCGTCAGCCTAGCTCACAGCAACCTCAAACTCCTGGGCTTGAGCGATCCTCCTGCCTCAGCCTCCCGAGTAGCTGGGACTACAGGCATGCGCCACCATGCCCGGCTAATTTTTTATATATATATCAGTTGGCCAATTAATTTCTTTCTATTTATAGTAGAGACGGGGTCTCGCTCTTGCTCAGGCTGGTTTCGAACTCCTGACCTTGAGCAATCCGCCCGCCTCAGCCTCCCAGAGAGCTAGGATTACAGGCGTGAGCCACCGCGCCTGGCAAAACACGCTGCTAGTTTTTATCTCACTTGCTGGTGTTGTGTTGAAGCTTTTCTATCAGTGTTCATAACACAGACTGGTCTGTCGTTTTACTTGTAGCGTCTTAGGCTGTGTTGTAAGGTACTGGTGGCCTCATTGAATGAGTTAGAATGTGTTCCCTCTGCAATTCTCTACAGAAGTTTGAGGACTGGTGTTAGTTATTCTTTAGATGTTTGATAGAATTTACCAGTGAAGCCATTAGGTCCAGAGCATTTTTTTGTTGGGAGATTTTTTTAGAACTGATTCAATCTCCTTACTAGTTAAAAGTCTACTAAAGTCTATGTAGGTGTTATTTTTAGGAATTTGTCCATTTCATCTAGATTTGTAAATTTATTACTGTATAATTTTTTGTATTATTATCTCATAATCTTTATTTCTGTGGAGGCGGTAAGAATGTCTCCATTTTCATGCCTGAGTTTAGTAATGAAATCCTGTCTTCTTAGTACCTCCAGCTAAAGGTTTGTCTGTTCCATCAATCTTTTCTGAGCACCACCTTTTGGTTTCATTGATTTCTTCCCCAGTTTTTCTACTATCTGTTTATGTCTGCTCTAATCTTTTTTTTTTTTTTTTTGAGACAGAGTCTCGCTTTTGTTGCCCAGGCTAGAGTGAGTGCCGTGGCGTCAGCCTAGCTCACAGCAACCTCAAACTCCTGGGCTCAAGCAATCCTCCTGCCTCAGCCTCCTGAGTAGCTGGGACTACAGGCACGCGCCACCATGCCCGGCTAATTTTATATATATATATTAGTTGGCCAATTAATTTCTTTCTATTTTTATAGTAGAGACAGGGTCTCGCTCAGGCTGGTTTTGAACTCCTGACCTTGAGCAATCCGCCTGCCTCGGCCTCCCAGAGTGCTAGGATTACAAGCGTGAGCCACCACGCCCGGCCTCTAATCTTTATTAATATTTCCTTCCTTCTGTTAGCTGTGGTTTAGTTTGGTCTTTTTCTAGTTCCTGAATGTGTAAAGTTAGAGGTTGTTGATTTGAGATTTGTTTCAAATGTAAGGCTTATAGCTATGATTTTCTCCATTAACGCTGCTTTTGCCGCATCTCAAAACATCTTGGTATGTTGCGTTTTCATTTTCCTCTAAGTCTTTTTAATTTCCCTTGAGCTGCTTCTCTGACTCATTGTTTAGGAGCATGCTGTTTAATTTCCACAGTTCTGTGAAATTTCCGGTTTGACTTCTGTTGCTGGCTTGCAGCTTCATCTCCTTGTGGTCAGAAAAGACAGATCTCGTGG
Source organism: Microcebus murinus (assembly GCF_040939455.1). Lineage (NCBI taxonomy): Eukaryota > Metazoa > Chordata > Mammalia > Primates > Cheirogaleidae > Microcebus > Microcebus murinus. Next base: position 84,039,946 of record NC_134116.1, on the reverse strand, counting down.
GATCTACCCTTTAAATCCACAGAGGCCTGTTCCGTGTGCTGGGCACTGTCCCAGGTCTGCTGCTGGGCAGAGCGAGCTGGGTAGGCACGTCTGTGAGATCTAGCGGGTTTATCAAAGACTCCATTTCCTAACTAATATCCACTATTAACAGTACTGTATTGGAATCTCCTATAATTAAAGAACCATTTCTTGCTTCAGTTATGTTAGTTTTTGCTTCATATATCTTGGTGGCCTGTCATCAGGCATATATAAATATTTGTAATTGTTTTACATTCTTACTGTATTGAACCTTTTATTAATATACAATATTCTCCTGTCTAACTTTTTATTTAAAGTCTATTTCGTCTGATATTAATAGAGTCACCCCTGCTCTCTTTCGGTGACTATTTAAAATAAAAGAATGGAAAAAGATACTCCACTTTCAATCTGTCTTTGGACCTAAAGTGAGTATCTCGTGGACAACATATAGGTCGACCTTGTGTTTTTATCCATTCTGCCAATGTGTCTTTTGGAAAATTCAATCCCTTTACGTCGAAAGTGATTGCTAACAAGGACGCCTGTCATTTCGCTATTTTTCTACATGCCCTTCAGCTTTTTAAGCTCTTCCTTTCCTGCATCAATCCTCTTTTGTGTTCTGTTGGGTTTTTGTAGTTAAAGTCCGTATCTCATTTCCTCACTTTTTCAAAAGTAATTCCTCGCTCACTTTTGGAAAATAGTGCTCTGATTTGAATTTACACCAGCTCAGCCTTCAGCAGGGTACGACAACTCTACTCCTTTATTGCTGTCCCTAGCCCTCAGGCTGTTGATATCACAAAATTATCTACCGACACATTCTACGTTCGATAACAATTCCTTTAAGTGAGTTCATCCCTTAAATTATATAGAAAACAAAATGTGGAATTACAAACCAAAGTTAAAATAATACTACCTCTTGGGCTAATTTTGAGGCTTTAAAAAACTGCAGTAGTCTCGTAAATCACGTAGAAAACAAAAGTGGGCTTCAAGCTGTTCTTAAAATACTGGCTTTTATGATTTCCCCTGCGCTCACCTCTACTGAGACCTTGCTCTCCCCACAGGACCTCGAGCTGCTGCCCAGAGTCCACGGGACTCTCCGGAGTTCCCTGCAGGGCAGGCCCCATTGCAACAGGCTCCCGCGGCTGCCACTTATCCGAGGATGTTTGATGCCGCGCTTGGGAGGATGGCTTTGTCGGACATGGTATGCGTGGAAGACAGATTTCTTCTTCCTCTAGCACTGTGAACATATTGGCCACTGCCTCGTGGCCTCAGTTTCTGAGAAAAGGCTGCAATTTTACAGAATCATTTATGTGTGACAAGCGGCTCCTCCTCTTTTGCTCTCAAGACTCTCCGTCTTTTGAAAGTTGAATCACGTGTCCCTGTGAGTCCGAGTTCACCTCCCCTGGAGTTCACAGAGGTGCCTGGATGCGTTCACGTCTTTCATCACACTTGGTGCATTTCTGACCATTGTGTCTTTAAGTATCCTCCTTGCCCCTTCCTGCTCCTTTCGTCCTGACGCCCCTCGGCTTGGTGACAACGCACGGGCCCCTCAGACCCTGTCACTTTCCTTCCATGTCCTTCTGTTCTGCAGACTCAGTTACTTCCATCGTCCCGCCTTCAAATTAGCTGATTCAGGGCTGGGCGCGGTGGCTCACGCCTGTAATCCTAGCACTCTGGGAGGCCGAGGCGGGCGGATTGCTCAAGGTCAGGAGTTCAAAACCAGCCTGAGCGAGACCCCGTCTCTACCATAAAAATAGAAAGAAATTAATTGACCAATATATATAATATAAAAATCAGCCGGGCATGGTGGCTCGTGCCTGTAGTCCCAGCTACTCGGGAGGCTGAGGCAGGAGGATTGCTTGAGCCCAGGAGTTTGAGGTTGCTGTGAGCTAGGCTGACGCCACGGCACTCACTCTAGCCTAGGCAAGAAAGCGAGACTCTGTCTCAAAAAAAAAAAAAAAAAAAAAAAATTAGCTGATTCTGCCTCTGAATCACTCGAGCACGTTCTTTATTTCAGTTACTGTTTTTTGTAGCTCCATATTTTTGGGGGTGTCTTTTTAGGTTTTCTCTCTCTTTATTGATATTTCCGTTTCAATCACATATCATTTTCTTGACTCTCTCCACATCGCCCTTAACATCTTTAAGCATCTTTTACGACAGTTGTTTAAAAGTGTTTGTCTGGTGTATCTGCCACCAGGCCTGTTTCAGAGACAGTTTCTGTTGATCTGTTCTTCCCCTTAACGGGCCACGCTCCCGACTTTCTGTTGAGAACCGGACGTTTGGTCTGCTGGTGCGGTGAGGAAAAGCCGGCTCCCGCCCCAGCGTTGCTGGCGTTGCTTACTGGGTTTTGACGGCCGTGGTCTTGTCTGTGCCAAGGGCCGGCCTGAGGTGAAGACTCGGGGTCTCTCGGGTCTATCCGGAGCCTCTCCCTGGGCACACACGTCGCCTCCTAACTCCCCACGCACACAACTGGCTGTGGGTGTCCCAGCCAGCCCGTTTGGCTCCCAAAAGGTGAAGGAGAAACACAAAGGGACGGGGGTGAAGGGAGATGGAGCCAAAATGGACCGAAACTCACCCCGACACACTGACCAAGCCCTCGGCTGGGAGCCGGGAGCCCCCGACAGACGCCCAGCTCCGACAGACAGACGGTGGAGACACGGACTCCCGGTCTCCTTCTCCGCCACCTCCCAGAATCCTCTCGCGACCTTTTCCTCCTTCGGAGAGCCAAACCCACGAAACCCGTCTCAGCCGTGGGGGGCCGTGGAAGAGCACAGGCACACCAGGAGGAAGGGCGCCCACGGCCCCGCGGCCTCCTCTGACCACCCTCTGCCTGCAGGGCGAGCTCCGGACCGACCACAGGGACAAGGGCTGCCACCCCCAGGCCAGTGTGGCACAGGAGGAGCAGACAGGAGTTCTCCACGATAGCCCCGAATCAGAGAAACACAGAGCTTGTTTAAAATGCCCATGCGCGTTTTATTAATAAAAACTAACAGTGCCAAGTTAAACAAGTCAAACAATTAAAGTCTCTTTATATTCCATAAAATATTACAGAAAAGTTTATTTGTGTTTCAATAAAAAGACTATCGCTTTAGAACAGGCAGCCAACAGCAACTGTGCAGTTAATGGTTTTTTTTGTGTGAATAAATTTTAACAGAGACGACTGCCTGTCCTTAAATTCCTTTTTCTTTTTATAAAAAAAGAACTATTAAAAATGATTGACAAATTCTGAGTTAAAAAACTGTTAAAACGTCTCTATATTTAATTTCAACTTTATAATAGATTACAGGAAGATGCTCACGAAACAAACACGATGTCTGTTTCGGTACATGTCTTTAAATGATAGACTCATAAGCATGTAAACAACTATATAATAAAAAGTTTCCAAACACTGCCTGTAAGAAATCAGGCAAATTTTACCATAAGCAATAAACCATTCCAACCCTTCCAGACAGTCTCCATAGCTGCGCCAGCGTGGCCATAAACTCTTGCCAAACGAAACAAAAACAAACGAGAAGCACTTTGCGATTTGCTGCTGCAATGCAGAGAGGAGAGAAGGCGTACACACTCAATGGAGTCCCGACAGCCAGCATAATTTGGGGAACGAAGTCGTGATAGAACGCGCGTTGCTCGTCGTCCGGACGTGGAGCCCCGTCTGCGCGGTTCTCCGGGCGCGGCGTGACTCACCGTGGCGAGCTCGGCACGAGCCTTGCCGGGCGCCGTCGAGACGCTGCAGGGAACGCAGGCGCCCGCGGCCCACACGGGGCAGCGCTTCATCATCACTGACGTGGATGGAGAACAGCTTCTTCAGCAAACACAGCGAGAATTGTTAAGAGGCAAAAATAAACTCTGAATTTAAAAAAAAAAGAAAGAAAATGGAAACACAAATCCCTAAGGAGTAGCGAGAGGCCCTGGACTGCGGGCCGGCACCACACGCGCCCACAGGCCGCAGACCACGGGAGCAGCCCCACTCATCGGAGGCGCATCTCCAACCAATGGCTCGGCAGCATCTTCCCGGGAGTCGGCCAAAAAGAAACAGAAAAACCCACGTTAGAACAGCTCCTCTTCCCTCGGCAGCTCCTCCCGCAGCTGGAGCCGGACGCCTGGTGGACGTCAGTCCTCCTCGTTCTCATTGAAGTCGTCGTCCTCGTCGTCATCCTCCCCGACGTAGGACACCGGGGTCTCCACCCGGGAGCCGCTGTACTGGGACCCGTTGGAGCTGGTGGCCAGCGTCCCGTCCCCGCCGTTGGTCAGGTCACTGCAAGGACAGGGCCGCACAAGGTCAGAGGCGCCCCCGGCACGGGCTGGCACGGTCGCTCCCGTCACACCTGCAGCGCAGGACCCGTGCTGGCCACTAGGCCGTCTGTGCACACCCTGCCTGGCCCGTGGTCCTGGACCCGTCACGGAGACAGGGACGGCAAAGAGCCCCTCGGCAAGTCCTCACTCACCCTCAGAGACAAACCGCGAGGGGCACACACTGGACACCCCGGACCCCTCTTCCCAGGACGTCCACCTCCGCCCGCATGGGGCAGGGGGAGGAGTGCGTGGGGCGGGGCGGGAAGCAGGGCGTCCACTCTGGCCGTGTGGACGGGGCGCAGCACACACGGTGGCGGATTCTGGGAGGTCAGCGGCACACAGAAGCCCGCCGCCGGCCAGCGCGTGCAAACACTAAACACTAGCGCCAAACCACGGGCACGCGTGTTAACGCCTTCCACAGGCATTTACTGACCCTGCACAGTGAGACTAGCTCGTAACTGGGAACCACCCAAACGCCCTTTCATAAGGGCCACTGGGAAAACGTTTTCTTCTGAAATGGTGCCGACTTTGTCTCCACTGACAAGTCTTAAAAGTTCCATCAATAAAAGGATTATGTGAAGACAATAGCCTAAAGACACCCAAGTTCCACCCCGCAGAGCAGCCCACACTTGTGCACACAGCTAGAGATGAAGAACTGAAAGAGACTCGCCACGCACGGGCACCTTGAGGAGTCCCGGCTCACAGCACTGCCTCGCTGGGCCTGCCGCTGGTCGGTGACTCTCAGTCACAACCCGGCTCCCAGGAGAGTGGTGGCACCTGGACCCCACCCCGCATGACCGCCCTGACACGCCAGAAGGCGGCATAACATCCCAGCAGTTGTGAACACGCTGGGCTTATAGATCAGCCCTATGGGCCGGGAACGGTGGCTCACGCCTATAATCCCAGCACTCTGGGAGGCCGAAGTGGGCGGATTGCTCGAGGTCAGGAGTTTGAAACCAGCCTGACCAAGAGTGAGACCTTGTCTCTACTATAAATAGAAAGAAATTAATTAGCCAACTAATATATATAGAAAAAATTAGCCGGGCATGGTGACACATGCCTGTAGTCCCAGCTACTCGGGAGGCTGAGGCAGCAGGATTGCTTGAGCTCAGGAGTTTGAGGTTGCTGTGAGCTAGGCTGATGCCATGGCCCTCTAGCCTGGGCAACAAAGTGAGACTCTGTCTCAAAAAAAAAAAAAAAAAAAAAAAGATCAGCCCTATGATCTGGACCTGTAGTTTACTAATTTCCTATCTTTCACAAAACTAAACATTTTCTTAATATTTGGGATTAACACAGAGTGATCATATAATGCATAACAATAAAATATAAACGTTAATAAAACCATTGTTTTGTTAACATCTGCTGTTAAAGTTGCTTCATATCTATCTTTAACCACTTCAGGACCAGCGATGACTATAGTCGACAGCCACAGATGAAGTCACACAGTGATATTAGCCGACAGCCGTGATATGACTTTTCTAATTTTTCATTTATCAAAATAAAACTGTAAACATTTAAATATAACATAATGAAAACACACACATATATATATATTACCTTTTCTGATTTACATTACAAGTAAAACTGCCTGTAAACTAAAACAAGCTTTCAGTGCTTTAAAGCTTTCCTCATCACACAAGAGCAAAATGGATTCATCGTCAATGCACAGCACAGACTATCATGTGGACTATGAGTGCTGGCTGTGGGCAAGGTTTCGCGGCTGGTGAGTGTGGTACCAAAGTGGTTAAAAACCTAAGATAAACCCCCGGGGACGTCATTCTGCTCTGTGGGACCACCAGGTTGAAGATTAAATGTACTTTTACTTAAATAATAAAACTCTTTCAAGAACGTGGAAAATATGTACCATAGACTCTAAGATTTGAAAAGCAGAACAGAATTGTATGTAAACTAGACCTCAGACACGTTCTTAAAAATGGGAGAAATCTGGAAATACTGTGGCTCAGGCTACGTGGGGTCGTGGTATTACTAGGTGCCACTTTTCAAACAAATAAAAAGCAGGTATCACTTTTAACATTTAGGAGGACGAAGCCAACATGGGGACAGGCCTAGAGCAGCTGCGGTGGCCTCAGGAGACCAGCCACCTGCTGAACAGGGCAGGGACCTAGGCCACATTCTGAACAGGGCAGGGACCCAGGCCACATGCTGAACGGGGCAGGGACCCGGGGCCACATGCTGAACGGAGCAGGGACCCAGGCCACATGCTGAACAGGGCAGGGACCCAGGCCACTTGCTGAACAGGGCAGGGACCTGGGGCCACGTGCTGAACAGGGCAGGGACCCAGGCCACATGCTGAACGGGGCAGGGACCCGGGGCCATGTGCTGAACGGGGCAGGGACCCAGGCCACTTGCTGAATGGGGCAGGGACCCAGGCCACTTGCTGAACAGGGCAGGGACCTGGGGCCACGTGCTGAACAGGGCAGGGACCCGGGGCCACATGCTGAACGGGGCAGGGACCCGGGGCCACGTGCTGAATGGGGCAGGGACCCAGGCCACTTGCTGAACGGGGCAGGGACCCGGGGCCACGTGCTGAACGGGGCAGGGACCCGGGGCCACTTGCTGAACGGGGCAGGGACCCGGGGGCACATTCTGAACGGGGCAGGGACCCGGGGGCACATGCTGAACGGGGCAGGGACCCGGGGCCACGTGCTGAACGGGGCAGGGACCCGGGGGCACTTGCTGAACGGGGCAGGGACCCGGGGCCACGTGCTGAACCGGGCAGGGACCCGGGTCCACGTGCTGAACGGGGCAGGGACCCAGGGCCACATGCTGAACGGGGCAGGGACCCGGGGGCACATTCTGAACGGGGCAGGGACCCGGGGGCACTTGCTGAACGGGGCAGGGACCCGGGGCCACATTCTGAACGGGGCAGGGACCCGGGGGCACATGCTGAACGCGGCAGGGACCCGGGGGCACTTGCTGAACGCGGCAGGGACCCGGGGGCACATTCTGAACGGGGCAGGGACCCGGGGGCACATGCTGAACGGGGCAGGGACCCGGGGGCACATTCTGAACGGGGCAGGGACCCGGGGGCACATTCTGAATGGGGCAGGGACCCGGGGCCACATGCTGAACGGGGCAGGGACCCGGGGGCACATTCTGAACAGGGCAGGGACCCGGGGGCACATTCTGAACAGGGCAGGGACTCCGGGCCACATTCTGAACAGGGCAGGGACCCGGGGCCACGTGCTGAACGGGGCAGGGACCCGGGGCCACGCGCAGCTGGGGCTGGCTCCCCGCCCCCACACATCACCTGGTGGAGAGCCTCGTGCCATTGGACGTGGAGCCGGCCGTGGTGAGGAAGATGCCGCCGATGGATCCCTGAGCCATCTCTGCAAAGAGAAGGGGCACGGTGAGCGGCAGAGAAACAGCCACGCACCCTGGGCGGGCGGCCGAAAGCTCCCAGACGCTGCGGGCCTGTCGTGTGCGTCCTGTGTGGCAGAGCGGGGCGGCGGTCTGCGGTCACACAGCCTGTCTTTCCTGACGAAGCTCAGGAGAGCTCGAAACACGCGTTTACTTGTGAGTGACAGCCATGTGCTGCTGTATCAGCGCCACGTCCCTCACAGAGGTGATGAGGACTCTTCTCCACGGCCCTGACAGGCCCCACTGAGGACAGAGACGGTGGGGGGGGATGGACGTGGGCTGTGGGCAGGAGTCCCACCAGCATGGGCCATGGGGCCCTAAGATGCTTTTCCTGACTACTGTGTCAGGGACCAGCCAGCTCACTTTGGGAAAAACCATCAACCTGACCACACTCTGCAAAGACTTTCTTTCTCCTGCTTTTGGCCTCACTTCGAGGTGAGCCCTGACCTTCCTCAGCAGCTCCATCCTACCAACCACAGCAGCGTGTCCACCAACGCCCCTCGTGGACGGAAATCCCCGGCGGACCCACCCACCCCGCCCTGCAGCCCTGTCCCCGGCGTGGCCCTCGTCTTTGCGCTCGTGGGGCGCAGAGGACCAGCACCAACTGGGCCGAGGGTCACTCCAGCCTTGCAGCCTCGCCAGCGCCACCTGGGCACGACTGACCTGTCACGTACGGTTCCAGAGCTTTCGGCACCAAGCTTCTCGCCACTTTGAGGTCGTCCGCGGAGCAGCTGCCGGACTCCAGCCCGCAGGCCATGCCCATGCGCTTCAGCACCTCGATGTCGTCGTGGATCTCGAACGTGTTGTCGAAATTGAACAGGTACTCAAACCTGAGGGGAGAGGCAGCCCCAAAAGATGGAGGACAGAGTCTCCAGATGACACGGCCCCACAGGGGTCCCTGTCACCGAGCCTCACCAAGAAACCACACTCAGGCTGGGCGCGGTGCTTGTGCCTGTGATCCCAGCACTCTGGGAGGCTGAGGCGGGAGGATCACATGGGGTATGGAATTCAAGACCAAGACCCTGTTTCTACCAAAATAGAAAAAGTTAGTCAACTGTGGTGGCGCATGCCTGTAGTCCCAGCTACTAGGGAGGCTGAGGCAGGAGGATCACTTGAGCCCAAGAGTTTGAGGTTGCTGTGAGCTAGGCTGACATCACGGCACTCTAGCCTGGCAATAGAGCAAGACTCTGTCCCCCCCCAAAAAAAAAAAAAAGGGAACTACACTCAGAACAAAACAGCAAGATGGCTCAGGTCACAGCGCAGACCACAGCGCACAGTGACAGGCAGGACACGCTCCAGGGACATGCTCGCCAGCCCCTGCAGTCTGCAAACCTTGGCTGTTGTACGACATTTAAAAACTCGGCCTAGTGAGAACCTAACCCGCTTTAGCTCCCCTAGAGCTAGCTCCCATCCCGCCCACGACGTACTTGTCATTGGAGATGCTGCAGTCGATGACGGTCTTCTTGCTGGTGTTGACAATGATGAAGGGCAGGTGGATGACCGAGTTGGGCGGCGGTGGCCTGCTGGCCTGCTGCTCCGCATGCCGGTTCCTCTGCACGAGGTTCTTGAAGGCGATTTGCTGGGAAGGAGGCAGCTGTGGGCACTTGGCCGGTAGTTGCTGCGAGCAACGCGGCCCCCAGTTCCCAGGAGCCTGCACGCACACACACCCACCCTCGTCCGGTGCCCACCGCAGCTTGGTGAGCACCATGGCTCCTCAGCGTTAGACACACCAGGCACTTGGTGCAGGCTGCACCTCTCTGGGAGAGTGTTTCAGATGCCACCAGCCAGACACTAGAGCCCAAGGGCCCCACACACCACTCCCTGGAGTGTGGCCCCAGCGCCCACCACCACGTGAGGTGAGCTCTGAGCACACAGGAAGCCGACACCCAGAATCTCAGACAGAGACTTCACTCACCACACAGGACTGCATCCTACCACAGGCGCATGCCAGGAAACTGAATCGGCAGGACAAAATTCACCACCCAGGTAAGTATTTTCTTACCTGTAGGATAAGCTCTTGAAGTTGAGACTGTTTCTGTTTTATTCTTTCAAGTCTTCTCTGTCTCTCCACCTTGAAAAACAAACCGCGATTGTCCCCTCTGCACATGCAAAAACGTGCACTCACATGGCACCCGACGTGCACCTTGAATTCAGTCGCAGGGACACCCGTGCATCTGGAACACGGCAAATGCTCAGACACGGCTAAGTTTTTCTTCTGTTTCTAAGCTACACTTCCCTTCTCTCATCTCTTGCATCTCGCTATGATTATTTTTTTAAAAAGATCCCACAAACTGGGAGTCAGAATTAACCGCTGCTGAAGTCTGATACGTTCTAGCGGGTCAGCCCCACCCCTCCCTGGCCGCTGCGTCTGCACAGCCAGGCCAGGACAGGGGTAAACGGCGCCCGACGCTGGCACGCAACCGCGACACCAGGGACCGAGGATGTGGGGGCCCACGCAGCCGAGGCCCCAAGAACAACTGATGGGGTGTATCCGCGTGTGCAGAGCCGGCTGCGCACCTCCAGGTTCTGGCATTCCTGAGCCGAGTTGGTGGGGAGGCCGATCCACCGGATCTCCTTCTTCTCCTTGGAGATGATGTTCATGGCCATGAGCACGTTTAAGGCGTCGTAGACGCGCCGTCGAATGTTCTTCTGGTCGTAAGCCTGGGGAGACAGAGTTAACTGTCCAGGTGATGCAAAACCTTGCAGGTTACCATGGTACGTTCTAGACCACGGGCACCCACCACCTACGGCTGAGGTGCATCGTCAGCGCTTCCCATGGAGCTAGACTCCCGACACACCCTCACTGAGCCCCCAGTCCTGCACGGCCGGGGCTGGGCAGAGCCAGGCCTGCGTGTTCACACGCACAGCGTCTCGCCGGCAATGCGCCCGCAAGCAGGTCAGGAAAAATTTTTATGACGTATTTGGAATTTTCTGTCTGCAACTGTTTCAAATTTAGAGCCCGTGAGTTGCACCACGCCGTTGGGCCCCACCAGCCCTGCCTCGCACACTCACCGATTCGTTAGGCAGGATGTGGTTGTCGGCGGCGCTGAACTCCGCGACCAGCTCGTCCGCCACCTCGTTATAGGACGTGGTGCCCTTCCTCTGCACCTTCTCGCACACCTTCATGGAGAAGTGCCGCAGGCCCTTGCCATTCTTCTCGCCCTTCCTGTTGCGTTTCCTTCAAGACACAAAAGGGGAACATACACGGCCGTGAGCACTGGAGAGCCAGCCGCGCATCGAGCCGCGCTTTCCCCTGAAGCGTCTAACGAGCTATGTGAAGGGCTGAGCCCGGGTGAGCCCGGGTGCAGCAGGTAAGCCGGGACTGCCCAGGCGGGCGCAGGACGGCGGCTCCGCCCAGCGCCTGCACCCCGAGGATGTGGACAGGTGCCCAGCGCTTTTAAAGGCCAAAAATTGAGCGTTTCCAAGGCCAGATCACGCCTCTGTGCTTTCAAATTCCAAGACAAGTGGGCGGACGCCCCAGTGGGTGAGAATCGGCAGGTATCTGACACGTGTCAGTACGTTAAGCTCCGCTTTTCTACCGATGGCAACAACCTCTGGAATTAGGAGATATTTTAGTGCGAACCTGGCAGTTCTGGGGGCAAATATCAGCAGGCTGTGATTTCGTAAGGCAAATGCTTAGACTACAACGGCCGCTTGACACAGGTGCAATCCGCCAGGTGCGCTCAGAGCAGGAGGAGAGCTCCGATCTGCGACCTCCATTCATTCAGTGACCATGTTAAGGACAAAGGCCCAGGCTGTCACATTGGCTAAGTCTGAGCACTGACGACTTCTGCTTTAGAACAAACACGGGTCACAGTTGTGTGAGTCTGTAAGGACAGACAAGCCCATGTGCGTGTCTGTAAGGACAGACATGCCGCTGACCTGGGGTCAAAGCCTTTCCACATCAGACTCTGCCTCAGTGGAAGCAGCAGCTGAGCCGGGACCATCCGGTGGGGCTGTGACTCGAGGTGCAGGCAAGGCTAGGTGTCCCCAGTGCAGACAAGGGAACGCAGCATGTCCCAGGCCCTGCTTGGCCAAGAGCGGAAGCCGCCACCCCAGATGCCACGGCGTGGGCAGGCCTGGCTCCATGACCGAGGCCATGTGCCCGACTGCAGTCTGCGTTGGGTACCATGGAACATTTCCCAGTCCGGATGGGAGGACTTGGTGAGGGGCTCTGAGGTCAACATACATGGGAGCCCATGGCATCATCACATAACACATGTGGCCACGGGAGGCGGTGGGGGAGGCCTGCAAGCGGGTCTACGGCTAAGGGTGGGAGGGAAGTGCTCACCCGGCAGACCAAGGTGAGGAGTCGGAGGGCTGGCTCTGAGAGACAAAGTGAGTGTTGGGGGTGTGTGGGCTTCCTACCACGACAGTGTGTGACGCTGCCGGTCTCTGCGGCGTACCAATGACCTACAGTCGAAAGAGACAATTCAGAACAATCAGTCATTGCCCATGCCACGCCGCCGTCCTCGCCACGCCTGGTCATCCACAGCCACTGCTAGATTTCGCTGACCACACAGGAAAAAGAGCAAGAGAGTAAATGCCTAGCTGCTGATGCCGTGGTATGTGCCATGCCGCCACGTCTGCTCTGAGCGTGACCTTGTGTCCTTCCCTCACTTGCAGCCATTGGCATCATGGAACAAGAGCCACAGAAAACGTATGATAACCGTGGCAGGCCATGTGTGGAGCAAGGCTCTCTCCATGCAATCTGTGACTGTTGGCCACAGGCGGGACCATGAGGGTCAGGGTGACAATCGGCAGTACAGACCTCACACACGACCTCAACACACTCCTGTTTCCCCGCTTAGCAACGTGGGTGTGCATAAGATTGTGGCTTCTGAGGTACGAAATACAAAAGACACAAGAAAACAAACAAAAACCAATCTCAAAAGAAAGTCAAACACGGGGTAACAGCAGCCGACTCACCAGAACAGCCACCCCAGGTGACAACCGCCATCTGTCTGGTTTACATTTGTCACTGGTGCCTGTCCCAGCGGGAGCTCTCTAGGTAATGCGGAGCCCAGACGGTACCAGGCAGGACCAGGGAGAACTCTAGTGCTCTCTGGGGGAACATGGAATCCAGACGGTACCAGGCAGGACCGGGGAGGACTCTAGTGCTCTCTGGGGGAACACGGAATCCAGACAGTACCAGGGAGGACTCTAGTGCTCTCTGGGGGAACATGAAGTCCAAACGGTACCAGGCAGGACTGGGGAGGACTCTAGTGCTCTCTGGGGGAACACGGAATCCAGACAGTACCAGGGAGGACTCTAGTGCTCTCTGGGGGAACATAAAGTCCAAACGGTACCAGGCAGGACTGGGGAGGACTCTAGTGCTCTCTAGGGGAACACGGAGCCCAGACAGTATCAGGCAGGACCAGGGAGGACTCCAGCGCGGGGAGCACGGGGAAGGTGTCACTATCTGCCCAACACTGATGCACAGAACGAGGGCAGCCGGGCAGGGCAAGCTGACCCTGCAGGCAACGCCAGCCCATAGCAGACAACAACTGCTGCTTCATTAAAGGAAGAGAATACTTGGTCTGTCTTTGGACAACAAGGTCCTATTGCGTTAGCTGCGTTATTAATACTCAAACCCTGACATCTGGGCACACAGACACGGCCTTGCGCAGCCAAAGGACACTTCACTTTCAAAGATCACGTTGTGTGGCTGCCTTGGTAGAGAGTGAGACCCCTCAGCAGATGCTGGGTCCTGTCTGCCACGCACCCAACCGCCTCAGCAAACGCCTCCCGCGTGGACACGGGGCTTCTGCGGGAGGGACTGCGGCTGGCCCGGCTGCAGGCCATGCAGCTAACGTCCTCGGCTGTCCTAAGCTGGCCTCCCCCAGCTCTGCGTCTTAGAGGGATCAATGGGCTACCTGCCGCGGCCTGGGAGCCGCTGACACAGCACTTCCAAATCACCTCTAAGCCCAGACCACCTGTCGGCCGCGAAAAGAAAAACCTTTCAACCGAGTTCACACTTTTCATCAAACATAAACGCGTATCTGTGTATTTCCAACGACGAACGAACCATCAGCGGCATCACCGCTCGTGAGTAGCCAGAAATCAAATTAGTGGATTCCCTGCAAAAATCAAACAATGAAAAAAAAGAACAAATCTCCCCCAGGTGAGCGGCCACGTCACGAGCGGGCGCGGGGTCACCCCGGTAAGCACCTTTCTCACGAGGAGGGCTGAGGTCCAAACGGCAGGACGCTGGGGCCTCCTGCTGGTGGCCCCTGCCCGGCACACAGACGCTCCATGGAGCCGGGACAACCGAGCACGCAGCTCGGCGACGGCGCTGCCACACGTGGGCCCGGCGCACCCGGACAAGTCCCAGGAACGCGGCTCTGGCGTCTCCGCGAGCGGCGTCCCCGCATCCCAGCCCCGCACAGGCCCCGAGGCCGAGCCCCGAGATAGACGGCCCCTCCGCCACGGCCACCGCAGCCGGGGGTGACCCAGCCCCGCACAGGTGCCCCAGCCCATGCCGGCCCCACAGACCCACCGTGAAGGGAAAGCGTCGCAGGCTGAGAAAGCGCCTCCCAGACCCCGCCGGCGCCTCCAGCCGCACATGCGCATGCGCCGACGCTCGCGCCGGCCCGCACGCATGCGCGGAACGCCCCGCACGAGGCCCACTTCGCAGCGAAGCGTGGATGGCCTCGTGCAGTTTACCGAACACCGGGTGACAGTGAAAACGCCACGCTGCGCGCCCGAGTGCTGTTTCTACGGAACACGCGTCGCACCGCACCTCGGTGACGTCAGGGCCACCCGCGCCGGGCTGGACGAGCGAGCGAGAAGCAAAGGGCAGGTGCACAGCAGTTGCGCAGCAGCGGTTACTGAAGGCCTTCCGGGATGACAGAGGCCGCCCGCGGCGCCCGCGACACGCCGTCAGAAAGGACACGCCCACCGGAAACCCCTCGCGCTCACCAGAAACCCCTCGCGCGCTCACCGGAAACCCTTTGCGCGCCCACCGGAAACCCTGGCGGAGTTTGCGCAGACCTCGCGCCTGCCTGCAGGACGCGCCCTTAGGAACACGAGAAGCTCTCTGTGCCTTTTCTGAGGCGCCGCCATCGGCTCTGAGCCTGCAGCGCCCACTGTCCCGCCACACCACGCCCAGGAGCCGCTGTGCCGTGGGACCAAGACCCCGCGAGCGCCGCGGCACCGAGGGCCTGGCTCACGCTCTCCTCTCCCGGGAAGGCGACACGGAGACTTCGGTGCTGCCTCCTCAGCTTCACCAGGTAACGCCGCAGCTTCAGCCCGAGTCTCCTACCCCCGGGCTCTCACAGTTCCCATCCCGGCAGTGGGAAAATAGAACTCGAGGCCCCAGTGTCCCACAGCAGGGGGCCTGGGAGCAGCCCCTCGCCTAGAAGTGCCCACCCCCACCTCGCCCCCCACCTTCCCGGGAGCACCCCACCCCCCATCTCGCCTGGGAGCCCCACCCCCACCTTCCCAGGAGCACCTCCCACCCCCCCACCTCGCCTGGGAACCCCACCCCCACACCAGGTCCCTTTACCTGGGAGCTCCTCACACCCCAACAGCGTGTGCCTGCCTCCCCCCCCCCATCCTCACTGGCTCCAGCCCTACGGCCTCAGCCACCTTCTGCCCTGTGAACACATTTTTGCACCTCAACTTCACAGACTCTGAAACTGAAATTGGAATCACCTCTGTGTGCACCGTGTGACTTCTCTTAGAACCTCAAAACAGACGGAAGGAAACCACGACAAAGGAAAGGTAATTTATATCATAAAATTCTCTTTTCTGGGGAGGGGATTGCCCCATGGTGCTTCTGGGAGGGCTTCCAAGGGCAGCCGCCGCTGCAAACCCACACTCTTCTGCCGACACTGACAGACCTGGCATCTCTTGACCACGTGGAGCATGCAGCCTGCGCACTAGTGCCGGTGCAATCGTGGCCCAGAGACCAGAGAAAGTCAAAGACCCAACACCCCCTCAGCCGAGGACTGAGCCACCGCACATCACAGCCAGCCAGTCCCACTGTTAAACCTTTGGAATGTAAAAAGGTTTGAGAGACATTTGCAATTTGTGAGCTTCAATCCATGGTACGGTGCCTTTGCAGACCAAGAGGATTCCTAGTGCCACTCAAGACAGCTGAACCTACGCTGGTGATGTGACTTTCAGATTGATGAAATTTAAAGCACATCAATAAACAATTTTCATGCTAATTTTCCTCCCAGCTATCTATACTGGCAATAAAAATGGAACTGTTGCTACAATTATTCTCCAAGACAAACTCCGCTCTGATGTACAGATGGCACCTGTAAAATCAAACTGTGAATCACAAAGCCCAAAAAAACTGGGCTTTTAGCTGTTACCGAAATGGCATTTGCTGAGCAGCTGGTGATGTGCCAGGGGCTTCCACAAACGGCCACTTCCAATGACCCGCGACATTCCACAAGCAGGGAACTGTCCCATTTCCCTGCAGGACGCTGAGCACCCAGCCCGGGAGTGTCCACACACCACCACGGGCAGCAGCACAGGGCCCGTCACCCAGGGGCCCTGCTCACACCCTGGTACCACCTCTCAGTTCTGCCACGAGCCGCTCCCTCTTAAAATTCAAACACTGAGATTTACTAAAGGGACCCAGACAATTTCAAGTGTGTTCAAATAAATGCAAACAGCAGGAATGAGTTTAAAATAAAAACTCAAGTGTGGAAATGACCAAAGCATCTGCAGTCTGTGGTCACTGTTCTCTGATGGAAACATCATTACGCAGCAAGGAGACTGCCTAGCACAGAACTCCCCCGGGGCAGGGGACACCTGGGGACAGTGCCCCAGACGCAGATTCCCGTCCTCCAGAGGACATGGCCAGGTAGGCTGGGGCAAGAGCACGGCCAGAGGACTAAGGGGGCCGGGCCAGGGCAGGAGCGGAGGCGGTGGACCTCAACAACCAGGACGGGCCAGAGCCTCTCGGGTCAGGAAAGAGCCTTCAGGCGCCTGAGGAAGGTCCCAGAGGAAGTGCTGGAGGCCTCGGGAGGCCCAGCCTACGTCCCACCCACGAGCTCCAGGCCCAGGCAAAACCCACTCACCTCCTGGGGGACACCCTTGTGTGACGGACTCCAGGCTGGAGCCCACAGAGAGGAAAAGGAAAACGGACACGAAGACGGGAAATGAACTTGAAGAGCAGCATTAACAACCAAAACAGATCGTAGGCAGGGGAGGGAGGGGATGGCCATGGCAGACGTCCCGACTCCCACCACGCCATCAGGTGAGCAGCCCCACGAGGCAGCTCTGTGACCCTCCACTGACCCCTTGTGTGGCTGCGCCCTGCAAGTCCCCCACGCCAACCCTGCTGGAACCCACACGCCCTGCAGACTGAGCCGCCCCCCCCCCCATCGCCATCCTCGTAGGCTCTGCGTGGTCCCGGCGCCTTACCACTTGCTGGGCAATGTTGACATTGGACTGTCCGAAGGTTTTCGGCAAGAGCTGCTTCCCCAGCGGGTTTACCGTGGATGGGTGAACGGCCACCAGGGACACCACGCCTGCAACACAAGGACACGGGTCAGCGCGGGGGCTCTTTCCTAAATCAAGGCTAAAAGTGGCAGTTTCAGGAAGATGAGGCTTCTAATTAGAAATTCTTCCACTTTTACCATTTCAGACACGGCTCAACTGCAAATATGTCCACTAAGCTCAAGTCCCAACTTGGAAAATGTGCAGAGGGCTGTGCCGACAGGACACACAAGCTCTTTCCAAATGGCCGGCTCCTCCCCGGCACCACTCCGGGGCTCCGGTGATGCCTCGGGTCGTCCAGGGCAGACTGCGCTGGGGCCACGTGGCCCGGAGAGTCTGAGAGTCCAGCACAATCACAGGCTGGAATTTTAAAGTTAACTTTTATCCCAGTGTTTTCCCTATATGGTTGCAAAACTAGTTCAGAAATCTAACAAATCCGCTTCTCCTTAAGGAGAATCACCTGTCTGGCTGCCAACTCTGGACGCACCCGACACCCCGAACAGAGGTGGAGTAGGGACCAACCCGCGCAGGTGCAGTCCTCACCCCTCCGCGGCGCTGCGGAGAGCGTGTGCACCAGCACAACGGTGAATAAAAATCACGAAATGTTTCCTTCACATGATAAAAAGTAAAATGAACCAGAATTGATAAAATTCAAAAAATGGCACTAGAGAGTAGAGAGGCCCAGGCGGTGGCTTCCGGGGGCGCGGTGGAGGCGGGTCAGGGAACCGCGAGGCTGGAGAGGCCGAGGGCAAGGTGAGTCCTGGAAAGGCCCAGTAGGTCATCCCAGGCGAAGAACAACAGTGACTTTTGGGTCCCGACAGCACCAGGAAAGGAAAGATTCCCACCCCACCGAGGCTCTACCCTTTGGGTCCCTCTAAGAGACCGGGCTGCCCTGCAGGCCGCCTCTCATCCTCCCGCTTGCTCATCTGGCCAGCCAGCTGCTCACATGCCCGTCTCAGCAACCCGGTCTCTATCTCCAGCCCCTGAGGCCAACACAGGCTGGGTGGGCGTCCAAGGGTTCCACAGCCAGGAAAGGGAGAGAAATAGGCAGAAAGAACCCCAGCCCCCGCCAGACTCAGGCAGAGTGAGGGACCCCACAAACATTCTCCCACAGCCACACAGAGCCCGAGCCCCACGTCGGCTGAGGGGAGGGTTTCTGAGCCCCTTGGACCCGCCAAGCACAGACAGGAACTAATAGGGGAGCTGGGCAGGGCACCCAAACCCGGTCAGAGATGTCCCTGCGTCACCCTATGGCAGGGACTGATAGCAGGAAGCTGTCAGGGTAAAGCCGTCTGGGTTAGGGTAGGGTTAGACACGTCTCTTCAGAAGAGCCCTCGCGGATCACAGCTGAGTGCACTCCTAGCCCAGCAGTCAGGGCAAGGCCTCCCCCCTGGACACACCTCACACCACCAGCCCTAAGGGCTCCCTGCCCAGGGCCCCGTGCTGGGTGGGCTTCTGTTTCCACTGAGTGAAAAACCTTTCAAATATAAAACATGACAAGACAAACCACCTCATGCCAGGATGCTCACAATTAGCCATCATCGCATCATAGTTCCTGTGCTTCCTGAAGAAGAGATAAAATTATAGTCCCTGGAGACCCCTGGTCCCCCGAGGCTGCCTGCCTAGGCCGTCACTCCATGTCTAACACTCCCAGGCAGGCGCTGAGCCCAGGAACAGGGTTGTTTTTGTGGCCTCATGTTGTACGTGTCCCGTAATTGGGCATCCACCGTTTCTGAGCCACCCGGCTGAGTCCTTCATCCCAATGTGATACCACTACAAAAACATGGCTACACAGACACATGTCCTGTGAACACATTGTTGGCTCCGACTGACCCACACAGGCGTGTAGCTGTCTCAGGCGCACCCACAGTCTGGGCACCTTCTGTCCAGGACTTCGGCCTCCCGCCCCCTGAAGGGCCATGTGGCTATGTCCCTGTCTCTGCCTGCTGTCAGCTCTGCGAGACCAATTGCTTCCTGCCAATCCCAAGGTGAAGTGGGGTTTTGTTTTCATATTAACCTGGCAACGCAGAAAGGATGTTTTACACACATAACCTTCCCAGGGGAGGGCTGACGGCACAACTGTCGTGGGTCACACTGGCCTGCAAGCTGACTCCCCAGAATCTGCATGGCTTAAACTGTAAAATGTACGGCAAAGCCTC
This sequence comes from Microcebus murinus, assembly GCF_040939455.1. Taxonomy (NCBI): domain Eukaryota; kingdom Metazoa; phylum Chordata; class Mammalia; order Primates; family Cheirogaleidae; genus Microcebus; species Microcebus murinus. The sequence continues at coordinate 84,020,639 of NC_134116.1, read as the reverse complement.
TTGCAGAGCAATGATGTGGAAAGATTTTCCTGTGTCATGAGTGGGGAATTCTTCTCTTGTAAGAAAACTGGTTAAGATCACACATGGTCTCACCTGCTAGGACCCACTAACAATAAAAGGATTCTAAATCTATCACATTCACGTTTTTGTAATTATTCATCATATTTCACTAATATCTACGGAGTTTAAGATAAATTGTGGAAGGATAAAGCTTAGCATTTTCTCAAAAATAACTCTAACTGCATGTCCTGAAGTTTTCGAAGCTGAGTATTTCAGGAGTCGCCACGCAGCCGCGTGCTGGAAACACAGCCAAGCTCGAGCCTTTGCCACTCGCGAGCACCTGAGCAGATAAAACACAACCTTCCACCTGAGCCACCACGGGGAGGACGCCCCACGGCCCTACCCAGATCCCACACAGACTCGGGGAAACGGGCTCTGCACCTGCTTCCTGATGGGACAGGCTGAGGCAGCAACCTCAGCGGCTCAGGCCCTCCACAGCCCCTAGGAGCTCCGGGAAGCAGCCCCAGGGCAGTGCCCACCGCACGGGAATCATCGCGCTGCCTTGGCCCTGGACAGGTTTATGGCTTAGACGTGCCATCCAGGGGCTGAGGACAGACACTAAGCTTTAAATGTCCTTCGGAACAGGGAGCAGGGAGAGAGGAAGCAGCCCAGGGCAGCATGCTGAGGAGTGGCCAGAAGGCGCACCATCCCCCGACATCAGCCCCCCAAGGGCAGCAGAGAGACCGGGTGGAATTGCCCACGACCCAGGGTGTGTCTCCGGGAGCAGCTGCCACAAGTCCCGTGGCTACTGAATCGTCCTCTCCCCCCTTAGAATCCCATCCTAAAGCTGTGAGGCGCCACACTGACGCAGAGAGAACAGATGTCAGTGTCAGCCAGACGACTCGGAAAGCGGCAGCTCTAGCAAGGAGTCTGTGGAGGAAAACCCGACCACCTGTCCATGCGTCAGGGCACCACAGGAGCCAGGAGGCACTGCAGGACCGGGCCGTGGCCTGGCGCCTCAGGACTTCCCAGCAAAAAGACGATTTATCATGTTAACCATCAGCCACACGGCGTGGCAATGCAAGGGAGCAAAGGTCACAACAACAGAGGTGGCAAGCAGCACCATTAAACCACGACAGGAAGGCCCTAATGACCGAGGATGGACGTCACCGCAGTGGGGACACAGCCACCGGCCGTCACAGACGCACACTACTATCAGGAACAGGTGCTCCAGGGCTGGACGGGGCATTCATGCTTCCACCAGCACCCAGGCCCGGCACTGGCTTTGCAGCGGGCGTCGGTCACTCCCACATGGACCAGGTGTGAACAGTCCCTGCGTGCCACACAGCACTCGGCCAGCGAGGTCCCCTGGGCGGGGGCAGGGGGGCCAGGCAGAGCAACCTGCACAGACACCACCAGCTCCACGGGCACAGGCGAGAGAAGGACACTGAGGCACAGGAGGCCTAAACCCCAGCGACACCAAGCACGGTGAGGGTGTGGAGTGACTGTGACGCTCTGTGACACGCAATAGCCGCCAGCAGCCAAGCGACCTGACGGTTCCTCAGCCATGTCCAGAGGACGAGCATTCGTGTCCTCACACAGGCGTCCTGCTGGCACCTGGCCACCAGCCAGCATCAGAGAGCAAGTCCCACGGCCACACACCTGAGTCCGGTGCGTCTCACTCGGAACAAAGCAGCTTTCTGACTCTGAGGGCAGGATGCTGGGTGTCACGTGTCACTCTGGTGACACCCCGCTGCACAGGGTTCTAGAAAAGGCACAAGGCCTGGGCCTGGGCAGAGGGATAGTGATAAAGGTGGAAACGTGCAGTCCTGCACACAGGACTTGGCACGTGACGCGTGTCAGCTGCTGTGCACAGCGGGCTCTGGAAGGCAGAGGGGCGTGGCTGACGTGGGCCCTGCCCTTTTCTTCACTGCCTAAGGAGTCGCAAGGAATCCCAAGATAAACGTGGACATGTTGCATGTCACTAACTAGATTTCCTTAGAATAACGTGTTTACTGGCACCAGAGATTTTATCTGTGTTCTTTCCAAATGTTCTCTTTGCACGTTCTTTGCTGTGACCTTGCGTGCCTTTCTCTGCAATAAATGCAGGGGCTGGAGAGGTGTGGGAGCTCTTTGAAAGGAAGAGGGTCTCTCCTTGTCCTCCAACCTGAGACTGGTCCGGAGAGTTCTGCGTGGCACTGCGACACTGGTAGAGACGCTGGATGATGTCTACACCCCACCACCCAGGCTTCGGGCAGACACCCACCTCGGCGTCGCCTGGGCTCTTCTGTAAGCGGCTCCACGTGGAGGAGACCACGCTGTGCGCCATGGTGGCGGGGCCTCGTCTGAGCAGCCAAGGCCAGGCTCCCGGAGCAGGGTCCTGCCTCAGACTCCGGCACCTGCCAAGCTGGGACCTACCACTCCATAAGCAGGGAGCCGCATCCTGGAAATAGTCCTGCCCTGGGTGTGAGCTGTCCCCACCACTCCGCCCCTGGAGAGCTTGGGGGCCCGGGGGCACAGTGGGGGTCCTTTCTGAGGAGGCATCAGGACCCCAACCTCTACTGAGGACAGCATCTGGAGTCCTGCCCGCAGCAGCGTCCTCGTGGAAGCTGGGGCCGTGCCCCACACAGATGGATACCGGGTCCCGCCTGTCAGAGAGAATTCGCAACACGCCAGGAACTGGGCCGGGTGCCCACGTGCCGGGGGCAGGAGAGGAGGGGAGACCTGGCCTGGTGGAGACTTCGCTGTGCGCCTTTGCAGACTTCAGAGCTTTAAAACGTGAAAATGTGGTTCACGCGGAGTCAGTGTGAGGCATCTGCCCATGAGGTGGGAGCGACCGAGCGCCAGGCCGGGCTGTGTGGGGCAAGGCCCTCGGAGGCTGACACGCCTGCTGCCCGCCAGCCCTGGACGCAGAGCTGACCGGTCCCAGGGCTCCCTTGGGGCAGGCAGAGCGGTCACGCGACTGCCACGGCCGGGGACACCTCCGGATGAGCTGAGCGCAAACAGGAGACCTCGAGGACCAAGTCAAACGCCGCGCACGCCGTGGTGGGCTGATGCCAGATGAGTTCTGTCCTGATCCCTCCAACCCAACTCTGGCTCAGGACTGAACCCGGCACAGACGCCGCAGGGAGGATGGAAGGACACAGCCACGTGGGACAGGAAAGCTCCCTGGGTGTGTCCGGACGGCAGAGGGTCAGAGTGAGCACCGTGGTGACAGACACCAACGCTTCCAAGCCAACAAAACTGTGAACTCTTCCACTCGACAGAAAGTCATGCCTGAGACTGCACGAAGTTTCAATGTCCAGTCAGCTACCGCGAAACAGCCTTGCCTCCGCACAATCTGTGGTCGCTGCATGCTTATGAAACAAAAAGCTGCTAAATATGAATCCTGAGAGGGGTTAGGGTTAGTCTGACCTCCATCCTCAGGAAATGAGCAGGGAGGCGACAACCACAGCAGAAAAGTAGCCCCTGCAGCGAGCACCAGGGTCGGGGCAGGAGGGCCTGGGCCAGCTCCAGCCGGGCCCATCCTCTGGGCAAGGAAGAGCCGGGGGGGGGGGGCACGGTCCAGGCCCCAGAATGCGTCCGCCTAGCCCCCCGTGGGCCCACACACCCGAGCTGCAGCCAGCGCCAGGAGGCCACTGACCAGGGCCTCTGTGTCAAGAGGGAAAAGAGCCAGTTTCACGTCCGAGAGTAATTTGGAGCATCAGAAATGAGCAATGCTTAAACAGACCTGAAACCAAGTGCTCAGGCCCCAAGCCCGCCAGACTGACACAGACCAGCGGGCGCCCCACACAGAGCGCACCGTGGCTCCCAGCCTCCGCCATAAATTCCTCTTGGGACAGAGTGAGCTTTTCCTGAGTCTGTCTTTGTGCCGTAGCGATCTGTGCCAACCGCCTCACGCAGCCTCACGGGGGCCAAGCATCCACATGGATGCTTCACCATGGGGAACCCCTCCCCGCACCGGCCAGGAGTCTGTCTGTGCGGCAGCCAGTGAGCACACACACGCCCAGTTGGATGCGGCCACCTCCCACCTGGAGGAGAAGAAACCGCAAACCACGGGTCCTCGAAGTGACGCAGCTTTCACCCCCACCCCCATCCTCCACGGAGTCTCGGGACACAGAGATACCTCATGTCTTCAGGAGCCGTCACACACACAGCGGGCACGGGAAGGTGCCCGGGAAGGTGCCCAGGCGGGCGCCGCAGTCCCCGCAGACCCTCCCCCCTCTCTGCAGGTAGTGCGCAGGCCACGGGAAGCGTCTGCAGGAGCCGCAGTGCTGGCGAGGGGCTCGGAACGTTGGGTGGAAGGAAGACACATGATCTTTATTTTCTTGTTCACATTATTCTGCGTTTTCCGAACCTTTGCAAATAGTAGAGGGGAAACTGGGAAGTCAGAGCCCACCCAGTGGGCATGGAGCACGGGGGCTCCACGGCGGAGTTTCTGCAGCGAGCAAAGGCTGTACCACAGACGCAGATGCGCCAGCCCCCTGCGCTGCGCACGGGTTCATATTGCAGGCGGGTCCTTACCTTTTCCCGGGCTCAGGTTCTGGTCTATGAAGACCTTGAGCTCTCCGTTGGCTTCAATTAGACCGGCCTGCAGAAAGCAACAACAGCGACAGTGAATACAGCGTCCAGGAGCAAACGGCACCGTCATCAGCAACCGCCCTCCTCGGAGGGGTCCATGACGACCATGAGTCGTCCGGGACGACTCTCTGACAGCCTGGAGAGCACCAGGGCGTGGACATGTGGGGTCACTTCATGCCTGAAACGGCATCTACCTGGAGCCAGGCAGGGAAGGGGCCACGCCCATGGACTCCACGTGGCCACGGCACACATGGTGCGAGAGCAGTAGGGGCCAGCAGCGCGCCGTGGGGCAAACACCTTGGGAAGACGTCTTGCCTGTCACCCTCACTGTGTCTTCAGCCAAGACAGTGAAGCCTTTTATCCTCTGCCTACTCTTGGCTGAACCTCAGACCCCAGCTCTGCAGCAGAAACACTGTCCCAAGAGGTGGAGCTGGAGGGACAGCCTCTGGGAGTGGCATTTCACAGCACACACGTGGCGGCTGCAGCCAGGTGCACACGAGGTCAGCTGTGGCCTGCACCTGGGCAGTGGGGCTGGGAGAGGTGGGGCTGGTGGATGCCGGAGTGTGAAGCATGAACACGCCTCACACATCCAACGCATTCATCCACACAAGCAAGCAGGGAGCAAGCTGTGGCCGCATGCTGGAGGTCAAGGGTTGCACAGGGTCAGGCAGCTAAGACCAGCAAGGCCACTGGGGCAATTTCCTGGACTTCTTCAAAACTCTACCTTCCTTACCCAAAAGAAAAGACATTCTATAAAAAAGACATCTGCTCACTCGAATGTTTACAGCAGCACAATTCACAATTGCAAAGATGTGGAAACAACCTAAGTGCCTATCAATACATGAGCGGATTAATAAAATGTGGTATATGTATACTATGGAGTTCTACTCAGCCACAAAATACAATGGTGATCTAGCACCTCTTGTATTATCCTGGATGGAGCTGGAGCCCATTCTACTAAGTGAAGTATCAAAGAATGGAAAAACAGGCACCATATGTACTCACCAGCAAATTGGTTTTAACTGATTAACACTTATGTGCACATATAGGAATAACATTCATTAGGTGTCAGGTTGGAGGGGATAAGTGTATTCACACCTAACAGGCACGATGTGCACTGTCTGGGGGATGGACATGCTTGTAGCTCTGACTTGGGTAGTGCAAATGCAATAGACATAATCTAAACATTTGTGCACCTGTGAAAATTTTGAAATGAAAAAACAAAACAACTCTGCTTTCCTACAGAAGATGAGGAAGAGGACAGCCACCCACATGCTACTGAGCTCCCCAGGACAATGGCAGGTGACAGCCAGGCAGGTCAGGGAAGACCACCTGTGACCACATGTTCCAACTGATTTCAACCCCCTGGAAAGCTGCCTGCCACAGACCCGGCCCCGGCACAAAGCACGAAGTGAAGGTTGTGAGGCTGAGACCAGGTGGGCGAGGCCATCAGGTGAGGACAGGTGGGTCAGCTGTGCTTGAGGCCAAGCGAGTACAGGCAGGAGGGGAGGGCCGAAGATTATTAACATGGCCAGAAGGTCGGACCTGGAAGGCAAAGCCAGGAGATTGAAGCAAGAAGGAGGTAAGAGCAAGAAGGTTAAGGCTGGTGAACAGGGCCAGGGGGCAGGCAAGGAGGCTACAGCTGGTGGGTAAGACCAGAGTGGTGATGCCAAGATGTTAGGCCAGGCAAGCAAGCCAGGTACGGAGGAGGAAGAGGTTAAGGCCAGGTGAGCAGGGAAGAGGAGGGGAAGGAGGAGGGAAGGGATGGCCAACTGTGACCGCCCCACCCCGGCGCCCACAGCTCCCCCGTCCAGCCGGGGTGCAGGTGCTGCACGTCCCCTGCGCCAGGAAGCAAAGGCAGCTTGGCCGGAGGATGCCAGCCCTCACCTGCCGGGCACTGTGGGCCACAGCACGTGTGGCCCCAGCTACAGTCTCCAACAGGCCGCATCTGCGACAGAAGTCCCCAGCTCCCTCTCACTTGCGTACATCACGTGTGGTCACGTCTCTTGCACTCCAGAGAGAAGCAAGAAGCAAACAAGGTGGCAAATCCCACGGCCACGCATCCATGAGCCCCTGGGGCCTGCCTGCACCTGCTGCTCCCATGAGATGGGTCAGGGCCCGGGCGCCAGGGTGGGGCAGGGGGGGCAACACGAGGGCAGCTTTCTCAACAGCACCAACTCTGGGCCGGGGGCTCTGCCAGGGGCTGTCAGTCACCCACCAGGTCTGGGAGCGCACCCACCCCGCCCCACCGAGACAGTCATGGCCCTTCCTGAACATTGCACCATCTCCCTCTGCACAGAACCACGGACTCAAAGTGCGGTTTGAGGCTGCACTGTCTCTAAGACCCAGCTTCTCTGCAGAGCTAACAGATAAATAAGTACGTTTAGTAGTTAATATACTAATTAAGGCTATATGCTCAACCTTGATTTCTAATTAAGAACATGAGACCTACACGACCAGAAATCGGCCTAAAAGGAAGCCAGGCAGCAGCTCCCCATGGCTGTCCGTAAATGCCTGTCTTGGGAGCACCAGCTCACCCCACAGTGATTCTGACAAACACAGAGAGTGACTATTTCATAACGCAACATGTGTCAAAATCTCAAAGGAAGTGCAAGCTCTCCTTCCATACAGGAAATTAGAAAACAAAAATACCAGTTAGAATTTTTTTGTTCATAGACAATCTGAGCAGCAACACAAAATTTCTGCCAGCCAACATGGGAGCACAGTGAGCTGGCTGAAATGGAGCCCTGACAGGCAGAGCTGCCGCCCCTGGGTCAACACGCCTGGACAGCAGGTGCCATGACTGCGGTGGCCTCCAGGAAGGCTCTGCTCCCAGTGCAGTGGCACAGGAGGCTGGGTGCTGGGGAAGTGCCCAGGTCCTGAGGGTGGAGCCTCAGGGTGGGGCCAGAGCCCTTAAAGAAAGGACCAGAGAGCTGCTTCCCCTCCCCGACATGGAGACACAGTGACAGGCGTCCAGAGGAGGAGGGCAGAGAACGCAGGGGACCACTAACTAACTCAGGCTAGAGGCCACCCAGCTGCACAGGTCTGCCACGGTGGCTGCAGCTGGTGACCATGGACCAGGGGTCATGCTGTGTCCAGTAAAACTCCATCTGCAGAGCAGGCCACGGAAGTCTGGCGGCACTCAGCACAGGTGCAAAGACACCACGCTGGGGCCAAACCACAGGGTGGAGGGTAATAGTGACACAAAACCCGAGAGAAGAGGCCACAGAACATGGCCATGACCAATCTTGCCCAGAGACAAGGCCACAGATGTGCCGTGGGAGCCCACACATGCCACAGGAGGACGGAAACTGTGTCCAGCACCAGGGCTACCCACCACAGGTTGCACCATGGGACAAGAGCGCTCGTGCTGCCTCACGCGCCCACACCCATTGGACGAGGTTGAAAAAGATACAAATTTGCCCTCACTTGCCCTCGTGAAAACCATTAAAAACTTATTTATTCTACCGATGGCTTCCCTTTTATCAGCAACAACCTGGCAGACAGAAATCCAGTCCCTTTTACAACAGCCACAAACCACGAAGGAATGATCTTAACAAGTGCTCAGAGCTGAGAGCTACATGGTGTCACTGAGGGACACCTGATGGCCGGAGCCCATCCATGCATTGGCAGAAACGCTAACATGGCAGCCCACACGTGATGAGCACGACTGCAGACAGCTGCCTGAAAGCCAATGTTCCGGCCAGGAGGGCCCAGCCTCCCACTTCCCAGCTCCCGGCCTCGTCCACTACCTGCCCAAGGCCACCAGGATTTGGCCATGGTGGGGTCTGGTCTCAAGAGCCCGTGAGACCCACTTGGCTGGCGCATCACGCCCAGCACAAGGAACTGGGGGCAGCGCTAGCCCACAGGCCTCAAGGGACTGGACCCCACACCAGGAGCCACCCAGCAAAACCCAACACACTGGCAGAACCCAACACATGCCTGGCAGAACCAAACACACGCCTGACAGAACCCAGCATAATCCAACACACACCCAACAGAACCCAGCAGAACCCGACACACACCCAACAGAGCCCAGCAGAATCCGACACACACCCAACAGAACCCAGCAGAACCCAACACACACCCAACAGAGCCCAGCAGAATCCGACACACACCCAACAGAACCCAGCAGAACCCGACACACACCTTACAGAGCCCAGCAGAACCCAACACACACCCAACAGAACCCAGCAGAGTCCAACACACACCCAACAGAACCCAGAAGAACCCAACACATGCCTAACAGAGCCCAGCAGAACCCAACAGAATCCAGCAGAACCCAACAGAGCCCAGGAGAATCCAACATACACCTGATAAGAGCCCAGCAGAACCCAACAGAGCCCAGCAGAACCCAACACACACCCGACAGAGCCCAGCAGAACCCAACACACACCCAACAGAGCCCAGCAGAACCCAACACACACCCAACAGAACCCAGCACACACCCGACAGAACCTGACACACACCTGACAGAGCCCAGCAGAACCCAACCGAACCCCATACACACCCAACAGAACCCAATACACACCTGACAGAGCCTAGCAGAACCCAACAGAACCCAGTACATACCCAACAGAACCCCCCACACACCCAACAGAACCCAGTGGAACCCCACACACCCCCGGCAGAACCCGACGGAGCAGCTGAAAGCCGCGGAAGGCTGCAGGGAGGGAGGTGTGGCGCAGGGAGAGGGCCTCCCCCCGCCCCCCGCCCCACAGCCCAGCAAGCCACACCTGCATGGATCCTCGACAGAAATGCCCAGGTGCACAGCACAGCCCGAGCAAGGTGGCCAAGGCTATGTGCTATCGCAGATAACCCCAAGAATAAATACTAAGCACCTGGTGGTCGGCCCGCCTTTGTGACCGCCCCCAGATGCAACCACGAAGACAAACTGAGGCAGCTCAGAGGAGCTCACAGTTTCACCTGTCAGACTGTTGTAGGCACGTGTTGTAGGCTTTGCTGTCACGGAGCTCAGTGTTGGACGGGCACTCTCCCACACGCTGATGGAAATAACAACTGACACGACACCTGACAATGGGTGTCAAAGGCACAGTGCGCACAGGTGCACACGCGGCCACACTCCCAGGGCGTGTCCCCAAGGTGCAGCAAGGATTTTTGCAAAGGTGAGAAGACTTGACTGGAAACCAGCAGAGTCCGAGCCACAGGGACCCCAGGCAGCAGAGGGCGGATGTTCTCCTAACCCCACCGGCCGACCCGGAAAAGCGGCTGGCGCTAGGCACACTCTGACACGCCAGCAGCTGAAGCCAGCGCCGAGGACAAGCTCAACAGGCACGACTCAGCCGTGGGAGCGGGGGCGGGGGCACCTCCGGGAACGCCAGATTCTCGCTCACCGTCCAGCGTGCTGTTCACCCGCTTCCTCTTCTCAGGCCCTGGCTGACGTTGCTTAGTGGGAGGCCAGGTGCACGGGCTGGCGCCTGCGCATATCCCGGGACCACAGGGACTCGTGGGCACTCACTCCGTCGGACCACATTCCCTTGGAAACGGGCACGTGTTTTGACGAGCAGAGACTCAAGTTCACACGACAACTCCAGGCCCACAGTGCATCTGGGCAGAGTCCACGGGCTGCGCCACAACCCAAAGGCCACGCGCATCCGCACGGCAGTCTCGGCGCTGGCAAGGCCTGTGCTGTGTGCGAAGACGTGGACGACAATTTCTGGCCAACACCACAACGACGACCGTCACCTGAGCTAGAGGGACATGGGTGAGGGCCACCTGGCCCAGCTAGAGGGACGTGGGTGAGGGCCACCTGGCCCAACTGGTCAATGCTGGCTCCGCCCACCCAGCGCAGTCTAAGCTGCTGCCGCCCGTTCTCTGAGCAAAACCTGAGAAATCTAGTCCTTTACAATAAAGCAAAAACAATTTCATGCACTGCAAGTCAAGCTAAATATCAGTTCTAAATGTGAATTTTTCGACCGTTCTACAATGAAAAATAAAGTTTTTTTAAGTCCCAAGAATGAATTTTGGCCAGCACGGTGACTCACGCCTGTAATCCTAGCACTTTGGGAGGCTGAGGCGGGATTGCTTGAGCTCAGGAGTTCCAGACCAGCCTGTGCAAGAGTGAGACCTCGTCTCTACTATAAATAGAAAGAAATTAGCCAAACAACTAAAGAATATAAAAAATTAGCCAGGCACGGTGGTGCATGCCTGTAGTCCCAGCTACTCGGGAGGCTGAGGCAGGAGGATCGATTGAGCCCAGGAGTTTGAGGTTGCTGTGAGCTAGGCTGATGCCATGGCACTCTAGGACAGGCAAGAGAGTGAGACTGTCTCAAAAAAGAGTCAAGAGTTTTTTAAAACAGCTAATTATGTGAAGCAAGGTCCCCAAGCCCTGGTCCAAAGCCCATTAGGGACCCGCCCACAGAGCTCCACCTACTCCCTGCCGTGGAAAAACCGTCTTCCGTGAAATTCAGGAAACAGAGGGGACTGTGACAGCTGGAGGCAGTGGCAGGTGAGGGACCCCTCCCCACTGCAGGCATCACCACCCGAGCTCCACCCCGCAATGGAAAACCGTCTTCCATGAAACCAGACATGGTGCCACAAAAGCTGAGGACCACTGCCCCAAAGAACAGCTGACGGTCACACTCGAGTCTGCTGCGTGTCACACCAAGGCGCAGTTTCTACCTGCTGTACCAGGAACTGTAGGAGTCACTTAATCAGACGCCTAAAGTAAAGCACTAAAAAGAGTTGTTCTGTAAGACAAAAGATATCCTTATCTTTTGAATTTTATGCCAGGTATTCATATAACACCCCTTTTAAAGCATGATGTTTTGGGGCGGGGCCCGGTGGCTCACGCCTGTGATCCTAGCACTCTGGGAGGCTGAGGCGGGAGGTTCGTTTGAGCTCAGGAGCTCAAGACCCGCCTGAGCAAGGGTGAGACCCTGTTTCTACAAAAAAAAAAAAAAAAAAAAGCAAGATGTTACAGGGGCAAAACTTTTAATTAAGCTGTAATTCTTTATTTTGAATGTCATCTCAGAACGTTTCCAGTTTCATCACACGAAGAAAAAAATTAGTTCCAGAACGTGAAGATCCTGCCATGCCAACAAGCGCACCCCGCAGGTTTCTCCAGGCTCACGCAGCAGCACACCGGCTCGCCGGCCTCCGACGTCGGGCACGAGGACGCCTCTGTGGGGCTGAGGGCGGGCGGCACTGAGCCAGCAAATCCGTGCCTGTCCCAGACTCGCGTCCCCACAGCCGCACGCCAGCCTGTGAAGGGACATTCGGTGCGTGCATTTTCAGAGCCGGTCGTTAGACTCCTCTTGGCGCTGCCGTCGGCCTCATGACAGCATCTCCTGGAAGCTCAGAGGACGGGACTCGTCTCTGTGGCCTCCGGCTCGCAACGGTGCACCTCGGGGACTTTCCATAAACTCACAGGACACAAAGTGGCATCACGGAGCGGCTCTCAAAGCCGAGGGATGTGACGCCGATCAGGGGGGCTGACACGCCACGTTCTCCTTGGGGACGCCAAGCAGGCGCAGCTGACACGCATGCCGGGTCTGCCGACTCCCCACAAAGGGCATGGAGACCTTGGGGTGAGGGCAGGGCCCCAGGAACAGTCCCCACAGCAGCCGCACCCCAGTGTCTCGGCAAAGGCATCCCTGCAACATCTCAGGAATGCGCCGCACACGTCCCCTTCCACTCGCAAACCTCCATGACACCGGACAGCCACGTGCAAGAACAGGACCTCCGAGGGATGTGGCCACGCCTGACCACGGAGAGGGCCACGTCTTTCCTGGCAGCGAGAACACTCCGCTGGAAGCTGAGGCGCCCTTGCTGGGCCCCGCCAGCCCAGCTACAGACCCCAGGACCCCTGCGGTGGAGCGGCCCCAGGCCCGAGACCGGCTGACACTGAGGACTCCAGGACCCTCTCCAGGACGTGCACCCAAGGTGGCTCTGAGCACCAGCCAGCTTGGCAACCAGTCACCAGCCACGGCCACCCCATCCGCGCTCACAGTTGAAGGACGTGCTCCCTGGGTGACAGCTCAGGACCCCCAGGGTGTCTGCTGCCCCGAGATGCCGACAGCAGCCAACAGTCCCGTGCCAAACGTCTGGAGGGACCCTAGCACCACCATAGTGGCCGTGGTGAGACGAGTGCGGCCCCGGGCTTCTGCGCTGCCGACCCCGCTCTCTCCTGCCACGTGCGGCGTGCGAGTGCCAGCGCTCCCTGGAACCTGTCACCACGAGCGTGTACCAGTTCATCTCAAACAAAATGTAAAGGCAGAAACCCAGGCTCTCATTCCGGAGGGCAGAGACTGCACCCCTCACCCCACCACTGCCCGGGCAGGCCCCGCCCGGTGCAGCCCTAGGGAGCTGCCTCAGTTTCTCCCTCCACTGTCCCCAGCCAGCGTGACGGAGACGTGCTCACGGCAGCCATGTTCTTGCTTCCTGCGGGCGTTTTACAGGTACTTGGTACCAGTTTAAATGGAAGGTTCCCTGCTCAGCACCAAGGAATGGAGATTATTTTCATTGGCTGGAAAATGTGGGGTCTTTTTCTTTCACACAACAAAATCGTAGTGTCTCCTCTAGATACCTTTTTTCAAAATATGCAAATAACTTGTTTTAGAAACAAAAAGGACGTAAGATTTATAGTATATACCAGGGCCCACACACACACACCAGCATCCATTCAAGCCCTCAGGCTCGTCCCACTCTGCCTGCTGGGCTCCCAACTTCACCTCGAACCCCTTCTCTGAATCCCCAAGACGCCCCACACCACAGCTGATGTCATCGGAGCAGGGCAGCCCACGCTGGAACACAGGCCACCAGAGAGAGAGCACACGGACGCAGAGCAGAGGAGGTGAGCTCCAGGTGCTCCTGCCCTGCTCCGGCGAGAAGTCTGCGACCAGGCCCGGCAGCTACATCCGTATCAGGAGGTGAAAACTCTACTTTTCAGGTCTTTGTGAAAAGACAGCTCTGCAGGGACGGTGGGAGGACATACGTCCCAGCTGCTCAGAGGCCGGGCCAGATCCCTCGAGCCAGGAGTCTCTGCCTGGCAGCAGAGACGGCCCGTAGAGAACAGGGACAGCGCAGCTGGCCACGACGGACCAAGGTACACCAGTGCGGGGAGGCCCAGAGTAAAACCCCGCTGCCCACCGTCCACCCCTCCTACCCAGTGTCCACCCCTGCTGCCTACACCCCACCCCCACCCCCTGCTGCCCACACCCCACCCCCGCCACCCATCCCCACTGCCCACCACCCCACCCCTGCTACCCAATGTCCACCCCTGCTACCCACCCCCTGCTGCCCACACCCCACCCCCGCCACCCACCCCCACTGCCCACCACCCCACCCCTGCTACCCAATGTCCACCCCCACTGCCCACTGCCCACCCCCACTACCCAATGTCCATGCCCACTGCCCATACCCCACCCCCGCTGCCCAACGTCCACCCCCACTGCCCACCGCTCACTACTCAATGTCCACCCCCATTGCCCACCACTCACCCCCACTACCCAATGTCCACCCCCACTGCCCACCACCCACTACTCAATGTCTACCCCCATTGTCCACCACTTACCCCCACTACCCAATGTCCATCCCCACTGCCCACACCTCAACCCCACAACCCACTGTCCACCCCCGCTGCCCAGTGTCCACCTTCACTGCCCACACCCCACCCCACTGCCCACACCTCAACCCCGCAACCCACTGTCCACCCCTGCTGCCCAGTGTCCACCTTCACTGTCCACACCCCACCCCCGCTGCCCAGTGTCCACCCTCACTGCCCACTGTCCACCCCTGCTGTCCACACCCCACCCCTGCTGCCCACACCTCAACCCCGCAACCCACTGTCTACCTTCACTGCCCACACCTCAACCTGCAACCCACTGTCCACCACTGCTGCCCAGTGTCCACCCCCACTGCCCACTGTCCACCCCTGCTGTCCACACCCCACCCCTGCTGCCCACACTTAAACCCTGCAACCCACTGTCCACCCCCACTGCCCACCACCCACCCCTGCTACTCACTGTCCACACCCCACCCCCACGACCCAATGTCCACCCCCACTGCCCACCAGCGCTACCCACCGTCCACCCCCACTGCCCACCACCCACCCCTGCTGCCCACACCCCACCCCCTCTACCCACTGTCCATCCCTGCTGCCCACACTCCACCCCCACCCACTAGTTGTCCACCCGCCCCACCCCCACTGCCCACTCTCCTCCACCATGTCCACCCACCCTCCTCACTGCCCTTCGCACCTCAGCACCCATCCAGCTGCTGTCACATGACCCCCACCCGTGGCCCCACCCTGCCAGTGGCCCCACCCTGCCATTCAAGATGACACCTGCCAAGCCATCCCCACCTGCTCCCCTTGCCTCCAACCCCCTCCAGTGCAGACACCTGCCAGCACCTCCCACCTGCTGGCCGCACTCGGGGTCGCCGAAACGGCCTCTTTCCCTCATAGCCAGTAACAGCCGCTGGGTGAGTCCTCGTCTACTCGGGGCTCTGCCCAGGGCCCTGCCAGCAGGGTCGCAGCCCACCCCTCACCCGCAGGCCCAGCACCCACCCTGGCACTGTGCTTCCATGGCCACCTCAGTTCCCTGCCACTCTCCCACTTTGGGAACCCTCACCTGTGCACTGGGCTCCCTCCCACAAAGGGCTGCTGGCGTTACCATGTCCAGCGGGCCCAGCCGCCCTGCCCACCGCCCTGGGGGACCCGCCCTGCCCACCACCCTGGGGGACTTGCCTTGCCCACCGCCGCCTTGCCATGTGCCGTGGGACTCCCAGCCTGCCTCGTCCCAGACCACAGCCGCCCTGCCAGCTCCAGGGAGGGACATTCAGGTCCTCCTCCTGCAGACTGACCGCTGGCCTGCGCATGCCACCAGCCTCACACGGGGCGGGGCACACAGACGGTGCCAACTAAATGGACGAGAACGAAAGAGGGCTCCGAGACGCTGTCAGTTAAGTACCGCAGCCTGCTTGGCCAGAGCCACGCTCTGACAGGTGCTGGGCCACATGCTCCAGGGAAAGGGCACCCATGGTTTCATGCTCAGCACTGCCGGAGCCTGGCGC
This sequence comes from Microcebus murinus, assembly GCF_040939455.1. NCBI lineage: Eukaryota > Metazoa > Chordata > Mammalia > Primates > Cheirogaleidae > Microcebus > Microcebus murinus. The sequence continues at coordinate 84,005,024 of NC_134116.1, read as the reverse complement.
GGCACGGGGCTGAAACACGGCCCAGCACGCACGCCTAACGCCAAAGCCAGCGATGCCACACTCAGATGAAGACTTCGACTTAAAACTGCACAGGGCCCACCTGTGTTCATTTCATGCTCCCTCTGCAGAGGACCCGCGTGCTTGGGGACGGGTGTCGTGTGACGTCGGGGACACAGTGAGGCTTCCCAGGACCTGTCCAAGCCTTCACACCCATGGACACGCTGACCTCCTACTGGACACGCTGTCACCAGCTCTGCCTGTATCTGGGCAGACGCCGCACGCCTGGCCTGGGTTTCCTGCCAACTCCGTGTGACAAGTAAGTGAGCAGTCAACACCCTCCCCTGCCCCTGTTCACAGAACACAGCACTCTGAGACACGCTAACCGGTAAAGGCAGCGTTCCACGAGTTTACCTGCCGTCAAGAACTACATGACCAATAGAACAGACTGCTCTGCTGGACCCCAAAGCCTGTTTCTCCACACAAGTTAGAAAATTATTCAGGATGTTGTATAGTTTCATGACAGGTAAGTGAACTGGCAGTTTCACCACATTTCATTAGTCACCAAATGTCACCTTCCTGAGAAAGAAGTGGCCAGACACGTGCTGAGTACTTGGGGGTCAACGCCCAGGCTTCCTCTGCAGGGAGGCAGGTGCTGGCCCCGCGCCCCCTCCCCAGAGATGTCCCCTCTGCAACCAGACCCTCTTCGGGCTGTGCACCCCCATCTCCCCACAGTGTACCCAGAACTGTGAGTATGGCACAGTCAGGAAAATTAAGACCAGTCAGAGCAGCATGGCCACAGCAGCACCTGCGTGCAGCGGGCACCTGCTCAGGGTGCCAGGTGGCTCCAGGCCTGTCCCCTCCACCCTGCTCTGCAGTCTGAGGACAGCGGGATGCGGGCAGGAAGCAGCGCCGCGCGGACACACTTACATCTTTTGCCATGTTACCAGATCCGGGAAATCGTGCTATGAACGTCCCCCCTCCAGAGAAGAAAATGATTTTCCTGGTAAAAAGAAAGGAAAAACAAATGAGTAAGAATAAAAAAAGTTTAAAAATTACCGAAGCTTGCCCACCCCAGCCGCCGGCACCCACAGGTGGCAGGGCCCAGCACCCCGTGAGGATGTCACGCGTCTCAGGACCCCGGCCAGCGCGCTGGACACGGGGGCCACGCGGGACGCGGCTGGAGACCCGTGCCCCGGGCACAGTGGCCCCCGCAGATCCCCGCGCCTCCGGAAGGAGGGGACAGGTGGGCTCCGGGGCCCTGCCCGCCCTGACCTGTCACCAGGCCTCAGGCCGCCCGCGCGGCGCCTCCTGCGCGCCCGAACCGCGTCCCCGCGGGGGCGGCCTCCCCGGCCTGGCCTGCGCTCAGCGGACCCAGGAACCCGGCCTGTGGCGCGGGCTCTGCGGTGGGCAGGGCGGGCCCAGGACCCGCGCCCGCCAGTCACCTGGCCCCGCAGCAGCGCGGGCGCGGGCCCAGGAGCGCGCGCGCACACGGGAGGGCAGGGGCCGGGGCCGCGCGGCGCCCGCACGCGGCGGGGACACAGGCTGGGAGGCCGGGGCACCCCGCGCCGGCCCGTGCCCGCGCCCCCCGTCCCGACCCGCCTGCATCCTCCGCCCGCGCGCACCTGGCCGCGCGGGCTGGGGCTGAGCCGGGCTGGGCAGGGCCAGACGGCGGACGCGGGCGCGGGGAGGCGCCGGGTGGGGGCCGGGCCGGCGGTCCCGGCCGTGGCGGGGTCCCTGCCCTGGGCCGAGCGGCGCCGGGACGCGGGGCTCACCCTGGCCGAGCGTCGGGCCGGCGTGACGTGCGCGCGGCGCAGTGACGTGGGCGGCGGCGGGCCCGCTCCGCACAGCGCGCCTGCGCGCCTTTTCGCGCCTTCGGCGCCCTCCTCCTCCTCCTCCTCTGGCTCCGCGGGCTTCTGCTCCTCCCGCCAGCGCTGCGCGCCCCGGGGAGCGGGAGGGGCCGTGTGCGCGTGTGCGTATGTGCGCGTGCGCCGGGCGGGGATGGCGGCGGGCTGGGCAAGGAGAGGGGCTGTGCGCGCGCAGTGTGCGCCCCCGGAGGCCAGAGGGCCCTGGGGATGCGCGCCTGTGTGTGTATGTGCACAGGGGGGAGGTGGGTGGCTGTGTGCATGCCTCTGAAAGTGTGTGTGCACGCGTGCATGTGTGCACGGAGGAGAGGTGGGCTGCTGTGTGCATGCCTCTGTGTGCACACGTGAGTGTGCGCCTGTCTGAGTGGGCGCACGGAGAGGTGGGCAGTGTGTGTGTGTGTGCACACCTGCAGGAGCAAAGGGGCCTGCTGGGTGTAGGTGTCATGTGTATGTGAACACACAGAGGACAGGAGATGGAGTGTGTGCGCTCGTCGCATGGAGGCCCCTGGCCCTGCTGGGCCCTGTGGCCTCCATGCCCACGCCCCACTTTTGTCTGGACTCCCAGCCATTCCTGGCGTCCTGGGTGCCTGCTGGACTCAGCCCCGGAGGGCCCTGGGCGCGAAGCCCCGCAGCGGGGAGGGGAAGCTGCAGGGCAGGCCTGGTGGGCCCAAGTCCTGGAGACACCACCTGGAGCCCACACCAGCCCGAGAAAGCCCGGCAGAGGGCGGCCCAGGCCTCCGGAGCCCAGGCCAAAGTTCAGGGCTGCCTCGGGCGGCAGCGTCCAGAAAGCAAGGCACAGTCAGCGTCTGCAAAGGACTTTGGGGGGCACATACCAAAGGCCTCTCTCTGTGCCGGACACCCCACTTTGCACAGTTCCACAGTTCGGCCACTTTTATGCTGATTACAGCCCTCTGGTAAAGCTCCGCCCCCTGGAGCTCTCCTCTATCTCAAACTGCATACGATTTAATGATTTAATTAGCTTGGTTTCTTCTCTGAAGGCAAGCAGGAAGGTCCCCATTCCGAATGCTGTTGTCACAGCAGCTACTTAGAGGAAGGACGTTGGCGGGTGGCAGGTGTGAACACAAGGCCCCTAGAGGAGTCCCACGGATTCTGTCCCTGGGAGGACCTTGTTCTTTGCAGGGGGCCATGTATGACCATTGGCAGGTGCCCTGGAATTCCAAACACACAGCCCTCATGTGGTTCCTCAAATGCACCTGTGTTCCTAGCTCTTCCTTTTCTTTCTCAGGAAATCTTTATTTTTTACTAAATGTTAATGTCCAACCCCTGACAGCAGCGGTCGGCCCCTCCCCACGCCCTCGGAGCAAGTGCAGCCTGGCCTCTCCCTGAGCCCCGGGGGCTTCGGAGCTAGGACACAAACTCGGAGTCAGAGCACAGGATCCTAAACCCCTTCCCACAAGCTCGAGATTCTGGTGGTTCCATGATATTTATACAGGTTGGCAACTAATATTATTCAGAGTAATTTCTGCACAGAAATCACTGTAGTGAAATACTCTGAAGTAGCTGAGGCTCTGCTGCTTGGGAAGAGGGTGGAAGTTACTCCTTTCTGTTACTCCTTTCTACCCCAGAGCCGCACACCCCACAGAAAGCCCCTGTTTCTATATTCACAAAAGCCAACAACAGAGCTCTAAGTTTCTGAGTGAAGACTCAAACACGTTTGGCCACCCCTGCCTAGAAATCTCCGGACTGGATGTGGAACCCTGGAGCACAGCCCCACCAGCATATGTCTGGGCCTGTGGCCTGCGGGTGTGTCCTAGGCTCAGGCCGCTCAGGACATTCTCTCAACGACAGGCCCAATCCAGTGCTCACCTGACCCACATCCGGATGCTGCTGTCAGCATGGACAGGTTGGGGCCTCAATGGTCTCATGTCATGCGTGTGGGCGCCAGGTTCGCCTACAGGGCTCACGCAGCACATGGAAATGGTTTGTGCTCTGTTTTACATGAAGAAAGTCTTTTTTTTTTCCTGGAATATTGTTGGGTACAAACATTTTGCTTACACATGATGCCTTTGCCTTGCCCAGGCCAGGGCTGCAAGCGGGCCCCTTCCCGCAAGGGTCGGGAGGCCTGGCGCCACCGTGGCAGCGTGGAGTGAAGGGGGAGGCGGGAATATTGCATCTTGGGAGTCCGAGGTGGGCTGTGCCCACCAATACCTACTGAGGGCGATTTCCTTAACGCCAGGAGTCGCTCAGGTGCCAGTGGCCCCGACACGCAGGATTTGCGTCAGGGCTCCTGAGTGCACCTGGCAGGAGGCCGGGCGTCCACAGGCCACCGGACAGCGTTAGAGAGGGATGTCGGGTATGGCCACTCTGGTGTCTGGGCCACAGAGCACCCCAGGGGAGGGGCAGACATCGGAGTGACAGGCGCCTTCCGGGTGGGAGTGACATGTACGTGGGATGCCAAATGTGCTCAGGGTCGGCTGTGCCTGGTGCCCGGAAGCTCTGGAGGCTCAAGACGTCTGGGACCCCAGGGACGGGAGGCGAGGGGAGAGCTCAGGCAGGGATGGGGGCGCAGCTGGAGCCACAGTCCTGGCCGCCACCCCGCCCGCCCTGCAGCGCTGCCCTCCCTCGCCCCGTCCCAGGGACCCTCTCATCCACCAGACTCACCAGTGGAAGGCGCAAGGAGGGAGCTGGGGTGTCGCCTGCCCTCTTCCCGCCGGGCCCCTCCTGCCCACCTCGCCAGCTCCATTAGGGTCCCCACCCGCTTCCTCCGGCCTGGGGACGGGGTGGCTTCCAGCAGGTGCCGGCCCTCCAGCTGGCCAGTCACCCACCACCCTCTGCCCAGGTGAGGCCTGTGTGCGGCAGTCAGGTCCTTGCCAGGCACAGGGAAGATCCCGCCTCTGCTGGTGAGAAGAAGGCGTGGATGGTGGGCGCCGGGCGCAGACGGATGATGTACAGAGCCAGGAAGGGACGTGTTTTCCACGGCAGGGGCACAGCCGGGGTGCGGGACCAGGGGAAGGCGGGACTGCAGGTGGGTGAGGGATGCAGCCATGTTGCAGGGCAGGCCAGCGGAGCCCCTGCGGGGAGCGTGGGCACAGCTGTTGGCAGGGCTGGGACAATGGCCTGGAGGGAAGGCGTGGGGACACGAGGGGCCTGCGTGTCTGTGGCTGGGAGGAGCGTGGACGGGGCGGGGAGGGGGTGTGGGGCACGAGGGCCTGCGTGTCTGTGGTGGGGAGGAGCGTGGGCAGGGGACGGGGAGGGGGCGTGGGAACCGAGGGCCTGCGTGTCTGAGGCTGGGAAGAGCGTGGACAGGGGGCGGGGAGGGGGTGTGGGGACACGAGGGGCCTGCGTGTCTGTGGCTGGGAGGAGCGTGGGCAGGGGGCAGGGAGGGGGTGTGGGGACACGAGGGCCTGCGTATCTGAGGCTGGGAAGAGCGTGGACAGGGGGCGGGGAGGGGGTGTGGGGACACGAGGGGCCTGTGTGTCTGTGGCAGGGAGGAGCGTGGGCAGGGGGCGGGGAGGGGGCGTGGGAACCGAGGGGCCTGCGCGTCTGTGGCAGGGAGGAGCGTGGGCAGGGGGCGGGGAGGGGGTGTGGGGACACGAGGGTCTGCGTGTCTGAGGCTGGGAGGAGCGTGGGCAGGGGGCGGGGAGGAGGGCGGCTGGGGGAACAGGTGGTAGGAGCAGCAGGGGCGAGAGGGAGATGGCACCACTGAGTCTGCCGGAAGTGACTCCCCTCCCGAGGCCAGCGGGAAGGAGGAGGGCGGATCGCCTTTTCTCTCATGCAGCCTGCGCATCTCTGCAGAGCGGCCTCACTAGCGTTTCGGCAGACTTCCCTCTGGGCTGCCCTCCCGGCTCCTGCAGGCAGGCTTCCTCCCGGCCCAGGGCCACCCTGGCTGGGACAGACTCCTTAAGGGAAAGCCATGTAGCATCTCCCGTGTGGGAGCGTCGATGAGCACGGCCTGTCTGCGAGGCACTGGGCAGTGAGATTAATCCTCAAAGTGTCACCTGTGCGACTCATCATGTCCCCTCCCAGACAGCCCCCCCCCCAGATGTCCTGCCACGTGGGGGCCGCGGCCCTCTGACGTCCCCACGGCCCACGTGCGAAGCGCTGCCCGCCGCAGCGGTGGCATGAGAGGTAGGGCCCCCGGCGGGTGAAAATGCAAATGAGATCATGCTACTTCCTGCCTAGAATTCCTCAATGAGCCGACCTGCTTTCTGGGGTGATGAGTAAGGAGGAAGCACCGCAGTAAACAGACTCCAAGCGAGACTCACTCTTCAAGGCGCTGCTGTCTCACGGAGTGTAGGAGGTGTCTCCAGGGACCAGATCCTGAGGATGCTCCGTGTGCACTTGAGAAAAATGTGTGTCTGCTGTTGCTTTGTGCAGCGCTCTGCACATGCCTGTGAAGTCCAGCTGCACGGCGTGGCGTCCAAGACTTCCTTGACTCCCGCCCAGCTGCCCTGCCCGGTACCAGAGTGGGCGCTGATGTCCCTCGCACGGCAGAGACGCCTGTTTCTCCTTCAGTGTGTCAGTCGGATTTGTGTGCGTGGAAGATCTGGTGTTCAGGGCATACGTGTTTATCATCGCCAGTATCATCTCGATGAATTGGCCCTTCTATAAATTGTCCCTTTTATATAATATCCCTCTTTGTCTCTTGGGACAGTCTGTTTTATTTGACATGAGTGCAACCACTTTTGCTCTTTCATTTACTATTTGCGTGGAATATATCTTTCCATCCTCTCACTTTCAACCTGTGAGAGTCCTCAGATCCAACGTGAGTCTTCTGTAGACAGCACATAGAAACTTTGTTTTCATCCATTCTTCCAATCTATGTCTTTTGATTGGTGGTGAGTTTAACCCATTGACATCTTTATACATGTTCCACCCAATGACATAGATTTCTAATTATTCTTATGTATTTATCTTTTAAGTCATGTAGGAAATGAAAGGAGGAGTTACAAACCAAAAATACAATAATTTGGCTTCTATATTTGCCCATGTATTCACCAAAGATCTTTATTCCCTCACGTGGTTCCTTCCAGTGTCCGTCCATTTCAACCTGAAGGACTCCTCTAGCATTTCTCGTAGGACTGGTCTGGTGGTAACAAACCCCTTGAGCTTTTGTTTATCTAGGGAATATCTTAATATTTCTCTTATTTTTGAAGGACAGTTTTTCAGATACATTATAGAATTTTTGACTGGCAGAGGTTTTTTTGTTTTGTCTTTTTCTTGCACCTCAAATGTGTCCTGCCCCCGCCTTCTGGCCTCCAGGGCTTGTGATGAGAAGTTGATGTTGGCACCATTGAGGGTCCTCGTAAAGGACAAATCACCTCTTTCTTGCTGGTTTCAAAATTCACTTTGTCTTTTGAGTCTGATTATGTGTCTAGTGGGTCTCTTAGAGTTTATCCTATTCGAAGTTCATTGGGCTTCCTGAATTTATAGGTTCGTGTCTTTCATCAGATTATACTATGGCCGGGTGAGATTTACTCCAGGAACGTAAAGATGGCTCAATATGAGACAGTCATAGTAACAGGGCATGTTCGCAGAACGTGGTATAGTCACCCTTCATCTCTGGGTTCCACATCTGTGGATTCAACCAGCCTTGGACTGAAAATGTAGTTGGACCAAGATGGCTGCGTATGCACTGCAGGCATACAGACTTCTTTGTTGTTACTTCCTAACGATACAGTGTCACAACCACTTAGACAGCATTTACATTGTTGTCAGTACTCCAGAGATGTGCGTGGGAGGGCGTGTGTGGAGGCCCCGTGCAAATACTGCACCGTTCTCTATGGGTGCCAGGGCACCTGTGGATTTCCGTGTCTGCAGAGGGTCCTGGTCCCATCCCCCGAGGAAACCGAAGAACAGTGTGTGCACACACACAAGCCGTCTACACTGAGACTCTCCTGACCCTGAGCTTCCCGCTTCCTCTCCCGAGACACTGACGTGCTCTGCGCTCAGGCCCTGGGGCTGGCAGGGCAGGCCGAGGGCTCGGCCGGGAGCGGAGGAGAGGCCGGCGCCCCCCGGAAGTCTGGGTGGGAAGCAACCAGGTGGCGAGGTCGGGCTTGGCCGGAGTGAGTGTGCAGACGAGGACTCTGGCAGAGGCGGCCGTGCGGATGGCGTGGGAGGGGCTCATGGAGCCGAGCCTCTTCACAGAATTATCATCTCACAGGGCGACGCTAATGCACGTTCCGGGAGGACCTGCTCGTCCCTCACCAAGAGGTGTCATTCATTCAGGTCAACAGAACGAAAGCTCCTGGTGGGCACAGGGGCTGCAGATGCAAAAGGAAAGCCCCGTCCCCAGCCCAGAGTCCTGAAGGCCGGGACCGGGAGAGGCCGCGTGCCAGGTGCAAGAGCACCGTGGCACAGCCGCGGCGCTGGCGCCAGACAGGCAGCGTGCCCAGGCCCGGCTCACTCGCCAGCTACGCCAAACACACCCAGCAAAGCGGCGGGGAAATGGTGCCGCGAGACTGGTGTCATTTAGAAACAAATAAGCATGATGCTGTTTTCTAAAAATAAGCACGTCTGTATCATTTCTCCGTTAATCTGCTTCACACTAGACACAATTTACTTCAAAGTGTTTCAGTTTATGTCAGTGCAGCCCACAATTTGCATGTGCAATACATGATTACACCTGGCATTTCCCATCCTCTGTCTTAAGCATTTTCGTCAAATTGTTAGGCTCTTAAAACCTGTATTTACAGAAAAACTGGTTTAGAGTACCTGCTACGTTGTACACAATAAGTAAGTTCAATTTTATCTGTCTATTAAAAAAACGAGTGCCATAGAAAAACACAACAATGTAGCTGCTACAGTTTGAACGTTTCTCTCTCCCAGGCACACATCGGAACTTACTCTCGGGCCGGCTGGGCGGCGCGGTGGCTCACGCCTGTAATCCTAGCACTCTGGGAGGCCGAGGCAGGCGGATTGCTCGAGGTCAGGAGTTTGAAACCAGCCTGAGCAAGAGCGAGACCCCGTCTCTACTATAAATAGAAAGAAATTAATTGGCCAACTAATATACATAGAAAAAATTAGCCGGGCATGGTAGTGCATGCCTGTAGTCCCAGCTACTCGGGAGGCTGAGGCAAGAGGATTGCTTGAGCCCAGGAGTTTGAGGTTGCTGTGAGCGAGGCTGACGCCACGGCACTCACTCTAGCCTGGGCAACAGAGTGAGACTCTGTCTCAAAAGAACAAAAAAATGAACTTACTCCCCAGAACAGGGGCGGGAGGCGAGGTCCAGGGCAGGTGTCCTGGCCCCACGCACGGCATGAGGAGGGGCCGCTCCCCCACGACGCCCCACGAGGACCCCGGGCGCCAGCCCACTGAGGACGCAGCGGAGAGACCAGGCCCTAACCTGCCAGCACCCTGCGCTTGGACTTGCAGCCTCCAGACTGTGAGAAAAAACTTTGGTTCTTTATAAATCACCCAGTTTCAAGTATTTGGTTCCGAACCCTCTTACTCAGATCTTCATCTGGATGGCTCTCTAAAACAGGGCATGTTATATACCTTTATGAAGCCAAAATATTCCTTTAAATGCCAAAAGCTAGAACTTAAGCTTTTCAAATAGTATTGTGATAATTGGCCTCTTAGAGATTAGTATGGTGCTGTAGCAATCATCTTAATAAAAAAAATTGGCTGAGATTTTATGCAAAGATTAACTCAACACAAAACTTACTAAAACAGATCTTCAGTAAATTTCAATTAATTATACTCCAATCATCAATGATTTTTATCAAAGGATGCATACTCTTACGATTCAAAACCAAATATTTAAAGAGTGATTACACCTAACAGAAATTGACAGGAAAGTATTTTATTTAAAATAGTCAAAATAAAAGGCAAATAAGCATCTATATTTGTCTCATTTTAGAAAACACAGCTCTAAGGATCAAAGTAAGTTTCCAAACTCAATGCCAGAATTAAAATTTCATTTTACAGGAATGTTTAATAACAAATATTTGATGAACAGATTAAAATACTAAAGCTGCACAATAAATTAAAAAAGCTAATTTTTCTTCTTTACCAAAAGAATCATGAACTGATGAATTAACAATAGAAAGTTAATAATAATTTCAGAAAAAAGGCACGTCCAGGCAAAATATTCAAGGCGATTTGTAAAATACAGTGTTGTAATTCTACTGCGAATAATGAACTAACTACGAATAAATTACTCTGAAAATTCTACGATTCGACAGGAATATCCCCAAAAGCCAGGAGAAACTGTGTCTTTGCTGGGTGTTCCTGTGTTCCAAGGAAGAAGGCCCAAGGGAGTGTGACAGCCAGTGCTCCCGGCCCGCCGAGGTCCCGGCCCAGGGTCCACCGCCAGCTCCGCGCGGTCAGAGACTCGACCGTCTCTCGGGCCGTGGCACACACCTCATAATCGCAGCTCTCCACAGCACAGGGGCCAGCAAGAGGCTGAGCGTGGTCACACTCAGTATCAGGAGGTACACCTGCAACACAGAGACAGCGTGTTCACACAGGGCGTCGGCAGGGGTGCCTGCACGGTGTGAGGCCCAGCCTGTTCACACTGGGCGTCCGCAGGGGTGCCTGCCTGGTGTGAGGCCCAGCCTGTTCACACTGGGTGTCTGCAGGGGCGCCTGCGCGGTGTGAGGCCGAGTGTGTTCACACAGGGCGTCGGCAGGGGTGCCTGCACGGTGTGAGGCCCAGCCTGTTCACACTGGGTGTCTGCAGGGGCGCCTGCGCGGTGTGAGGCCCAGCCTATTCACACTGGGCGTCCGCAGGGGTGCCTGCCTGGTGTGAGGCCCAGCCTGTTCACACTGGGTGTCTGCAGGGGCGCCTGCGCGGTGTGAGGCCCAGCCTGTTCATACTGGGCGTCGGCAGGGGCGCCTGCACGGTGTGAGGCCCAGCCTGTTCACACTGGGTGTCTGCAGGGGCGCCTGCGCGGGGTGAGGCCGAGCCTGTTCATACTGGGTGTCTGCAGGGGCGCCTGAGCGGTGTGAGGCCCAGCCTGTTCACACTGGGTGTTGGCAGGGGCGCCTGCGCGGTGTGAGGCCCAGCCTGTTCATACTGGGCGTCGGCAGGGGCGCCTGCGCGGTGTGAGGCCCAGCCTGTTCATACTGGGCGTCGGCAGGGGCGCCTGCACGGTGTGAGGCCCAGCCTGTTCATACTGGGCGTCGGCAGGGGCGCCTGCACGGTGTGAGGCCCAGCCTGTTCACACTGGGCATCTGCAGGGGCGCCTGCGCGGTGTGAGGCCCAGCCTGTTCACACTGGGTGTCGGCAGGGGCGCCTGTACAGTGTGAGGCCTAGCCTGTTCATACTGGGTGTCTGCAGGGGCACCTGTGCAGTGTGAGGCAGAGCGTATTCATACTGGGGTCGGCAGGGGCGCCTGCGCGGTGTGAGGCTGAGCGTGTTCACACTGGGTGTCGGCAGGGGCTCCTGCGCGGTGTGAGGCCCAGCCTGTTCACACTGGGGTCGGCAGGGGCACCTGCACGGTGCACATTAGAGGCTACACCCGCAAACCAGAAGTCCAGTGCTACATTTTGGGCCACACCCAGGTACAGCCACAGGTGAGACAGCATTGGATGTGGATGCCTGACGCTGCACAGTTCCTGGAAGGCGTGGCCAGCCCTGAGGAATCGCAGGGCCGTGTCCCGGAGTCTGCGCTTCCTGGGGGCGGATCCTGCGTCTGCTGCAGAGCAGACAGGTCCACGCCGAGCCACACAGCCGGCAGCCCGGCCTGGTCTCGGTGGAGCCTGTCGGGCCTATCCACTCTGCATCGACCACATCCCCTATGCTTGAGTGCTAAGGCTGCTCCTGCCCCCTCCATGCACAGAACACAGGGGCAACTGTTTCACCCTGTGCGTGCAGCATGTCACAGCGTGTTGTTCGTTAACAGTAGCTTTTATAGAGCCCTCAGCCCACATTTGTGTTTCATGTCTCTCAGATGTTATTAATACACAAGTCAGCAGCTGAGCTTTAAACAATTAGTTTTCTAGCTGGGCATCATGGCCCAAGCCTGTAATCCCAGCACTCTGAGAGGCCAAAGTGGGAGGATTGCTCAAGGTCAGGAGTTCGAAACAAGCCTGAGCAAGAGCAAGACCCCATCTCTACTAAAAATTGACAAAAATTAATTGGCCAACTAATATATATAGAAAAAACTAGCCGGGCATAGTGGTGCATGCCTGTAGTCCCAGCTACTCGGGAGGCTGAGGCAGGAGGATCGCTTGAGCCCAGGAGTTTGAGGTTGCTGTGAGCTAGGCTGACGCCACGGCACTGTAGCCTGGGCAACAGAGTGAGATTCTGTCTCAAAAAAAAAGAAAAAAAAATTAGTTTTCTCTCCACAGGGAATACTGGTATCAGAGCACCCTGATTCTAACTCTCGTAAGAGGTAACTGTGAGAGCTCCGGCAGGACTACCCGGTAACGCGGTCCGCAGGATTCCGTGCGTGTGGGCAGAGACTGCGGGCCCCCACGCGCCCGCCACGGCAGAGGCTCCAGGCCAGGCCGGGCGCTGCGCTGACAGGCCTGGACCTCGAGGGCTGTGAGGCCCGCGGGCACACGCCCACCCGCAGGGCCGACCCCCGAGCCGGCCGGGACGCGCGGGCACTCACCTCCCGGGAGATGATGCCGGCCCTCCGCGCACGGCTCCCCAGCACGAAGGAGAACTCGCTGACCTGGGCGAGGCCTGCGGACACGATCCACCTGATGTGCCGGCTGCTCTGCGGCAGGACGAGCGACAGGACCAGCGCTGCCAGAACAAACTGCGAGAGCGGCCGCCGCGTTGGCGCGGGCGCGGCACGGCCCAGCCACGGCCGGACGCGCAACAGCAGACACGGACGGACATCATCGGGATGCCACGGCGGTTCCCGGATAGCTGACACACACGGGCAGGGCAGGTGCCCAGAAGGCACCGTGCAGTGCAAAGTATCGGGAGTAAGTCCACACAGAAGGCGGCAGACTCAGGATTTTGGTTCATTAGCAGAAAACAAGCCTTTACCCCAAATAGTATTAAATATTGACTATTACGTAGCATCCAAGATGGAAATTTTAAAAATAAGACAGATGCATGTCTCTGGTGTAAGCAGCCCAGAGCTGCTGGGGTACCCCAACAGTTGCCAGAGATTGTGACTCCTTAAAATGGAAATATTTTAAGCCAAATTTCACAATCCAGAAAGCCAGATGGCTACTGAACAGGTAGCCACACCTTACACGCTCACACAGGCAACTGGACAGTCTGTGGTCACCGAGAAGAGACAGAAGGAAAGTGCCCGATGCCAGTCTCAGGCCTTTACAACCTACACTGGCATCGGGCACAAGGGTCAAGTCACAACCCAAGGGCATATCTCAATCCAGAAAGGACTTTCTCCCATCACAACATTTGGGAATTCCCGATTTTCATCATCCGCGATTCCAAGACAACGGATGGTACTGACACCATGCCCCCGAGCCTGACCCACACCTGCCTCCCTGCAGCGGTCGAGCCGCCACGCAAGAGCCTCCTCCAGGATGTGGGCAGGAGGCGGCTGGGAGAGGCAGAGCCCCCGCGGACGGTCCTCCCCAAACACGGGGCAGCCTGGGCTCCCCACACATGCTGCGCTCACGGCTGGACACCAGGCCCCAGGAAGGAGGCTCAGCCGTGCAGCACGTGAGACCAGAGGCCCATGGACTCCACCAGGCCCAACTTACCTTCATGAGCACCACCGACAGGGTGAGGAACACCAACACCGTCAGCTCGTACACCACAAACGTGGGGAAGACGTGGAGCCCTGCTGAGACACAGGGCAGACAGGTTACTCACGAGCCTGGGAACACACTCCCACCAGGTCACACCCACCTCCCAAGGGCATGGCTGCGCCCTCAGTGTGCGTGAAGCTCGTTGCAATGAAAGAACTAAACGCCTGCAATCCGAGCACTCTGGGAAGATTGCTGGAGCTCAGGAGTTTGAGACCAGCCCGAACAACAGCGAGACCCCCGTCTCTGCCAACAAGAGAAAAATTAGCCGGGCTTGGTGGTGCCTGTAGTCCCAGCTACTGGGGAGGCAGAGGCAGGAGGATCACTAGAGCCCAGGAGTCTGAGGGTGCAGAGAGCTACGATGACGCCATGGCACTCTACCCCGGGGTGACAAAGTGAAACTGTCTCAAAAAAAAGTCCCATATTCTTGCAAGTGCTCTCATAAAAGGACCAGCAAATGCAGCGAGCCCGTGGGTCCTGGTGCAATCCCAGCCCCCGCCCTCCAAGGGCTCACTGCAGAGGGCTCAACGGGCTGCCTGGAGGCGCTCAGCCTGCTCCCCTCCACGGAGTGTTCAAGCCGAGATGCAGACGAGCCCTGAGCCCATCTGTGCAGCCTGACAGCACCGGGTGCCACGCTCAAGGGGACGTTTGTTGCCAACATTCCTTTTCCTTTTTTGTTTGGCTCAGACATTTGGAAAAACAACAGGAAACATTTTCCCTAAATATTTTTTCTCTCTGTGTTCCTGAGGCAACTCCTGGGGCCCCACCGGCTCACTTGGAAACCACTCGTGGACATACATGGCGCCCACTGAGGCCCTCTGTCTGCCCAGTGGCAGAACATTGAAATAAACGAAATTGAAACTAAAAAAAATACAGAAGATCAATGAAATGAAAAGATGGTTTTTTGAAAACATAAAATTGGCAAACCTTTAGATAGACTAAGGAAAAAAGAGCAAAATCAAGTAAATAAAATCAGAAATGAAAAAAGAGACATAACAACTGAGACCTTAGAAATACAACACATCATGAGAGACCTTGGTGAATGACTAAATGCCAACAAACTAGAAAACCTAGAAGAAATTAATAAATTCCTAGACACAAAACCTATCAGGATTGAACTATGAAGAAACAGAAAACCTCAACAAATCGATAACAAGCAATGAGATCACAGCTGTAGGAAAGCATCTCTAATTACATAAAAAAGAAAAATAAATTTAAAATATAAAAGAAAAACAAAATAGTTGTGTAGGAGGGGGAGAATAATAACTTTAAAATACAAAAAGTCTCCAATCAGAGAAAAGCCCAGGACCTGATGCATTCACCACTGAATTCTACTAAGCATTCAAAGAACTAGTAACAATTCTATTCAAATTCTTCAAAAAATTGAAGAGAGAACACTTGCAATTCATTCTATGAGGTAAGAATAACCCTGATACCAGAACCAGACAAGGACACAACAACAAAAAAAATTACAGGCCAAGATGAACACAGATACAAAAATCCTCAACGAAATACCAGCAAACAGAATTCAACAACACACTGAAAAGATCCTTCACCATGATCAAATGGGCTTCATGCTAGGATGCAAGGGTGGTTCAACATGTGAAAATCAATAAACATACTTCATATCCACAGAATCAAGGACAAAAACCATGTGATTACTTTAACAGATGCCAAAAAATCATTTGTTAAAATTCAGTAGCCCTCCATCATAAAAACCTCATCAGAATGGGTACAGAAGGAACAGACCTCAAAATAATAAAGGCCATAGATGACAGACCCATGGCTAATATCACACTTAACAGAGAAATATTGAAGGCCTTTCCTCTAAGGACCGGAACAAGACAAGGATGCCCACTTTCACCCATTTTATTCAACATAATACTAGAAGTCCTGGCCAGAGCAATTAGGCAAGAGAAAGAAATCAATGACATCCAAACTGGAAAGGAAAGAAGTCAAATTAGCCTTGTTTGCAGACGACATGGTCTTAACACCCAGAAAAACCTAAAGACTTCACCAAAAAAATGTTAGAACCGATACAGAAATTCAGTAAAGTAGCAAAATACCAAATCAACATACAAAAATCAGTGGCACTTATATTCACCAACAGCTAACAATCTGAAAAAGAAACTAAGAAATCCCATTTACAATAGCTACAAAATATACAAAATACCAAGGAATCAATCTAACCAAAGAGAAAGATCTATACAAATAAAAGTATAAAACTATAATGAAAGAAATAGAAAATGATACAAAAGGCAGAAAGATATTCCATGCTTGTGGATTAGAAGAATATTGTTAAATGGCAACACTACCCAAAGTAATTTATAGATCCAGTGCAATCCCTATCCAAATACCAAGAATACCAAGAAATACAAAGAAATAACATTCTTCACAGAAATAGAAAAAAAATCCTAAAATCTGTATAGAACCACAAAAGACCCAGAATAGACAAAGCCATCCTGAGCAAAGAGAACAAAGCTAGAGGCACCACAATACCTGACTTGAAAATACACTAAAAAGCTACAATAACCAAAACAGCATGGTACTAGCATAAAGACAGACACACAGACCAACACAACCTAACAGAGAACCCAGATATAAATCCACACATTTACAACCAATGCATCTTTGACAAATGCATCAAGAACATAACAATGAGGACAATAAATGGTACTAAATGGTACTAAATCTCTTCAATAAATGGTACTAAAAAAATTGGACAACTATATTAGGAAGAGTGAAACTAGATCCCAATCTCTCACCAAATACAAAAATCAAATCAAAATGAGTTAAAGACTTGAAGCAAAGACTAGGGGAGTCAGCAGGGGAAAGCTGGGGGGTGCTGGGGTCAGCAGGGGTGTGGACTGACGTGGGAGTCAGGAGGGGCACGGGGAGAGGACGGTGAGGAGGGACAGCAAGAGGAAGGTCAAATGTCAGCAAAGGCCGCACTGAGCACGGCGCTACCTTGTATACTAAGAATCTCTAGCTCCCAAATCCCCGGTGGAAGGGCCTATTCCACCTGGTGCAGGGTGCGCCCGACTTCGGGCTTTCCCTCTGGGACCATCTTGGCTATTTGAGGGGCCCCTCACACCACTTGGGAGCGTTTCCAAATCAGCTGCTCGGTTTTCAGTCTTGCAGGGGCTGCGCTGAGTCTGTGGACCTGCGGCCGGTGCGGGAGCGTCTTGGACGGCGGGCGTGCTTGCGTGGACAGAGACCGTGGCACCGGACGTCCACGTGACTTTGCCGCTGTCCAGTTCCTTCTCCAGCCTGCTGCTCCAGAGACCCTGACCACGGAGGTTTCCAGAGCAGCAGCCTGGACCTGCTCCAGTTAAGGGTTCTGTGTCAAAATTCGTATTTCCTGAAAACTTACCACTTTGACGCGTCAGTCTGAGTGGCTACACCACCGCAGTGCCCACCCACGGTGCCCCTCAGCGCCAATCAACTCGGGACGCACACCACTGATCCGTGGGCTTGGGGCCTCTTTTCCCTCCTTTAAAATAAGATTTCTCCTCACGCACTAGAAAAATGTGCAATAGTTTCTGGCCACTAGCAATCCAAATTGAGATACGTGGAACACATTTAATTTTTTTTTTTTTTTTTTTTTGATACTCGCTTTATTGCCCGGGCTAGAGTGAGTGCCGTGGCGTCAGCCTAGCTCACAGCAGCCTCAAACTCCTGGGCTCAAGGAATCCTCCTGCCTCAGCCTCCCGAGTAGCTGGGACTACAGGCATGCGCCACCATGCCCAGCTAATGTTTTTTTGTATATATATTTTTTTAGTCGGTCAATTAATTTCTTTCTACTTTTTTAGTAGGTACAGGGTCTCGCTCTTGCTCAGGCTGGTCTTGAACTCCTGACGTTGAGTGATCCTCCCGCCTCAGCCTCCCAGAGTGCTAGGGTTACAGGTTTGAGCCACCGAGCCCAACCTTAGTTTTTAAAATAACTTTATGCTGTATAAAACGTAAGCGTGCACACACACATCACAGACCCAGTCTGCAAGCACATGACAGACACGACTGTAACGAGAAGAGGAAAGACGACCTATCGATGCGAAGAAGACGATGGCCAGGAAGTCCCGGATGGGCTCAACGTAGGACGAGATCTCCTCGGTGGCCATGTGGCCCTGGGACGAGATGAGCGCTCCGGCCAGGAAGCAGCCCAGCTCCATGGACACATCCAGCAGCTCCGTGACCTGGAGGGAGCTGAGTGTTACACAGGACACGCGCAGCTGCCTGAGACCCTGCAGGACCGTGGCTCCCAGACACGCAGTGGCGTGCTGCAACGCGGCCCAGGGAACGGCTACTTCACGCGGTACATGGCCGAGACCACCCGCATGCTGCGTGGTCTCACCATGCGGGCCGCACGGGCCGCGTGTTTCACAGTCACCGGCTGGAGGTGCTCACACCGAAGCACAGCCGCTTCTCAGGGATGAACGCCCGCAGTGCCGCGGCCGGGCTGTGTGACAAAGCGCATGGGGACGTCGCTGTCGCGCCCGCCCACGGCGTCCCAGGGCACTTCTCAGGGTCGTGCACGGCCAGCCCGTCCTGGCCACCGCGAGAAGCCGCTTGCCACAGCGAGCCTTCCCAGCCCGCCACATGCGGACGGCAACAGACGCTGCACCGTTAACCGCCCGGTTATCATGGGACACCAAACATTGCTTTCAGAACGTAATCCCAGCACTCTGGGAGGCCGAGGCGGGCGGACTGCTCGAGGTCAGGAGTTCGAGACCAGCCTGAGCTATTTTAACCACTGATCACAAGCTTTCAGGGAGGCGGGCGACAGACCAGACCACACAAACGGCAGGATTTGAGAATTACCGTCAACATGAAGAAGATGAGGGCGGATATTCCCAGGATAAGGATTTCCTTGTTCCCTTTGCTCTCCGCGTGCAGCCGCCGGTAGTACGGTCCCACGAGGTACGTCTTCATGACGAGACACACGAGCAGGACGGCGGCCAGCGAGAACAGGATCCGGCCGGTCAAGACCAGCACCCGCAGCACCGCCACCGCCACGCTGAGGAGGAAGAGATGGACACGTCACTCCACTGCCTCGACATTTTTCCCTGAAACTCAACAAGAAAGTGACTGTCACTTTTTTCTTTAACATGCTACAGGATAAATCGCCCAAATCATACACATTTTTATTTTCAAATGCTAAAGAAAAACCCGTGAGTCACACTAATTTCAGAAATTAAGTTACTTAAATCAAACGCGGAAGGTGGCCTGTGTGCAATCGGTCCTTCACCGCAAGCACAACACTTCCTGGGAGGTGAGACCCCACCGGCAGCCGCCCTGCGTCAGTGGACGCCAGCGGGGAAGCTCCCCCAGGAGTGGCCCCACGTCCCTCGAGGACGCAGTCACCCTGGAAGCCGCGCCGTGGCCCCGCACTCGCCACCTGACTAGAGGACGCCAGCGCCTGTGGCAGGACGTCCCTGCGCCCGAGCCGGGCGCCCCGAAGCTCTCAGCAACTTCAAACTCCTGGGCTCAAGCCATCCCCCTGCCTCAGCCTCCCGAGTAGCTGGGACTACAGGCATGCGCCACCATGCCCGGCTAATTTTTTCTATATATATTTAGTTGGCCAATTAATTTCTTTCTGTTTTTAGTAGAGATGGGGTCTCGCTCTTGCTCAGGCTGCTTTTGAACTCCCGAGCTCAAACGATCTGCCCACCTCAGCCTCCCAGAGTGCTAGGATTACAGGCATGAGCCAACCCGTCCAGCCCACTCATATTTTCTCACTAATGTATAAGGCATCTTTGCAAAATAGAAACATAACCCTCTTTATTTAGTATGTGTATAAATATCTTTTTCCAATTTTCTTTTTCATTTTGTTATTTTCATTGTTTTAGAGACAGGGCCTTGCTCTGTCGCGCAGGCTGGAGGGCAGTGGTGCGACCACAGCCCCACACAGCCCCCAGCGATCCTCCCTCCTCGGCCTCCCCAAGTGCTGGGGCTGCCGGCCGGAGCCAGAGCTGGGCCCAGCTCCTCAGTACCGGCCTCCGCGTCCTGCTCTCGGCCCGGGCGGTGCTCGGAGGGAAGCAGCTCGCTTTCCCGTGGGAAAGGTCAAGATGAACTCTGACTAAAGCGTGACAAGGAGAACACTGATTTTATTTCTTAGATTTTTTAAATATAAATTTTGCCTGGTTATTAAAACTGGAAGAGAGGTTTTCCTGAAATATGGAGAAGTGTGTGTGTGTGTGTATAGATATATATATTAGGGGGAAATCATCATAGACCTACTAGTCTCCCAGGAGAAAAGCATTGAAACTTGCTGTATGTATGTTTCTAACCTCTTCACTCATTTTCTCCTGCATATGGTTAAACACCACGTCTAACTTCGACAGCCCTGAGACACGACTCACACACCACACCACTTGCCCACTTAAGCACACAATTCAGCGGCTTCTAGGACACTCACAGGGCTACGCAGGCATCACCACAGTCGAACTCAGAACACACTGGCAACCCCAGGAGAAACCCTGCACCTGCGACCACCCACTGCCCTGCCCAGCCCCTGGCAACCGCTAATCCACTTTCGGTCTCTGTGGACTTGCCTGTCAACGGGTATTTCATACAAATGGAATCACACAGTATACGGCCTTTGTGTCTGGCTTCTTTCACTGAGATCCTGTTTTCGGGGCTCATTCACACTATAGTATGAATCGGCACTGCATTCTTTTTTACAGCTTAATCACCTTTCATTGTGTGGATATACCACACTGTGTATATCCATTCATTAGCTAACAGACAAGTGCATTCTTAATACTTGTTAATGAATAATGACACTTGAACATACACGTGCAGGTCTGGCTGGCAGAGCAGAGGTCTGTTCACACCAGCATCACCACATGCATGTGAGAAGCTCACTGCCCGACAACGTCATGACACACACAAAACACTCCACTCAGCACCAGCAGAATATACATTTCCCACAGGTGACTCTGGAGCATTCACCACAGGCCATAAAACAAACCTCGACAGTTTACAGAACTAAAAACCATACAAAGTGCTCTCTGACCACAGTGGAGTCAATCTAGAAACCAGTAACAGAAAGGCCACAGAGAATCTCCAAATGACTGGAAATTAAGCAGCACTTCTAAACAGTCCATGGATCAAAGAGGAAGCATCAAAGGAAATTTAGAATGAAAATAAAAATACAACATATCAAAATATATGAGATGCAGCTAAAACCATGCTCAAAGGGAAATTTATAGTACTAAATGCTTACACAAGAAGAAACATTTTTTTTTTTTTTTTTTTTTTTTTTTTTTTTGAGACAGAGTCTCGCTTTGTTGTCCAGGCTAGAGTGAGTGCCGTGGCGTCAGCCTGGCTCACAGCAACCTCAAACTCCTGGGCTCCAGCGATCCTTCTGCCTCAGCCTCCCAAGTAGCTGGGACTACAGGCATGCGCCACCATGCCCGGCTAATTTTTTATATACATATCAGTTGGCCAATTAATTTCTTTCTATTTATAGTAGAGACGGGGTCTCACTCTTGCTCAGGCTGGTTTTGAACTCCTGACCTTGAGCAATCCGCCGGCCTCGGCCTCCCAGAGAGCTAGGATTACAGGCGTGAGCCACCGCGCCCGGCCAAGAAGAAACATTTTAAATAAATAATCTACGTTTACACCATGAGAACCTAGAAGCAGAAAAATGAACCCAAAGCAATCAGTAGGAAGGAAATAATAAAAACAAGGGTAGTGGCCGGGCGCGGTGGCTCACGCCTGTAATCCTAGCACTCTGGGAGGCCGAGGCGGGTGGATTGCTCAAGGTCAGGAGTTCGAAACCAGCCTGAGCAAGAGCGAGACCCCGTCTCTACTATAAATGGAAAGAAATTAATTGGCCAATTAAAAATATATACAAAAATTAGCCGGGCATGATGGCGCATGCCTGTAGTCCCAGCTACTCGGGAGGCTGAGGCAAGAGGATCGCTTGAGCCCAGGAGTTTGAGGTTGCTGTGAGCTAGGCTGACGCCATGGCACTCCCTCTAGCCTAGGCAACAACGTGAGACTCTATCTCAAAAAAAAAACAAACAAAAAAAACAAGGGTAGAAACCAATGAAATTGAAAACAGAAAAATAGAGAAAAATCAATGAAACAAAGAACTGGTTCTCTGAAAAGAATAATAAAATCGCCAAACCCCTAGGAAGATTAACAAAGGAAAAAGAGAAGATGCAAAGTACCAACATCAGGAATGAAACAGGTATCACCACAGACTCTGCAGATACTAAAACGATAAAGGAATACTACAAACAGCCATATACACACAAAACTGACTGACACAGGATGGAACAATTCCTCTAAAAGCTAAACTACCACAACTCGACAACATGAACTAGATACTTTTAATAGCTCTGTAACTACTAAACAAGTTAAATTTGCAACTTAAGCAAACTCCCCCAAAAGAAATCTCATGACCCAGATGGTTTTACTGATGAACTCCACCAAACATTAAAGAAGAATTAATATCAATTTTATATAATGTTTTCCAGAAAATAAAGAGGAAGGGATACTCCCAAAATCATTTTATGAACCTAGTATGACTCTTAATACCCAGATAAAAAGTGTACGTAAAAAAAGAGAACCACACACCAATATCTCTCATGAACTTAGATCCCAAATCCTCCATAAATGAGCAAACTGAATGCAGTAATGTATAAAAAGAATCATATACCTAGACCAGATAGGATTTATGCCAGGTGTGCAAGGCTGGTTCAGCTTTCAAAGCTCAATCAACGCCATCCACCATGTCAACTAGTCAAGGAAGAAAAAGTGCATGGCCACATCAACTGGTACAGAGAAAGCACCCAACAAAACGATAAACACTGCCAGCCAATGAGGCAACGTCCTCATCTTGACAAAGAATATTTACAAACACCTACAACTATCGTGGTGCTACGTGGTGACAGTGAACCACCCCTCAGTCAAGAGGAAGGCAAGGTGCCCTCTCACGTGATCTTGCTCAATACAGTGCTGGAAATTCTAGCCTGTGCAATAGGGCAAGAAAAAACCCAAAGCGTTCAGATCAGAAAGGAAGAAATAAAGTACATGAGACAGGTCTTAGCGTTCAAACTGGTTCCAAAAGAAACTTCCAAAAAGTCTACCAACTTTGGCCCAGTTGCACCCTCACTGCAAGAGACGTAATAAATGCAGCCTCTGGAGATACTTAAGGCACAATATTTGTATGCATAAATCACGGTGCATTTGCTTAGCACAAACCCGAGTGTTCAGTCCTGTGCCCGATTCCCCCTCACACCTCATGGGGCACCTAGACTTCCCAGTTGTGTGAGTTTTCTCACTGGCACCCTCAGAATGTATTTCACACGGCGTAACCTACACCCTTCTGTGCTCACGAGCCTGCGCCACGTGAGCTCTGGACACCTCTGGAAAAGGTACTAGGTAGGGTTTTCACACAGACGGTTCTAACCAGAGCAACAAGGCGCGCCCAGCAGGGGCTTACCTGGCGGAGGCGCCGGCCCCGGCCTGGATGAGCGTGGGCAGGACGGCCATGAACAGCCCCAGCTGCACGTCCTGGGTCACCAGCACCCCCAGCAGCACGGCGCTGTAGTCCAGGTCGCCTGCGGGGAGACAAGGGACCGAAGGCGCAGGGTCGCCGCGAGCTAACGTCCTGAGCCAACATTTCGGCTTCTGATTATCTTTCACATTTTTTAAAGCAATTTTTGTGAAACCCTAGATAAGTCAAAAATTCGTGTTATTTTTGAATATTTGCTCTATCATGGAACCAGTGCAGCACAGACAGCTCGAAATATCAACAAAATGTTTGGTAAGGATGCGGCTAATGAACACACAGTGCATCAGTGGTTTGAGAAGTTCTGTTCTGGTGATTTTAACCTTGAAAGTGAGCCACGTGGGCGACCTGAGACCAAGGTGGACAATTGATGAGCTGAAAGCTGTAGTGGAAGTGAATCCATCTCAACCTACGTATGAATCAGCAGCAAGGTTTAACATCACTATTCCAACAATATTGGACCATTTGAAGCAAATGGGCAAGGTAAAGAAGGTGGATAGATGGGCGTTCTGCATGAATTAAATGAGCATCAGAAGAGAAATCGCCTCGAAGCTTGTCTTTCTTTGCTGTCACTACATAAAGGCGAGCCATTTCTACACCGTATTGTTACGTGTGATGAAAAATGGATTCTTTTTGACAACAGCAAGCGTGCAGCACAACGGTTGGGTACAGATGAACTGCCGAAGCACAGTCCAAAACTGAGTATTCATCAAAAAAGCTAGTGGTGTCCATTTGGTGGTCCAGCTGGTATTATCCACTACGGCTTCATGAAACCTGGTCAATTGATTATGGCGATGTTCACCACAACCATTTGGATGAAATGATGAGGATGCTTGAGATTAAGCAGCGGAGACTGCTCAACAGAAACAAGACAATCCTCTTGCAAGACAACGCTCGGCCACATGCCGCACAAACAATGCCGCTCAAACTACAGAGGCTGAACTTGGAGACCCTGTCACCTACTATATTCACTACACCTTGCACCAACTGATTACCCCTGCCTTCCAGGCTTTGGGCCACTTCTTGCAAGGAAAAATATTCAATTCTCAACAGGCTGTGGAAAACGCCTTTCCTGATTTCATCACCACTTGCTCTCCAGGCTTCTCTGCTGCTGGCATACAAAAGCTACTGTTCAGGCCGGCGCGGTGGCTCACGCCTGTAATCCCAGCACTATGGGAGGCCAAGGCGGGAGGATCACTCAAAGTCAGGAGTTCGAAACCAGCCTAAGCAAGAGCAAGCCCCCATCTCTGCTATAAATAGAAAGAAATTAATTGGCCAACTAAAAATATATAGAAAAAATTAGGCAGGCATGGTGGCGCATTCCTGTAGTCCCAGCTACTTGGGAGGCTGAGGCAGGAGGATCGCTTGAGCCCAGGAGTTTGAGGTTGCTGTGAGCCAGGCTGATGCCACGGCACTCTAGCCCAGGCAACAGAGTGAGACTCTGTCTCAAAAAAAAAAAGAAAAAGAAAAAGAAAAAAAAAGCTACCATTCAGATGGCAAAAATCCGTCAATAGTTAGAGATATGATAAACTACACTTTTGATTGGAAATCTGACATTTCATATATAGTTACCTGATATTAAAAACTAAAGACTCACCACTTCTAACATTTTCATCTTTTTGCACACTTTGCACTAATTTTTGTGCTTATCACTATTAGAAGCATTCTATTTTTTCCTGTTTTTCCATTCCTTTTACCAAACAGTTTAAATGTCAGAAAATAAGGAATATCATCACAATGCTCAAATATCCACTACTGAATGTTGCTGAATTTTAAAACTTTTGACATCTTCACGCCACATTTTTGGAAAGAAATAAAACAGTCCAGGCCCCGCCGAGAAGCCCGTGAGCTGTGCTGGGGGCCTCGCTCCTCCCACACCCAGGCGCGACTGGACGCAAGGTTTACCAGCTACCTTAATACTTGTGTATTTACAAACACCGAGTTTACTTTGCAATTTTAAACCTGTACACAATCAACATTTCTGCAACTTGCCTTTTTTATTTTTGTGCTCAGCATGATATCTGAAAACTCTCCATGTTGATGCGCAAAGCTGGTTCATTTTGAAAACTGTTGTGGAACATACTGCAATTTATCCATTCATCTATTTTTTTTTTTTTTTTGAGACAGAGTCTCGCTTTGTTGCCCAGGCTAGAGTGAATGCCGTGGCGTCAGCCTAGCTCACAGCAACCTCAAACTCCTGGGCTCAAGCAATCCTCCTGCCTCAGCCTCCCGAGTAGCTGGGACTACAGGCATGCGCCACCATGCCCGGCTAATTTTTTCTATATATATTAGTTGGCCAATTAATTTCTTTCTATTTAGAGTAGAGATGGGTCTCGCTCTTGCTCAGGCTGGTTTCGAACTCCTGACCTCAAGCAATCCACCTGCATCAGCCTCCCAGAGTGCTGGGATTACAGGCGTGAGCCACGGCGCCCGGCCTCCATTCATCTATTGATGGACATTCAGGATGTCAAGTTTTCTGCTATTACAAACAACGCTGCAATGAAAATTCTGGCATATTTATCCGGAAGACTTTCCTTTCCTTTGCTCGTATTTTCACAAGAAGGGCTTTTCCCCCACTCCTGCCTCGCACACGCTACCCCGCCAGGACCAGGGCACTTTGCGTGGGAAGGGACGCGGCTCCTCCTCCCCTGGCGAGCCAGCCAGCCCACGGCAACCGCCCGGGCGCTCGCTCGCTGGCAGGTCTGAGCTCTGGGGGCGGCACGGCCCAGGAGGCCTCTGCAGGTCAGAGCTGCACAAGGCCGGGCAGGCAAGTCTCGCTCCAGGGTTGAGGGGGAGGCTGAGGAAGCCCAGCCCTGCCGCACACTCAAGCCACATCTGTGCCTTTCACATCTGTGTCCTTTCCTCATGTGTATCCACCCGCCTATCTGTGAAATCTCTTCCCCTGGCCTGTGGCTCATAAAAAATAGCTTTATTAAAAGTTAGAGTTTAATGTGTCATGTTTATTACTATTTTCTCTTCTGGATTCTGTATTTTAAGAAATACTCTCTATCCTAAGGCTATAAAGCTATTTTCCTCCATTTCCTTCTGATAGTTCTAAAGTTTTGCGTTTCACGTTTAGGTGTCTCATCCACATAGGAGTGATTTTTTTCTTAACAGTCCAGGGAGGGCTCTAATTTTACTGTTTTCCATCTGGGAAACTAATTCTCCTTCGCAAGGATCCCATTTTCTCTCCCACCTGCCAGGGAATTCCAGCCCCACGTGGTTGGAACGCACCGCCACCTACCTTCTTTGTCTCCCCTCGCGCTGCCCGCGAGGAAGCGGGACACCAGGGGCGTGCTGGACAGGGACAGGCAGGTGGAGATGAACACGCTCTGCGTGGGTCTGATCCTCAGCAGGTGCCCCCACAGCAGGCCGACGGCCACCATCAGCAGGGTCATGCAGCACGGCCCCTGCAAGGAGACCTTCCACACCTGGGAGAGAGCACACCACACGGTCAGGGACGGCAGGCAGCCTCCCGCCCAGCACCACGCACAAGTCATGCGTGTGCGTGTCTGGTAAAGGACACACGCCTGATCGCTTAGGCAGCGACTCCGAGTCATACATCCCGTGTCACATTCTTGACACGACAAACACCTGTACAAGGCCTTCACCTGCCAGGCACTGTCACAGGGGCTACACGCACACACCCCACACGTATGCAACGTCACATATGTGCTTTCTCCCCAATAGATATAAACAAACAAAATCTAACCTCGGAGGTCAGGATCGCCATGTCCCCACTTTCAGATGAAAACTGAGGCACTCGGAGGTGAGGTTACATGGCCAAGGCCACGAGGAGCCAGGCAGCAAACAAACCCCGTGTCACTCGATTCTCAAACGAGCACTTACTGGGTGCCAGGAGGGCCCCAGGCCAACCCTCACGAAGAAACCGGCTTGCGACCCTAACCCCTGAGGGCTCTCGATCTATGTGAAGGGAAGAGACGATAAAAACCGCCTGGCATCAGGCAGGCATCACGCTGGGGCATCACGCTGGGGCAAAACTGGGGCATCACGCACTGACAAAGGGATTAGACTGGAGCTCGCCCTGTCCTGTCTCGAGCGCTCGCCTGATCCCCCCACGCCCGCGCGCCCAGCCAGAGCCGGATCTAACCAGCACCAAGTGCCCAGCCAGAGCCGGGTCTAACCAGCACCGCGCCCGACACCTGACCCCCCTCACCGCACACGCCCAGCCAAAGCCCTGTCTAACCAGCCCACATGTGTGCAGGGGAAGGGCAAGACTAGATTATTTCAGGGTCATCACGAGACAAACCTTCTTTGACCGCGTCATCAAGTGTCTTTCCACGCGGTGGCCGGGAGCCCCAGGAGCCCACCTGTCTGCGAGGCAAGGTGCGGAGGGGCCCACGTGGGAAGCGACAGGCAAAGAGCCGTGGGAAGCTTCCCATCCAGCGTGGGACCCTCAGACTGCTGGAAAGGCAGCCCACAGGCCCCCGGTGAGGGCCTGCGTGTGGCGGGACACCCAGGTGACCGGTGCACATGCATGGAGCACAGGAAGCGGCGTGGCGAGCCCGCAGGCTGTGGCCCTGGGACGCGCGCCTCGGATACCCTGTCTCCAGTTGTCTTCTCTTTCCTGTTCCTAAGACGTGTGCTCCTGCAATCCCGAATGCAGCCCCAGGGCAGGGCGTGTCTGCGTCTCGCTTCTCCTCACCCCAGCAGCTTCTGGGGTCTGACACCACAGGGGCTCAGCAGGGATTTGGCGGGAGAACGAGGGAGATACGAAAGAGAAGAACATGCAACTTCACCCCAGTGACCTTAGGGTCTGTTTAGAGAGGAGCAGAAGCTAATAAACTCGTGAGAGAAGATTTAAGAAGAATTCAAGCGGAGCCAGAGGAGCGCCCAGGAGGCAGTGTGCACCGACTCGCAAATCGACAGACACCCAGACGCTGGGACCAGGCGCCGCGACCCCCTTGCCATCAAGACATGGGAAGTTGGTGTGGACTCCAGTGTTGGGGATGGTTCCAATCAGACTTTTAGGGGATCCTGCGCAAGTCCAACAGGGCCTTTCTGGCAATCACTAATATTTCAAAAATCCAGCGATCTGTCCGCCATGAGAGGGGGCCACGTGGTTGGAGCCCGGTGAATTCAGAACAATTACCCTGGTTCCTTCAGGCCGTTCTAAAGCCCTGTCATGTGTTTACTCCTGAGTGATAAACAGATTACTCAGTAACGCAGTCTGCTAGGCAGACGTAACCTTCCGAACTCCAGTCCTCGGACTGGAAGAGCAGCGAGGTGCATCTCCGGTGAGCCCGTGCGGAGGGCTTCCGCCAGGTGGCAGCAGCAGAGACTCCGGACCTGGGAGGGGAGGCTCCCGTCCCCACAGGAGGCAAGGAGGGCGAGTCCCCCAGCCAGGTGCAGGGCAGAGCACTCACAGAAGGGCCCCCGCGTCTCTCCCACTCAGCAGGCTACAGCAGCATCCCGCCGGGCATCTCACCTACATCCAACACACGCTTCCTTCCAAGCCGAAGCCAACACCGCCACCCACGAACTCTCGTAGCTGCGTACAAAGCCCTCGGCGCGTGACTCAAATAACAGCAACACTGAGAAAGCCGCACTGCTTCTACATGGTCTAAAGTTATTATGTTCACGATATGTGACATAGCACTATCTTATATGTTAACTCTAAATACTACAATGGAGAAAAATATAAACTATGTAAATTTAGAGCCAGCAGAAACCGTACTGTTCCAGGTTCCTGCCTGTGTGGATGAGGAGACTGCTGTCGGGATGGCGGGCACCCTGCTGAGTCCCCATCAGCTGCTGCAGACGGCCTCCCTGGCCCCCCTGCCCGCTCTCCCCTCCCTCCTCCTGGGCGTCTGCTCAAGCCGCCCACTACAAACTCCTCCAGGTTAAACTCACGCAGGAGCCCACTGCACTACCACAAGGAGCAGCCCCGGTGAGCCCCACTGCAGCAGCCCTAGAGCCCCCACCCAGCCTGCCCTCCTGCCAGCAGAGCACGCAGCTCACAGCACGGAGGAAGGATGGGGCTGCTTCTTCCAGGGCCCAGGAAAGGGAGGTTTCCTTTAACCTCAGAGTTTGAAAACGGAACGCTCCGGAGCTTTGCATGCCAGAAACAAGGAAGGGGCAGGAAAGTGAATCAGGACGAAGGGAAAGAGAGAAGGGGAGGAAAGCAGAAGGTCCTGGGGGCGGACGCACCCAGGAGATAAGCGGGAAAAGAATATAAAAAAGGCGCAGGGCACGGTGGCTCACGCCTGTAATCCTAGCTCTCAGGGAGGCCGAGGCGGGCGGATTGCTCCAGGTCAGGAGTTCGAAACCAGCCTGAGCAAGAGTGAGACCCCGTCTCTACTATAAATAGAAAGAAATTAATTGGCCAACTAATATATATAGAAAAAATTAGCCGGGCATGGTGGCACATGCCTGTAGTCCCAGCTACTTGGGAGGCTGAGGCAGGAGGATCACTTGAGCCCAGGAGTTTGAGGTTGCTGTGAGCTAGGCTGACGCCACGGCACTCACTCTAGCCTAGGCAACAAAGTGAGACTCTGTCTCAAAAAAAAAAAAGAATATAAAAAAGGCGTCAGGGAAATCAGAGCAGCCGCTCTCGAAAGCAAACACGAGACTTTAAAAGTTTATTTCTCATCATCGTATGACAAAGTATATACTGATTAGCATAGAAAATTCGGGAAATATGAAGAAAAAGAATTCATCCATGGTTATTTGGTATATTTATTTCCTGTTTTCCCCCCATGTATTTATGCTTCTTTTAGATTGCAACCGTCACATTGTATGCCCATCGTTTTCCAAACTCAGCATTGCAACAATGATTTCCGTTTGTTACTATACGTAACATTTTCATGGCTACTTAGTATCCATCAAGCAGTTGTCCGGGTTCAGCTGAGCACTCACTAGACACTCAAGACTGTTTCCAATCCTCCCTAAAAATGCTACAATGAGGGCTTGAAAATACTTATGGGTAATTTTTTTTTTTTTTTTTAACGTATGTTAGACTCTGTCCTTCGCATAGAGACAGAGAACTACTGGGTCAAAGGCTCTTTAGTCAAACTGCTGGACGGCTCTCCAGAAAGGGCGAGTGCTGTGACTGCCACCAGTCTGGCTCCAGCATGTCTGTGTCATCACCCCTCAGGTCACTTAGGAACTTCTGCAGGGGGTGCTGAGGGCGAGCTGGCGCCGCCTAGGCAGGCCACGACCCCGCCCACTCCGCTTCACATCAGCAAAGTGCCTTGCAACTAACTCGCTTCCAGTGCAGGGAGTTTATCTAGGGCAAAACACTGAATATTCAATCTTTGTGGCATTTCACCCTCTCACAGTTTTGCACATTCCTGGGGGGACCGGTATATTAAAGTTGAAACATGTTAGCTCAAACCTTTTCTGAAATTAGCCACATGAAAGCTAATTCCAGTTATTCACTGAAATTCCACTTTTTCAGACTTAACATTTGTTATCTTTTTAAATTTATGTTCGAAAAATAACACCAAACTGAAATATCATATTCTATTCTAAAAATATTTAACTGATAGCCAAACCGTCAACAGATACTAAAAGTGAACAAACCGAATCATATGATATGAAGTCGCTTAGAGGCAACAGGTTCTTACCTTTCTCAGCTTTTCTGGAGAAAATTCTAAGCCAACAAGAAAAAGAGTAAAAAACACCCCAAATTCTCCCAATGTCTCCACTTGTACAATAGACTGAAAAACAAGAAAATGTAAAGCCATATAATTTTATGTTAGTATATTAAGTATACATAACTGAATAATCATGCATTTACATACTCAGAATACCAAAAAAAAACCCAGTATTTTTTTTAAAAAAACCAATTCTTTGAATTTCTTCTATATCTGAAATAATTTTGACTTCCTGATTGTAGTTTTTTTTTCCCTTTTCTCCTGATTAGCTAGAGGAATGTTTAATTTCCATTTTATTTTATAAGAACTAGCTCATGGATTCACCTATTTTCAAATTCATAGCTGCTTTAATCTTTACGCGTTCCCTTCCTCAGCCTTCCTGAGGCATGCGGAGAACCTGACTTGAGTTTGGTGCTTAACTCCACTACTGCTTCACTCCATCTGGGATGGAAACTTCCGCTTGAGAACCACAGGTGGCCACGCCACGGGTCTCTACATGCACTGTTCTCTGTTTGTTTTGACTCTTCATCTGCTGTTTACTTTTGATGTGATCACACTAGAGGGTGTTGTCTATAACCGCCACACTCAATTACTTGCATTTGAGGGTTTATGGTGGCTACTGTTTGCTCAGCCTTTTTTTTTTTTTTTTTTTTTTTTGTGTGACAGATTCTCACTCTGTTGCCTGGGCTAGAGTGCTGTGGCGTCAGTCTAGCTCACAGCAACCTCAAACTCTTGGGCTCAAGTGATCCTCCTGCCTCAGCCTCCTGAGTAGCTGGGACTACAGGCATGCACCATGATGCCCAGCTAATGTGTATGTGTAAATATATATATACACAAACACACACATATATATATATTTTTAGTTCTCCAGCTAATTTATTTCTATTTTTTAGTAGAGATAGGGTCTCACTCTTGCTCAGGCTGGTCTTGAACGCCTGTTCAAATGATCCTCCCGCCTTGGCCTCCCAGAAGGCTAGGATTACAGGTGTGAGCCACCGCGCCTGGCCTGCTCAGCTCTTTAATATGAGCAGTGGCCCAGGCATGGGCACAGCATCCACACCCTGCACTGCCCCCCCCCCCGCCCCATCCCACCCCTGCCAAGGGCGGGCTGGCTGGGTTGTCGGCAGGACAAGTGTGAACCCTGCCCTGCTTTTGCTTCTTGTTTCCTCCTTTCCTTCCAGCCTCTGCAGCCCTCCATTCTCACTGAATCTCGTTTATAGTGCTATTTTCCTGACACCATCTGCAAACCTGGTCTTTCAAGAGGGGAGTTCATTCCATTTACATGTATTACTATGACAGCCGTTTGCTCTTATTGCCTTTGTCTTCCGGTTATCATGCTTTATTGTTACTTTTTTCTCTTTTTTCCCTTTTTAAAATCAGACTGTGTAACTTAGGACTTCAAAATAACATATTAAAACCTGTATTTCTCAACTTAATCCATAAAAGTCTATCAACTTCCTTCTAGGAAAAGATAAATGTTTAGGCACAATTACAGATGCTTCCCAGCTTACGATGGCTTGTACCCTGATGAGCCCATCGCAGCCAAAACACCCTAAGTCGAGCAACGTAAGTTGGTGACCGTCTATGTCCTTCCCACTTTTGGCCAGTATCCACCTGGATTTTCATCTTGGTTTATTTATAATTATACCATTTTCCACAATATAGCTGATTTGTTAAGAATTACCATATTTACAGTATCCAGTTGTAAATATTACCCAGTCATTTAGCCTTACTTCTTTGCTAGCCTTACTTCTTACGTATTTTCCCTTAAGGAAAGAGCTGGGCACGGCAGCTCACTCATTTGATCTCAGCACTCTGGGAGGCCGAGGCAGGAGGACTGCTTGAGGTCAGGAAGTTGAGACCAGCCTGAGCAAGAGTGAGACCCCATCTCTATGAAAAACAGAAAAATCAGCCGGGCATGGTGGCGCATGTCTGTAGTCCTAGTTGCTAGGGAGGCTGAGGCAGGAGAATCGCTTGAGCCTGGGAGTCTGAGGTGGCT
The DNA here is from genome assembly GCF_040939455.1 of Microcebus murinus. Lineage (NCBI taxonomy): Eukaryota > Metazoa > Chordata > Mammalia > Primates > Cheirogaleidae > Microcebus > Microcebus murinus. The sequence continues at coordinate 83,972,379 of NC_134116.1, read as the reverse complement.
GTGAGCTAGGCTGACGCCACTGTACTCTGCTCAGGGCAACAAAGTGAGACTGTCTCAAAAAAGAAAAAGGAAAGGAAAAGAAATATTTGCTTTTAGTTGCAAATACTCTGGAAGGGTGGGTGGGACAAGGGCAGAAAGAAATTTCTCACCTATGGCTTTTTATATTGTTTTGAATCATATGAATAAAAACCTAATCAAAAAATTAAAATAGCCATTCTCCCCAGAGACCCCTCCGGCAGGTGAACCCTGCCCTTGGGACCCCCATGTGGGTATGCAGTTCCCCTTCAGGCTCCCCGAGCCGTGAGCTGAGCTCCAGCCTGAGGCCACCGGGTGGGCTCCCCTCCCCCAGCCAGAGCTCACCCGCTGTCCAGACTGGTTTCCTGGGATCACTGCTCAGACCTTTCCGTCTCTGCAGTCTGGGGAACTTGGGGAGCCCAGAGCCGGCTCAGGCCCATCAATCAGCACAGGGAACGAGACTTGGGGAGCACGCCAGCCTCCCTGGTCTCAGCCACCCTGCTGTGTGCCGTCCCCCTGTGCAGGGCCTCACAGCACAGGTGGCACCCTCTCTCCCTGCTGCTCCCACCTGTGTGTATTCATGACACACCTGGAAGCCCACAGAAGCTTAGGGACCCTTCCCCCTGCCGACAGTGCCAACGGTGGGCTCAGTCAACCCGTCCAGCAAACGACCTCACTACCAGTGGCCTCTCTGGACCTGGGCTTGTCATTAGTTTTCCCACATGTTAAGAAACAAACACTTAAGGCCAAGCGTGGTGGCTCACGTCTGTAATCCTAGCATTCTGGGAGGCCGAGTTGGGTGGATCACTCAAGCTCAGGAGTTCGAAACCAGCCTGAGCAAGAGCAAGACCCTGTCTCTACTAAAAATAGAAATTAATTGGTCAAATAAAATACACATATAGAAAAAATTAGCTGGGCATGGTGGCGCATGCCTGTAGTCCAGCTACGTGGGAGGCTGAGGCAGGAGGATCGCTTGAGCCCAGGAGTTTGAGGATGCTGTGAGCTGGGCTGATGCGACAGCACTCTAGCCTGGGCAACACAGTGAGACTCTGTCTCAAACAAACAAACAAAAAAACGCTTAAAAATCCATTTGACACAGTGTTTTTAGTTGCTTTCAGTGTGTGAAGAGTGGGTCTAAATAATTTGGTCCATAGCATGACTAGAAAAGGAAGCTCTAACACTAATGTAACTTAAAGACATGAACAGGGCTGTTTTCTCTAGTTAAGTCTCTCCATCATCAACAAACAAAATGACTTCCTTATACTTTAGAGAAGATTTCTTATGAAGCCAGAAAGGATATCTTCTTTTGTATGGTTTCTAAGAAACTTATCTCTGTTAATTCAAGTTCAAAACTGTTCAGTCTTCATGCATATCTCTTTTATATTCTGTTAGCCAGATACTGAAACAGTTACATTTTGTTCTTACCTTGATACTGTTCAGCCCTGAGGGTCCCAGAAGCACGCCGCACATGATGTAGCCAAACATCGTGGGCAGTCCGATGGCCGTGCACAGCCAGCCGCAAGGCAGAGACAGCATTCCTATGGTCACGATGTCCTAGTGCAAGAACAGCACACATCAGAAATCAAACGCGGCAGTCGATGAGGATGGGCTGGCTGACTGAGAGAGCACTTCCCGGATTTCATCTACGGGAACGCAGGGCAACGATGGGGCTGAGACGGGGCCTTTTTACCACTCCTGTCACAGAGACGTTGCAGACAGTAAGAGCGCAAAGTAGACAAAGGGAGCTCCTGACAACCTAATCACCACGGCCATCCCTTGCTATGCTCAGGGGACTGGTTCTAGGACCCTCCCCATAACTCACCCCCAGATAACAAACTCTCCAGTGCTCCAGTCCTGAGACAAAACGGCCTGGTACTCGCCCACGACCCACACAGCCCCCATGTGCTGTAGGCAGTCTCCAGATTACTTATGAAACCTGATACAAAGTAAATTCTAGATATCTGATACAAGGTAATTCTATGTAAACAGCTGTTACTACATTCTTTTAGTTTGTATTTTTTTATTGCATTGTTATCCTTTATTGCTTTTTTCCTGAATATATTCGATCCACAATTGGCTACATTCAAGGATGTGGAACCAGTGGATGCAGAGAGATGACACATAGCAACATCTTTCTGTTTTGCCTAAGCCCCATAAGAGCACTGTAAGAACTCTGAGGACTAGAATTCCATAGAGTTTCCCAAGCTGGGAAAATGCCAGAGCTCTGTGTGTGCCCTTCCCACTGGCTCTCCCACCATGTGAGGTCAATGCAGCCATCACTCCACCCTGGGGCAGGCAGGGATCATCGAAGGGTGCTGCACCTGCTGGGGGACAGCATGATGAGGAATAAGACATTCACACAGTCTCAACACATCTCCCCAGAAACTGCTTACTCATTATAAAGGGAGGACAGACTAACTTCTCAGTGGAGATGCCCACCCTGTAAGGCACCGAGACACTCAACTTGTAGACCTGACCCCTCAGTGCCCATCCCCACCACACAGGGACAGCCATGCACCTGCGGATCCCAGACCATCAGCACAGGTTCACACCTGCAGACCTGACCCCAGTGCCCGTCCCTACCACACAGGGACAGCCATGCACCTGTGGATCCCAGGCCATCAGCACAGGTTCACACCTGCAGACCTGACCCCCAGGGCCCGTACCCACCACACAGGGACAGCCATGCACCTGCGGATCCCAGACCATCAGCACAGGTTCACACCCGCAGACCTGACCCCAGTGCCCGTCCCCACCACACAGGGACAGCCATGCACCTGCGGATCCCAGGCCACCAGTACAGGTTCACACCTGCAGACCTGACCCCAGTGCCCGTCCCCACCACACAGGGACAGCCATGCACCTGCAGATCCCAGGCCATCAGCACAGGTTCACACCTGCAGACCTGACCCCAGTGCCCGTCCCTACCACACAGGGACAGCCATGCACCTGCGGATCCCAGGCCATCAGCACAGGTTCACACCTGCAGACCTGACCCCCAGGGCCCGTACCCACCACACAGGGACAGCCATGCACCTGCGGATCCCAGGCCATCAGCACAGGTTCACACCCGCAGACCTGACCCCAGTGCCCGTCCCCACCACACAGGGACAGCCATGCACCTGCGGATCCCAGGCCATCGGCACAGGTTCACACCTGTGAGCCTCACTCCCTCTGGAGGCACCACGGGAGGGGTCCACACTCCGCACCCCAGTCTGAGCGAAGCCGCGTGACTCCACAGCCAACACTTCTCTGCCTTTTACAGAGGGTTTACTTTAGCGAAAAACGGTTTGGAGATGGCTGAGGCTGTAATCCCATTACGGTAACTCCTAATTTCAAAAAGTCTTCCAAATTCTCCAAAACAAGATTTTCATTTTATTTTTTATTTTTATTTACTTTTTTTTTAATTTTTTTTTACTTTTTATTCATTTTTTAAATTCCTTTATTATTTTTTACTTTTAATGTTTTTGCATTTTTTTTATTTGCCATGTGAGTTGTATTTAAAAGATTTTCATTTTTAAATATCAAAATGCCTTATTCCTTTAGAAGGAAAAATTAGAGATTAAGAGAGGCCGCCGCAAACCACAGGAAGCGCCGGGAACCCTAGCGGGACCTCTGCCAAAGGCGCTGTGCGCCCAGCGTCACCCTCACTCTCCCCAGGCTGGGCCGGGGCAGCCTACCTTGATGAAGTGGGGATCGGCGCGCGGGATGGTGGCATCCCGGGGCTTGGTCAGGATGTACTGGTTGTTCTGGGAGTCGATCAGCATGCTGAGCCCCAGGCCACCCTCGCCCTCGCCCCTCGTGGCGTTGTGCTTGGCGCCCGCCTCTTCCTCCTCCACCCGCAGCACGGCCTCCACGTTGACCCCTTTCACCTGTGGGAACAACCAAAAGCGGCCTTCGACTTCAGTTTTCAGAGAGTAAACGCTAAACAGGAGGAGGACAGACATGGTCTCAGCATTCTGCCAAATGTGATGAAAGGTCAGCGTTTATTAGCAAGAATTTGGACATTTTTCTTCAATTAAAGAATTTAAGGGACTGGGCGTCGTGGCTCACGCCTGTAATCCTAGCACTCTGGGAGGCCGAGGCGGGAGGACTGCTTGAACTCAGGAGTTTGAGAACAGCCTGAGCAAGAGTGAGACCCCATCTCTACTAAAAATAGAAAGAAATTAGCAAAACAACTAAAAAAAGAGAGAAAAAATTAGTTGGGCATGTTGGCGCCTGCCTGTAGTCCCAGCTACCCAGGAGGCTGAGGCAGGAGGATTGCTTGATTTCCGGAGTTTGAGGTTTCTGTGAGCTAAGCTGATGCCACGGCACTCTAGGCCAAGCAAGAGAGTAAGACTCTGTCTCAAAAAAAAAACAAAAACAAAATTTAAGGGACCGGGCACAGTGGCTCACATCTGTAATCCTAACACTCGGGGAGGCTGAGGTGGGAGGATTGCTTGAACTCAAGAGTTCAAGACCACCCTGAGCAAGAGCAAGAGCAAGAGCAAGACCCCATCTCTACTAAAAAAATAGAATAATTAGCCGGGCTTGGTGCTGTGTGCCTGTCTGTAGTCCCAGCTCCTCAGGAGACTGAGGCAGGAGGATCATTTGAGCATAGGAGTTTGAGGCTGCTGTGAGCTAGGCTGACGCCATTGGGTTCCACCCAGGGTGAGAAAGTGAGACTCTGCCTCAAAGAAAAAAAGAATTTAAGGGTAGAAAGGTTTAGAAGTTCTGCTGCTTCCAAATATCTACTTTACCTGATGTAGGGCATATTCTTTCAAAAATTCATAGACCTTAAAATACATATGAGTTTTCCTCTAATTAATACATTTTTTAAATACTGTTTCTTGGCCGGGCGCTGTGGCTCACGCCTGTAATCCTAGCTCTTGGGAGGCCGAGGCGGGCGGATTGCTCAAGGTCAGGAGTTCAAAACCAGCCTGAGCAAGAGCGAGACCCCGTCTCTACTATAAATAGAAAGAAATTAATTGGCCAACTGATATATATATAAAAAATTAGCCGGGCATGGTGGCGCATGCCTGTAGTCCCAGCTACCCGGGAGGCTGAGGCAGAAGGATCACTGGAGCCCAGGAGTTTGAGGTTGCTGTGAGCTAGGCTGACGCCATGGCACTCACTCTAGCCTGGACAACAAAGCGAGACTCTGTCTCAAAAAAAAAAAAAAAATACTGTTTCTTTCACTGCATTTTTATTCTCTCCCCTCTCTTGTCTAATCTTGTTCTGATTTGTTTTTTATTACCTAACCCTTTTGTGAGTCCACACCAAGACCCACAGTCAATTTCCTTAAATCATAAACATACTATAGCCGGCGAGCAGCCTGAAATCCTGCTCCAGACACAAACCCCGCCCCAGTCCACCTGGGCGGCCAGGCAGGCAGCAGCCGTGAGAAACACAAGCAGGAGATAAAGGATCTCTGGCTTCCTTCTACGAGACCAAATCAGCTCTCCCTCCCTGTGACGCAGACGGGCTTCAGCCTCTCTTCGTTTCCATGCTACACTGAAAACATACACGTGAACAGCTTCAAAAGCACATCCCCGGGAGTAAGGAGCGCAGTGGTGCAGGAGCAGCTGTGGAGCGCCACTTACCGATTTATTGTCGTCAAAGGCGTGTTCTTCTATCTCCTCCTCCAAGCGGTCTGCTGCCTTTCGTACGTCTTCAAGAATCTCATCGAGCATGGATAAACTTTTGTTTTGATGTTGCATATTTTTAAGGGCTTCAACTTGATGTTTTTCTGCTGCCAGAAGTTCCACGTATTCTGTTTCTTCCTGTTCATTTGTAAAAAAATGGAGAGTTACTTTGATTAAGAAATCAACCAGGATATGACTTTCTCATATCCGCTCAGGCACCTGGCCTGACTGTAATCAGTCCGTCTGCTCTCTCAGGCAAAGGCCACATCCATGTACGTGTGACTCTGACCGTGGTCAGCTAGCGAAGCAAGCGTCCTAGCAATTCAAACGCAAGCGGGCTTGGCACCTGTCTGGGGAAAGCTGTGCACATCCACATCAATAAATGTAAACGTGGTACCTGCAGGCCACCTAGTCATAAGGAAATCATTTTCTGAATCTGATCATGCTATACACCACCATGCCCACCATGTATGTGAGGTAGAGCTGCACTTTAAAAAGAGACGTGATACTTGAATACTATGCTACCATCTAAATTTCTAAGCAGGACACACACAGTCACATTCCAGTTACCAAGGGAAAATGGTTCCAAAAAACATGTAGATTCTGACAGCACTATTTATTTGGGAAATTAATGGATGGTGTGATAATGAAATTTAGTAAATGTATTTATATATCATACTTAATCAATAACCTCATCTTAAAATTGCATTCACATCTAAACGGGTGGGGCAGAGTTGGGATGGAGCAGCAAAGGCCAGTGCCAGGAGAGCGCCTGGCACACAGCTGCAGGTCCAGACCACAGCTGCAGGTCTAACACACAGCTGCAGGCCCAACACACAGCTGCAGGCCCAGACCACAGCTGCAGGTCTAACACACAGCTGCAGGTCTAACACACAGCTGCAGGCCCAGACCACAGCTGCAGGTCTAACACACAGCTGCAGGCCCAACACACAGCTGCAGGCCCAGACCACAGCTGCAGGTCTAACACACAGCTGCAGGTCTAACACACAGCTGCAGGCCCAGACCACAGCTGCAGGTCTAGTACACACCTGCAGGTCTAACACACAGCTGCAGGTCCGGACCACAGCTGCAGGTCTAACACACAGATGCAGGTCTAACACACAGCTGCAGGCCCAGACCACAGCTGCAGGTCTAACACACAGCTGCAGGTCTAACACACAGCTGCAGGTCCGGACCACAGCTGCAGGCCCAGACCACAGCTGCAGGTCTAACACACAGCTGCAGGTCCGGACCACAGCTACAGGCCCAGACCACAGCTGCAGGTCTAACACACAGCTGCAGGCCCAGACCACAGCTGCAGGTCTAACACACAGCTGCAGGTCTAACACACAGCTGCAGGTCCGGACCACAGCTGCAGGTCTAGTACACACCTGCAGGTCTAACACACAGCTGCAGGCCCAGACCACAGCTGCAGGTCTAACACACACCTGCAGGTCTAACACACAGCTGCAGGTCCGGACCACAGCTGCAGGTCTAACACACACCTGCAGGTCTAACACACAGCTGCAGGCCCAGACCACAGCTGCAGGTCTAACACACAGCTGCAGGTCTAACACACAGCTGCAGGTCCGGACCACAGCTGCAGGTCTAACACACACCTGCAGGTCTAACACACAGCTGCAGGCCCAGACCACAGCTGCAGGTCTAACACACACCTGCAGGTCTAACACACAGCTGCAGGTCCGGACCACAGCTACAGGTCTAACACACAGCTGCAGGTCTAACACACAGCTGCAGGTCTAACACACAGCTGCAGGTCCGGACCACAGCTGCAGGTCTAACACACACCTGCAGGTCTAACACACAGCTGCAGGCCCAGACCACAGCTGCAGGTCTAACACACAGCTGCAGGTCTAACACACAACTGCAGGTCGGGACCACAGCTGCAGGTCTAACACACAGCTGCAGGTCTAACACACAGCTGCAGGCCCAGACCACAGCTGCAGGTCTAACACACAGCTGCAGGTCTAACACACAGCTGCAGGCCCAGACCACAGCTGCAGGTCTAGTACACACCTGCAGGTCTAACACACACAGCTGCAGGTCCAGACCACAGCTGCAGGTCTAACACACAGCTGCAGGTCTAACACACAGCTGCAGGTCCAGACCACAGCTGCAGGTCTAGTACACACCTGCAGGTCTAACACACAGCTGCAGGTCCGGACCACAGCTACAGGTCTAGTACACACCTGCAGGTCTAACACATAGCTGCAGGTCCAGACCACAGCTGCAGGTCTAGTACACACCTGCAGGTCTAACACACACCTGCAGGTCCAGACCACAGCTGCAGGTCTAGTACACACCTGCAGGTCTAATACACGGCTGCAGGTCCGGACCACAGCTGCAGGTCTAGCACACACCTGCAGGTCTAGCACACAGCTGCAGGTCGGGACCACAGCTCAGGTGTGGCACAGCTGCAGGTCTAGCACACACCTGCAGGTCTAACACACAGCTGCAGGTCCGGACCACACCTGCAGGTCGGGACTACAGCTCAGGTCTGGCACAGCTGGAGGTCTTGCACACACCTGCAGGTCCGGGCACACCTGCAGGTTGGGACCACAGCTCAGGTCTGGCACAGCTGGAGGTCTAACACACACCTGCAGGTCTAACACACAGCTGCAGGTCCGGACCACACCTGCAGGTCGGGACCCCAGCTCAGGTCTGGCACAGCTGGAGGCCTAGGACACACCTGCAGGTCTAACACACAGCTGCAGGTCCGGACCACACCTGCAGGTTGGGACCACAGCTCAGGTCTGGCATAGCTGGAGGTCTAACACACACCTGCAGGTCTAACACACAGCTGCAGGTCCGGACCACACCTGCAGGTTGGGACCACAGCTCAGGTCTGGCATAGCTGGAGGTCTAACACACACCTGCAGGTCTAACACACAGCTGCAGGTCCGGACCACACCTGCAGGTCGGGACCCCAGGTCAGGTCTGGCACAGCTGCAGGTCCAGCACACACCTGCAGGTGTAACACACAGCTGCAGGTCACCAGCACCTGGAAAGCCTCAGAAACAGGAGGTAGGAACTGGTGGTGTAACCTGAAATACTGTTCAAGTGCTATCAAGTGTGCGTATTTGAGCCAATGTTACTCAAACTCATATTTGTTCTCTATTTATAATAACACAACCATCAATCTGGACCCCAGTAAGTATTCCTATTTATAATAAAACCCAGGAATGTCTCCACTATCCAGAGGATCCTGTAGGACAGGAACACCTGCTCGAAGACAGCACTACAGTTTGTCGCCAATGCCCGACAGCAGTCCATGGCTCACACATGTACGGCAGAGGCAAGATGACCCAATCAGGATTACTGAAAACCATGATCAAACACCAGCCTGATGATCATATTTCTATCAAAAAAATACCATATTTTGGTAAAGAAAGCTTAATCAGTCTATATTCTCTCTACTTTCAAAGCTGTGTAATAATACCATAGACTTTTCTATGAAAATGAAATGATATTTTATATTTACAGGGCTTAGTAAGATGCCTGGTATATAACAGGTACTCAGGAAACGATGGCTTTAAAGTAAGTAGCATAAATAGGATCACATCTGATACAGCTTAAAATCATCAGTTTCTTCTCATCATTTCAAAAGCATACTTGGTCAAAGCCTTTAAATTAAATGTATGCACTTGTTTAAATTTAACATTTTTTCCAATAAAATCACGTTGAAGAAAGTCAAACTTCACCTTAACAGGAATTTCTGCAGAAACTTGGCAAAATGTTGAAGTTATAAATATGTTTACTTCCACGTCAGTTTATTAGCACAACTTGAATAACTTTTTGAATCACCCAGGAATTTTCCCAAAAGGAGAAAATTTCCCCAAGAAAAGCAAGCATTAGAGACCGGCTCTTTCTAGAAGTGGTATCTACGCTATTGTGCAAAAGGAAAAAGACTCTCCCTCCGGCCAGAGACTTTCCAGGTGTGATTTCCGAGGGACAGGTGACGCGGGCTGAGACATCAGCGGTGTCCACACCCCCCTCCTTCCCTCCCAGCAGGTGAGGCCTGACCTTGATGGCTGCCTCCCTCAGGGCCTCCAGACGCTGCCGGCTGCTCTCCTTCATGTTCACCACGTCTTTGTAATCTCCCTGCAGGGCCCTCTGCAGTCCGTAGATGGCCTGGAAGACGGAATTCTCACTCTCATTCAGCTCCTTCTGGAAGATTTCGAACGTGTGCACCTGGAACAGTTTCTCCTCGCTGGACAGGCCGGCATCTTTCTCCACCACCCTGATGGCACTTTTCAGTTTGTTCAGAACCACGTTCTTCTGGCGGAGCAGCCCCGAGAGCTTCCTGCAGCTGTCCAGCACCCACTGCTTCCTGGGAGTGAGGGCCGCGCCTCTGCCCCGGTGCAGCTTGATCGCGTGCCTCGCCACCTCCGCGTGGTCTGCCGCCTGCGCCGCCAGCGCGAGCAGGGGGAGCAGCGCCCAGAAGAGACGTTGTCCTGGAGTCTTCATGATCTGGGGGCAGAGCGCAGGGCGAGGCAATCCACAGACCCCTGCTGTGTCGGCCTTGCATTTTAGATGCACATGTTCAGCTGAAAGAGATCATCACGTACAGTTAAACCACGAATCACTGCTACTGAGACCAGAGTTACAGCATTTATGTAATTAGGGCCAGAACGCTGTCACCTTTCTGAAGAAAATATTATTTTTCCTAGATTAATATCAACATCTGAACATAGACTGAAATCAAATGCTGAATGTTAATGTACCTTTTACGCTGCCTGGCGATGAGTGGAGATTAAAGGTTACTTACATCTGAATTTAAAGGTTTAAAGGCAATTTTTTAAAGAGAAAACTTAGCCTCATCTATGTAGCAACTCCAAATCTAATTCGTTAAGAGGGTCCCCGTATCAAAGGCCAAAAAATACCATCGACTCCCTGACCACAGACCAGTGGCTGCCTGGGAAAACCATGCTCATCATCATTCCAGAAATGGAATCTTCTGAGCTGCTACTAGCTTGCTCTGCCACTTGGCTTGCTTTCTAAAATAATTTGGAATTTTTCCAAATTTCCCAAGCCAGTCTACAGTTAAATGCTTAGTAAGACATCAAGGATTTGAAAAAAAAAAAAAAAAATCACAAAAATAGAATCATACCTGGATCTCTAGGGCTTTACGAAATGTTCAAACATTTTCTATCATCCAAATCCATTCTCCTCCTCTTCCTTTCTTTAGGAAGAACTAAAGTAATACACATTAATTTATCCTCGCAGATGTAACATAGACAAGAGTCCTGCTTTCTGAAAATTACTTTCAGACGAATGAGAGAGGTGTCAGTGCCCCTGTGGCCGCGGGCCTCAGCTGGCGACGGGCAGAGGGCAGGGCTGGACCCCAACAGGAAGGAGTGTTCTTGGAGGAGCAAGTGGAAGCTACTGGTTGCCAACAGCAAAGGTCACGGAGAAAGAACAACGCAGAGGCTGGAAAACAGACGGAGGGAGGAAGAAGTGATGAACAAGACAGGCAGGAGTGCCACCGCTCTAACAAGCATCCACGGGACTTGGCCTCGGACAGCCTGATCCCATGGACATCTCTGCCGCTAGGAGATCGCTGGTCACACGTAGCTGAGCCAAACAAGACAAAGAACCAAACCTACCACTTATTTACACAGGACTTATAAAGTTTAAAGGAAACAACAAAGCTCTATTACATACCATCTAATCATTCCTAACAGCAGCATCTGATAGGTGGTCACGTCAAGCATTGCCACTCAACCGCCAAACATACCAACATTTCCCCTACCTGGAGACCTGGCTACTAAAATATCCGTATAATTTCATCCAATTCTAGTAGGTTTGATCTGGTCCCCCAGGCAAAGCAGATTAGACACAGAAAAAATAAGTGTGGCATTTCTGGGAGATAGCATTGTGACCAAAGCAAAAAACAACAGCCAACAGAGAGAGACAGACAAGCTTTATGAAAACAAACAGGAGAACTAACAAGCCTACAAGCCAGATTATTTAGTGAGGGCTAAATTATATACACCTCAGTAGATCCTGAAGATACTACTGTGTCGGACAACTAACAAGTGTGAACTAAAATAAAATCTTAAGGCTCGCCCCCCACTGACTGACTGAATGGACCCCCTCTTGGCCAAGGGAATATCCTAAAACTAAATTGCCTGCCAGGAGGAGGGAGGTCAGATATGCTTCATCTTGCCCCCTCCCTTCTTGGGGACATCCCATGAACAGGTCTAAGGCTTTGCAAGACAAACCTGCAGGTCCTCAATTTATACAACAAATACGCCTGGTGGCTTATCTCTCATAAACAGCTTCTTGTCTCAAAACATTCCAAGCCTTTAGACAAAGCTTCTTGTCTTTAACCAATTACAAGTCAAAGAATCTTTAAACCCACCTATAACCCATAAGCCACCCCCCACACTTCAAGATGGCCCACCCTTTCAGGCCAAACTGATGTATGCCTCCCATGTATTGACTTACGACTTTACCAGTAACCCCTGTCTCCCTGAAATGTATAAAACCAAACTGTAACCCAGCCACAGCGAGTCCACTTGCTCAAGGCTTCTTGGCAGTGGCTCCGGGTCATGGTCCTTAAATTTGGCTCAGAATAAATCTCTTTAAAATTATTTTACAGAGTTTGGCTTTTCTTCCATTGACATACACGAAAGTCACCAAGAAAAGACTACATTTGAGTTAAAAAGTATTCAATTTCAATACATTCTTAGAAACCTTGGTACCTAATAGATAAGCCAATGGTCCCTGGAGAATTCACTGATCTAAAATAGCTCACTTCCTAAACAGTGGGATAAATGAGAACACCTAACCCAGCATTCAATTTTAGGTTAGTTCCAATACAACTTTAAGTACAAGTGTTTCCACCTTATAAATAAACAATTAGCCAATCATTTAGTCCTACCTAGCAAATTGTTATTCTAATGACTATTCAATAGCTAAGCTTCTCTAGTTCCAAAGGAGAGAAATAATTCATTGGTTACTTCAAACTGCACTTTTAGTATTTTCCAGAACCAAGGCAGACATTTGAGATGCCTTGGTTTTGCTTCCCACTTTCCCCAAAAGATCTCAAAAGGTGATTCTTCAATGGATTTCATGCCTTCAGAAAAACAACTTGCAAGGCAGTGTGTGTGTGAATCACACCTTTCTATTAAAAGCTTCATTTCTGGCTCCTTCCTCAACCAGGCTCCTGAAATTAGTTATCTGTCTACCCCATGCCCAAAGGAGCCATGAATTTTTATGAGAGATCTTTGAGGACTTTAGTCGTAGCTATACTGAAATTCTCCACTGAAACATACTTACAACATGAACATGAAATTGAAACTATTTATAGACTCTTAAAATACAAATTATCCCTTTTTCAAACTCATTTCATCTTCAAACTTGGCTACAAAATCCTATGAACTACTGAACTATAGTGTGAACTAAAATAAAAATTTAAGACTCACCCCCCCACACACACTGGCTGACTGAATGGACCCCCTTGTGGCCCAAGGAATATTCTAAAACTAAATTGCCTGTCAGGAGGCAGGGGGGCAGACAAGCCTCATCATGCCCCCCTCCCTTTTGGGGGTAACCCATTAACAGGCCTAAGGGTATACAAAACAAACCAGCAGGTCCTCAATTTATACAACAAATAGATATCAGGTGGCATATCTCTGATAGACACCTCCTGTGTTAAAACATTCCAAGCCTTTAAACAATTACAAGTCAAAGAATATTTAAACCTACCTATAACCTATAAACACCCCCCTTTCCAGGATGGCCCACCTTTTCCGGCCAAATCAATGTATGCCTCCTGCCTATTGATTTATGACTTTACCTGTAACCCCTGTCTCACTGAAATGTATAAAACCAAACTGTAACCCAGCCACAGCGAGTCCACTTGCTCAAGGCATCTTGAGCATGGCTCCGGGTCCTGGTTCTCAAATTTGGCTCAGAGTAAATCTATTTAAATTATCTTACAGAGTTTGGCTTTTCCCCCCCATTAACAGTGGTAAGGTTTTTTTGTGAGTAAATATCTTTAGCTTCAGTGTTATTATTATTCTTTCTTAATTACTAAAAAGACACTTTGGATTTCTGTCTTTACAATGAATTTTTTTTTTTTTTTTGATACAGAGTCTCACTTTGTTGCCCAGGCTAGAGTGAGTGCCATGGCGTCAGCCTAGCTCACAGCAACCTCAAACTCCTGGGCTCAAGCAATCCTCCTGCCTCAGCCTCCCGAGTAGCTGGGACTACAGGCATGCGCCACCATGCCCGGCTAATTTTTTCCATATGTATTAGTTGGCCAATTAATTTCTTTCTATTTACAGTAGAGACCAGGTCTCGCTCTTGCTCAGGCTGGTTTCAAACTCCTGACCTTGAGCGATCCGCCCGCCTCGGCCTCCCAGAGTGCTAGAATTACAGGCATGAGCCACCGCGCCCGGCCTACAGTGAATTCTTAAATACAAATGTTTGTATAAAGAATTCTTTAATATACACAACTTGGATAGATCTCAAGGCTAAGTGAATAAAAGGTCACCTACTGTATCATTCCATTTATATAACATTCTCAAAATGGCAAAGTTACAGAGACGGGGAACAGGTTAGTGGCTGTCAGGGGTTAGGGAAGAGGAGGGGGTAGCTGTGGAAGGAAGACCCTTGTGGGATGGAAATGTCCTGTGTCTTGACGTGAATCCACACACGTGGTAAGGCTGATGGCACAGGTCCAGACACACACTCGAGCGCATACAGTGCGATCTTCCTGGGCCAATGAATGGAGTTTATCAGTGACAATTTCCTGCTTATACTACAGCTTTGCAACGGCTACCACTGGAGCAATCCACTCTGCAGGATCCCTCTGTATCATATCTTACAACTGTACGTGAATCTATAATCACATCTGTTAGGCTTGAAGAACTCACCCTCCCCAAACTTTCATCCGAACCTCCTATAAAACCCACTGCTCTCCCCTTCCCAGGCGTGTAACAGGCACATAGCCTTAGCCAGGCCCCTAGGGAGATAAAGGAATGGAATGCAAGAGGGGAACAACTTACTTTCCTAATCCCTCTCTGTAGTTTGAAAAGAATTTATTACAGCCCCTGTTTTGGCCCAGTGGTTCACTCCCCCAAAAAACCCTCTATAAAACCGAAGGCTCTCCCCTCCCTTGGGGTGAAGGCTCTTTTCAGCCTCCACCCATCAGCACCCAGATGCTTAAACAAACAGCATTTTGCTTCACATGAGGCTTCTGTGTCTCCCTTTCAGCTCTGGACCTAATAATATCAAACTAAAGTTTTAAAAATTCTATATAAATGTTTCCTATTTCCCACAAAACCCTCATTAGGTGTAGTGATCACCCCTTCATTGCAGGGCAGGGAAAGTGTCCTGACATTTTTTAATATCTTAAACTAGGCAATGCCCTAAATAGAGGCAAAGATTTTCTGCTACAGTAAAATTCGATTGCTTTTCATCTAGAGCAACTGCACAATCAATGCTGTGCACACACCCTGAATTTTCCATATTACGTACATGAAACACAAATCAAAATATGTCCGCTAACATTGCTGAATTTCTAATGTGTTTTGCTTATTTATATAAATGCAGAACAGGAATCACAAAATTTACTCTAAAACTGTTGAGATTATTAAGAAGAGAAAATATTTGTAATAAGTGCCTTAAATGATTTAGAATAGAAAGGCAACCGGATTCACTATTAAGCCTACTCCAGGCCAAACGCGGTGGCTCACACCTGTAATCTTAGCACTCTGGGAGGCTGATGTGAGAGGATCGCTTGAGCTTAGGAGTTTGAGACCAGCCTGAGCAAGAGCGAGACCTGCTCTCTACTAAAAATAGAAAGAAATTAATTGGCCAACTAAAAATGTATAGAAAAAATTAGCCAGGCATGGTGGCGCATGCCTGTAGTCCCAGCTACTCGGGAGGCTGAGGCAGCAGGATCGCTTGAGCCCAGGAGTTTGAGGTTGCTGTGAGCTAGGCTGACGCCATGGCACTCTAGCCCTGGCAACAAAGTGAGACTCTGTCTCAAAAAAAAAAAAAAAAAGCCTAGCCCCAAAACAAAAACCAAAGGACTTCTAATACTTCTAGTTCAGTATCATTTTACATAAAAATCACACTGCTTATACTATTGAGAATTTTTAGTAATTTGGCAATGTCACACTATCATTTACTGCATAAAAAGCTTAGTAGCAAAACACAGCAATATATCCAG
Source organism: Microcebus murinus (assembly GCF_040939455.1). NCBI lineage: Eukaryota > Metazoa > Chordata > Mammalia > Primates > Cheirogaleidae > Microcebus > Microcebus murinus. The sequence goes on along the minus strand of NC_134116.1, from coordinate 83,956,533 downwards.
ATCAGGCTTTTTCAAAGCAAAACCACCAAAGTTCAAGACTACTTCCTTATACTTCTGCCTCCAGAGGCTCTGGCAGGCACAACCCTGGTGTAAGTGAATCACATCTTTTCCACAGCCCTGGGGTAAATGAATCACACCTTCTCTGGGGAAAACATCCAGTCCTCAGGATACTTCAGGAATGCCTGCAGGGGATGCTGAGGCAGCCCCTGGATTTTCTCCAGTGCTAGGGCGAGGGTGGGGGTTAGGTTTGAGCTTGGGGACCTCTGCACTCCACTTTGGCCTCTGCTCCCTGCAGCCAAAGAGCCCTCCTCTCTTCCTGAGGCCTGTTAGACTCATTGCCACAGCATGCACCAGACTAAACTGCAGAAAAGGAATCTGGTTTATCCATCTCACAAGCATTTATTAAGCAGCCACCTTCAGGCAGATGCTATGGCTGCAATGAAGAAAAGGAAAGGTCTCTATCTGGCTGACTCCGTCTCCTGACTGTGCCAGGCTGCATCACAGCGGGCAGGATGAGACAGTCCACTCCGAGTGGGGCCCAGAGTGTGTGCATGTGTGGAGTTCGCCCTGGGAGCATGGGTGGGCAGGTATTGACCAGACAATGATCAGCTGGGGCTATGGGGAGGGAAATTCCCCGGGCAAGTGGTGTAGTTGTGGCCAGGACAAAATTAATATGTAATACAAAGTTACTTAGCTTCCCATGAAAGAAGGAAAATATGATTATTTGTAGTAAATGACTTAAAATTTGAGTTTCTTCATGGTACCGCGAACATTTCCAAGTTCAGTACAACAAACACAGTATTTGAGTAAGCAGAAAAGAGAGACATCAATGAAACAAAGAAAAACTCTCAATAGAAATAATTTGCCTCAATCTAATTTGTGATGAACTTAACTTTAAAAACCTATTTTAAACTCTGAAGTATATTTCTTAAAGATAGAGCATTTATAATCCTATAAATTTATGGTTGCCAAAAAAGTATATGATTTGTGGATATTACATTATTCATATCTAATTAGTAAAAGAATAGAACAAGGTGGGAAACATAGGAGGAAAGAGAAAGATAATTTTTATGGACATTAAAAGCTTCAAAGTATTTTTTTTCTTTTTCTTTCTTTCCTTTTTTTGGAGACAGAGTCTCACTCTGTTGCCCAGGCTAGAGTGCGGTGACAACAGCCTACCTCACAGCAACCTCAAACTCCTGAGCTCAGATCCTTCTGTCTCAGCCTCCCGAGTAGCTGGGACTTCAGACATGCTTCAAAGTATTTAGTGTTAATTAAACCTCTAGAAAAGCCAAATATTTCACTAAGTAATCCAATCAGTAAGATACTTCTTTAAAAAAAATTGGAAACATAAAAGAAATTTGGGAAAGCTGTAAGATGTTCTAATCGAAATGACGATCAGGAAATCCTACAAATATTAAAAGGCTGAGCAGTAAATAATTACGATTTATAATATGTGAACCTTGGCGTCTTAACAGTGTTCCAAAGGGATGTTTAAATAGCCATTACGTTTGTTTATTGAGCCAATACAGGTAAGATCCACAAGGAACCAAGAGGCAGGGCCTGGAAGAGCAGCACAGAGGGGAGGGGGAGGAGTGGGGATGAGTGGGGAGAAAGGGGGTGGAGAACGGGAAAGGGGGGAGAAGGGGAGAGGAGGGGAGAAGGGGGGATGAGGGGAGAGGAGGGGGAAGAAAGAGATGGGGAGGAGGGAGAGGAGGGAGGGGAGGAGGGAGAGGAGGAAGAGGAGGAGGAGGAGGAGAGAGGAGGGGAGAGAGGAGGGGGAGAGGAGGGGGAGAGGAGGGAGGAGCGGGGAGAGGAGGGGGAGAGGAGGGGGAGAGGAGGGGGAGAGGAGGGGGAGAGGAGGGGAGAGGAGGGGGAGAGGGGGAAAAGGGGGAGAGGAGGGGGAGAGTAGAGAGGAAGGGGGGACAGGGGAAGGGGGGAGGAGGGGGCAGCGGGGAGAGGAGGGGGGAGAAGGAAAGGGGAGAAGGAAGGAGGGGAGAAGGAAGGAGGGGGAGCAGGAAGGAGGGGAGAAGGAAGGAGGGGGAGCAGGAAGGAGGGGGGAGCCGGAAGGAGGGGGGAGCGGGAAGGAGGGGGAGAAGGAGGAGGAGAAGGAGGGGGAGCGGGAAGGGGGGGAGAGGGAAGGAGGGGGGAGCGGGAAGGAGGGGGGAGAGGGAAGGAGGTGAGAGAGGGAAGGAGGGGGGAGCTGGAAGCAGGGGGAGAGGGAAGGAGGGGAGAGACGGAAGGAGGGGGCAGAGGGAAGGAGGGGGAGCGGGAAGGAGGGGGAGAGGGAAGGAGGGGGAGCGGGAAGAAGGGGGAGAGGGAAGGAGGGGGAGACGGAAGGAGGGGGGAGAGGGAAGGAGGGGGGAGCGGGAAGGAGGGGGGAGCGGGAAGGAGGGGGGAGAGGGAAGGAGGGGGGAGAGGGAAGGAGGGGGGAGCGGGAAGGAGGGGGGAGAGGGAAGGAGGGGGGAGCGGGAAGGAGGGGGAGCGGGAAGGAGGGGGGAGCGGGAAGGAGGGGGGAGCGGGAAGGAGGGGGGAGAGGGAAGGAGGGGGGAGAGGGAAGGAGGGGGGGAGAGGGAAGGAGGGGGGGAGAGGGAAGGAGGGGGGAGAGGGAAGGAGGGGGGAGAGGGAAGGAGGGGGGAGAGGGAAGGAGGGGGGAGAGGGAAGGAGGGGGGAGAGGGAAGGAGGGGGGAGCGGGAAGGAGGGGGGAGCGGGAAGGAGGGGGGAGCGGGAAGGAGGGGGAGCGGGAAGGAGGGGGGAGCGGGAAGGAGGGGGAGAAGGAAGGAGGAAATGCCGCTGTAGGCTGGGGCAGAGACGCCAGGGGCAGGAGGGAGCGAACTCGCCAGCTCCCCGCCCCGGGGGCTGCCGTCACCCCAGTCACCCCAGTCGTGGGGCCGCCACGCCGACTAGAAAGCCCCGGACCCTGCACGGGGAACTCGACACCTACGCTGCGGGAACCGCACTCCGGGAGCCCAGGTTCCTAGCCGGGAGACCGGACGTCAGACGCCAGACACCCCGGAGTGGCCACTGGGGCCCGGGCGGAAAAGGGGCGCCCCGGGAAGGGAGCCCAGGGTGGCGAAGGGGCGCCCGGAAGGGAGCCCAGGGCAGAGGCGGGCGCCCCGAGAAGGAGCCGCGGCGCCGCGGGGCGGCAGGGCTCCCGCACGCTTACCCGAACGCACCTCGCCGCGCTCACCGGGCCGGGCGGCCGCGCCAGGACGTCCGGCCGAGCATCGCCGTCCCCACCCGAGCCCGAGCCCTGCGGCGGCGCGGCCTGGCCCAGCTGTGCGGCGCCGGGAGCCGAGGGGCGCGGCGGGCGCGGTCTGGCCGCATCCCTTCCCAGGCGGCCCCGGGGCCGAGGGGAGGGACCGGCCGCCGCCCTCTCCGCAGCGCCGGCTCCCGGGACGCGCCCGTCGGCGGCCGGGGCCGCTTTAAGAGGGCGGGCCCGGGGCGGCGCGGTGCACGCCGGGAGCTGGAGTTCCGCGGCCCGACGTGCCGCCCACGTTGTCCCAAGCGCGCCTCCCGGCCGGGTGCGGCCTGGTACCCGCAGGCCAGCGACGACTCGGAGCGAGCGAGCGAGCCGCGGCCCCTTTGAGGGAGGCCCGACGCCGGGAGCCGAGAGAGAGACGCGCGACTCCCGTCGGCCCCCGGGCGGCGCAGTGCGCGCCGGGAGCTGAGCAAAGGGAGGCGCGACTCCCGTCGGCCCTCGGGCGGCGCAGTGCACGCCGGGAGCTGGAGTCCCGTGGCGCGACCTAGGCCCGCGCTGCCGGCGCCCCGGGCGAGTGTCCGCCAGCCCGAGGCCGCGGCCGCCGGAGGACTAGGGCGGAGACGGCCGGCTGCGCCTGCGCACGAGGCCGGGGCCGGCGGACGCGGGCGGCGCGGGGAGAATGGTAAGTGGCCTCGCGTCGCCCTCTGCCCGTCGCGGGCCGGGTCGGGGTCGCGGGCCCCGTGGCGGGCCGGCGTGCGGGCCGCAGGCGCGGGCGAGGCGGTGTCGGAGCCGCGGCCGCCTGAGGCACGGGGTCGAGGGGCGCCTGCGCGGCCGCGGCGGGGCCTCGGGGCGCGCGGCTCTCGCCTGCAGGTCGCGGTGGCGGGACGCGTTCGTGTCTCCGCGAGCTCCGGTCCGGGGACGGGGGCCGGTGCAGGCCGGGGCGGCCGGAAAGCCGCCGGCGAGGTCCCGGCGAGGTGCGACCCGCGGTCCGCGGGAGGGCTCCGTGCGGGGGCGGCGTCCCGGCCAGGGCGGAGGCCACGCAGCCGTGGGGAGAGATGGGCAGGCACCGCGGTTGGGCGGACGTGCAGATCCCGAGCTCGGGAGAGAGGCTTCTGGAGGTGCACGCCCGTCACCGTGAGGTGTGGGGACCGTGGCGAGGCATGGCTTGGCCGGGACCCGGCTGGCGGGCGTCCGAGGTTCGTGTGTGTGTGTGTGTGTGGAGGTGTGTCTGTGTGTGTGGAGGTGTGTGTGTGTGTGTAGGTGTGTGTGGAGGTGTGTGTGTGTGGAGGTGTGTGTGTGGAGGTGTGTGTGTGTGGAGGTGTGTCTGTGTGTGTAGGTGTGTGTGTGTAGGTGTGTCTGTGTGTGTGGAGGTGTGTGTGTGTAGGGGTGTGTGTGTGTGGAGGGGTGTGTGTGTGGAGGTGTGTCTGTGTGTGTGGAGGTGTGTGTGTGGAGGTGTGTGTGGAGGTGTGTGTGTGTGGAGGTGTGTGTGGAGGTGTGTCTGTGTGGAGGTGTGTCTGTGTGTGTGGAGGTGTGTGTGGAGGTGTGTGTGGAGGTGTGTGTGTGTGGAGGTGTGTGTGGAGGTGTGTGTGTGGAGGGGTGTGTGTGTGTAGGGGTGTGTGTGTGTGGAGGTGTGTTTGTGTGTGTGTGGAGGGGTGTGTGTGTGTGGAGGGGTGTGTGTGTGGAGGGGTGTGTGTGTGGAGGGGTGTGTGTGTGGAGGGGGTGTGTGTGTGGAGGGGTGTGTGTGTGTGGAGGGGTGTTTGTATGTGTGTGGAGGGGTATGTGTGTGTGGAGGGGTGTTTGTGTATGTGTGGAGGGGTGTGTGTGTGTGTGGAGGTGTGTTTGTGTGTGTGTGGAGGGGTGTGTGTGTGGAGGTGTGTTTGTGTGTGTGTGGAGGGGTGTGTGTGTGTGGAGGGGGGTGTGTGTGGAGGGGGGTGTGTGTGTGGAGGGGTGTGTGTGTGTGGAGGGGTGTGTGTGTGTGTGGATGGGGGTGTGTGTGTGGAGGGGGGTGTGTGTGTGTGGAGGGGGGTGTGTGTGTGGAGGGGTGTGTGTGTGTGGAGGGGTGTGTGTGGAAGTGTGTGTGTGGAGGGGTGTGTGTGTGGAGGGGTGTGTGTGTGTGTGGAGGGAGGTACCCAGGCGCCGGACGTGTGTGCTCGGGGAGCTGCGGCCGCGGCCGCTGAGCACACCACCGCTGTTGGGATAAGTGCTGGGGAGAGATGAGCTCCAAGAACCCAAGAACCCTTGTCATGGGGGCGGGGAAGCGGGGTCAGCTGCCGAGGTCACGAAGGCGTGGCCAGAGTACTGCGGGTGAGCTGGGTCTCCCAGGACTGAGTGGGAATGTGCCCCAGACAGAGCGGGGCGAGGGACGGCAGCTGTGTGCATGGACCCTGGGGAGCTGGGGGATCCGCCTGCAGAGCAGGGAGAAGCGCAGAGCACGGAGAAGCACGTTTTTTGTTTTTTGTTTTTTTGAGACAGAGTCTCACTTTGTTGCCCAGGCTAGAGTGAGTGCTGTGGCGTCAGCCTAGCTCACAGCAACCTCAAACTCTTGGGCTCAAGCGATCCTCCTGCCTCAGCCTCCCAAGTAGCTGGGACTCCAATTAGCTGTGGCCGGCTAATTTTTTCTATACATTTTTAGTTGGCCAGTTAATTTCTTTCTATTTTTAGTAGAGATGGGGGTCTCACTCTTGCTCAGGCTGGTTTCAAACTCCTGACCTTGAGCTATCCGCCTGTCTCAGCCTCCCAGAGTGCTAGGGTTACAGGGGTGAGGCACTACGCCCGGCCCGAGAGAAGCTAAATTCCTAATTTTGGGGGTTGCACATCTGTCCTTATCTTAAGGGTTTTGAGACAGTTCTTGGCTTTTGCTCAACCCTCCCTTAGGGAGTTTCTCAACCTCAGGAAAAGATTCTTGATAGCTTTGTCTTTCCTCAGCTTACTGTTAAAGCATATGGGATCTGCCTAGTTGAGATAAACTTGATCTTAACAGACAAGATAACCTTGAATTCTTTGTTTAGTTCTGTTCAAAGGCTCAATTTCAGGAAATAATACAGAGAGTATATATTCTATATATTTCTCTAGAATCTAGATCTGGGTCAGCAAACAACAGCCCATAGTCTAGCTGCCTGCTTTTGTAAATAAAGTTTTATTGGAGCACAGCCACGTCCACTGGTGTATGCAATGTGGCTGTTTGCCTTCCCCCTGCAGGGGCAGAGGTGAGTGTGTAGCAGAGAGAAAGTTTGCCCCCTTCTGGTCTCCATCACCAGGTTCTTAACCTGAGTTCCACCTTCCCCTGCCTTCTGAGCACTCCAGAAATGGGCTTAAACTGACTGTGAAACCCCTGAGGTTTTATGCAAAACTGCATGCCCATGTGTGAACCACCTGGAGGAAGGACCCTGACTCATCAGATTCCAAAAGACACCCAAGACCTCCAAGTGGTCAGAAGTCATTGTTTTGAGGAGCTGAAATGTTAATTCCCTGGACTCACCCGATCAGCAGTTCTCAAACTTTCTAATCTCAGGACCCCTATAATAATTGATTAGGACTCCAAAGATGTTTATGTGAGTAATCATTATCAATATTTACCATATTAGAAATTAAAGTAGAAAGTTTTAAAAGATTGATTGATTGATTGGCAGAGACAAGGTCTTGGAACGCCTGGCCTCACACAGATCCTCCTGCCTCTGCCTCCCAAAGTTCTGGGATTATAGGTGTGAGCCACCACACCTGGCCTAAAATATTTATTTGTATATTTATAAATTAATAATAAATCCATTACCTATTTACATTATTACATTTTTGCAAATGTCTTTAACATCTGGCTTCATAAAAGGCTTTCACATTTTCGGTGTTGAGGCTGTTGGTGATAGCACGCGTCATGCAGCCCCACCCCCAGAGGCCTCTGCTCTGAGAGGGTGGAGAAAGGCAGATACTAGCTTAGAGTTCTCAGGACAGTTTTGCCTGCTGAGTTGTGTTCTGATGCTTCAGCATCAGTGGGCTTTAGGGTAGCCTTAAGGAAAAACTCTGGGCGCTTGCTTGTTGGCATTTTGGTGAGGGCCAGGTCTGTGCAAAAGGGACATTGAACATTGTTCCTTTCAAGAGCGGCAGGATCCATTGCCCTGTGGGTTTAGGGTGGGAGGAGCTGTAGCCCTGCTGAGCCCCTGGTAGGTTTTTAGATCTTAGGCAGGTTCAGATTTTTGGCTCCCTTTCAGCTCTTGTGTGTGGCGTGCATGTCTGTATACTGATGGTGTCCTGGGCTTTCTTACTTTGCTTTATCCTTCCTCTTAATTTCTTCACCTACATCTTGTTATCCATTTATGTATATCTGTAAGTTATATTATAATTCTGTTTTTATAAATTGTCTCTTTATTTGCACAAGATTGAGTATAAATCCTAAGTAAAAAATGTCACCTTGTCATATTCTCTAAAGCCATTGTGTAGAAACCTTAGCATCTAGTAGATTATAGTCCGTTTTCATTTACAGAAATTAGTGAATCGCTTTCTTTTTCAGTGTTGCTTTCATCAAGTAACCTTAGCTAAGTGGAAACTTAACCATCGTATATCTGGAAGTATTAAGATGTTATTCTGTTTCGTTATATACTATATATAGTACAGTTACTTGGCAGTTTTGTTATTTATTACCTACCGACAGCCTCTGCCCTATTTTTCATTTTATTTCTGTCTCGTGTACACAGACATTCTTGTTAGTATTATCGTTGTTGTTTAGTCATAACGGGCTTTTTGTGCCTGCTTGTGAAACTGTTATAAGTTTCTTTTAACACTATTCTTAGTTACATGAGTATGTTTTCCATTAGTGTGGTTCTGCTGATTTTAAACTGGGAAAAACTTAATAATGTTTCCAAACCACACAGCCTCCTTCTGGTCATTAGAGCCTGAACTTGAAGCCAAAGAGGACCCCTGCAGATGGGTCCCGTGGTGACGTGAGCGCCTTGTCTCATTCCATCAGAGGGCTAGGTGTGTGTCACAAAGACAGTACTGAGATTTTTAGGAAAAAATACTTACACTTCATGCAAAGTGAACTGGGTAGAGATCAAAATGCATTTTGTATAAAATATTATAGTTTTTTGAAGATTAGAAGACATATTTGTTACTATATAGCTGCTGTCATTTCAGTTTTTAGAAGATGGGGCAGCCTTTTTACGTGATGAAGAGCAAGGCTTTGTCTTCTATAATTCTGAGGTGACGTTGACTCACCCAGCGAGAAAACTAAGTCCAGTTGAGATACAGGCGTTAGGGGTAGAGGCCGAAACGGACCCTGGAGAGGCTTCATTGGCTTTCCTGCTTCTTTTGCATCCCGAAGCATAAGCTTAAAGCATCTCAGAAGGACAAGGTCCGCCAGTTCATGGCGTGTACGCAGGCCTGCGAAAGAACTGCCATCTACTGCTTGACGCAGAATGAGTGGAAACTGGACGAGGCCACGGACAGCTTCTTCCAAAACCCAGAGTCGTTCCACAAGGAGTCCATGCGGAGTGCAGTGGACAAGAAGAAGCTGGAGCAGCTGTACGACAGGTACAAAGGTGAGAGGTGATGGGATAGCAAAGCCAGACAGACACACTGGTCTCTGGCGGGCCACACGGAAGTCACAGCTTGGAGCTGGGCATCTTGGTGGTGGTTACCTCTGTCCCTGCGGTGTTTTTCTGAGCACTTCTATTTAGGCTGAAGTCTTGGTGTTGAGAAAGTTGTTTCAGAACAACACCAAATGGTGAAAGTTACCCCAAAGCAAAGGTAATGGTCAGCATCTCTTACCCAGTGTCCTGGGGTTCTAGCACTGAAACAGCTGCAGCTAGCAGGTGAGCTCTGGGAAAGCTCTTGGCAAAGAAACCTGTGTCTTGCAGATGGGGGACAGTTGTTTTCGTTGACATCAGTACTTAGATTGGAGCTCTCTCTATCAAAATGCAGCTGTGCTGTAAAAGTAAGTCTGCACTGATGAGTAGATACAGATCCAAATCCCTCAGCAGGATTTAAATTTTCACATGAAACGTTGAATCGATTATAGGCAGAGGCAGCAAGGATTCGAGAGTTGGCTTATTCGCACACTGCCACGCACAGCTCAGCCTGTCTTCTGTGTGCCTCATATGTCATGAAAATGAATGGACTGTAGTCCTAACATGACTGAAAATATTCAACATTATTGCATATGAAATCTACCAAGATGGTTTATTAGGTAAAAGCATCCTCACATATCATGTTAGGAGATGGAATTGAATAAGAAAATAAATGGGAGTTTTTTACAGAACCTTTGTCCCATGAACCCTGGCTGAGGTCGTTTTTCTCCCTAATATAAGAGAATAGAGTTGGAAGCATGTTTGTGGTTTCAGTCATTTAATTTATATCGTGATTTTTCTTTGGGAACAACATATATATATATATATATATATATATATATATATATATATATATATATATGTGATGTAGTATATAACACTTTAGGTGTGATAAAAAATTTAACTTTGGTCATGTAAGTAAAGAACATACATGTTTTCTCTTTGCACCTTCTAAACCAACAGAATTCACGTATACGTTACGATAATGTACTATGAGGCACATAATGTGTCTGAAATTACTAGACTTAGTTTGGTGAAGTCTTGCTGGGATGCTTTTAATAGATTTCACTGTTAGATTTTCAGATAGACAAATGCTAAGTTCTTTAATTTTATTTCTAAACTAGAAATAGGCGGTAGGGAGCCTGGATTTCTAAGCTGTTAAATGCAACTGCTTATGCTAAATAATTTACTGTCCAGTGGTATTAGAACTAGCAAATGAAATCACTCAAAAAGAAAACATCATAGTTGTGATGAAAAACTCAAAGTACTATAAAAACTTTATCAATACAGTATATTTTATAGCAGTTTACATTTGGGCAAACTAAATTTCTGTGAACTGGAATCTTTATTTTAATTTAGGGAAGTTAAATTCTTAGTGATCAAATCTTCTCAAAGAAATTTCAGTGATTTTTTCCCCCCTAAAGCCCAAAAACCTATATTTTTAAAAATAGAACTACTTTCTAGAGAAAGCGTTATTCGTTACTCACTGTTCCTTTCACACACAGTAGAAAGTGCAGTCATTGATGGATGTGCTCGAACGCTCTTCTGGGCCTGTGTAGCAGAGAGGTTTGGGTCTAACCACTTATGTTAGGATTAGTTTTCAAAACAAACCCCCCCCCAGCTTATTCTGAGCAGAGAGACCAAAACAGTGTAACTTCTTTTTCCCTGATTTTCACTACAGACCCACAGGATGAAAATAAAATTGGAATTGATGGGATCCAGCAGTTTTGTGATGATTTAAACCTAGACCCTGCCAGCATCAGCGTTTTGGTCATAGCGTGGAAGTTCAGGGCAGCAACGCAATGTGAATTTAGCAAAAGGGAATTTCTAGACGGCATGACAGAGCTTGGGTAAGTCGGCTTAAATTTTTTTAAGCTTAATTTTTTGTCAGCTTAAATTTTTTCACAAAGGAAGTTGCTTTAAATGGTATTTATTTTTCAGCTACCTGTAAATATTAATTTCACATCTATTTATTTTCTTTGTGTATCTTAAGAGTCTCTTGGGCATCTACACTATTAAGCCTTTGATTTCCTTTCACATTCCAGTTTAAGGTTTTATTTCATTTCACATTTTTATTCATATAAGTCCCTTTTGTAGCTTATTCTTTTTAATGTTCTCCTTCCAATTTTGAATTTACAGTAAATACCAGGTTTTTTCTAGCCATTCAGATTATTTGACAGTACTGTGTGCTAAATAGAATCTGTTATGTTGCTATGTTAGGTGTTAATAAAATGTCATTTTGGTGTTTGCTTGTAACATTTTTCTATTCTACCTACAGGGTTGGGATAAAAGCTTCATTAATAACTTAAGATGTTTCTTATTCATCAGATAAGTCATAAAAGTAAATGAAAGCGCCTAAGGCAGCTGTCTTCTAATGGTTAGCTCACTGAACTGCAGTCGTGCACTGCATAGGGACACTGCTGTCAGCGGCGGACACATACACGACAGTGTCCCGTAAGATTATAATGGAGCTGGCAAATTCCTGTCACCTAGTGACGGTCACAGCCGTCATGCAGCACAGCACAATGTGTTGGTCACATGTTTGTGGTGCTGCTGGTGTGACCCAGTCGGCACTGCCAGTCATAGAAAGTATGGCACATACAACTGTAGACAGTACTAATACTTGATAATGGCAATAAATGACTGTTTTACCAGTTTATGTGTTTACCACACTGTAGATCATTATTTTAGAGTATACTATTTATTTTAACCCTTTGCACTCGCTTGCTTTTTTTCTCGATTCTTTTATTATACTCTGTATTTAATTTTTAAATACCCCAGATTTTACAGAGCGCAGCAGTAGAATAAAAAACTGGAGTTTCTTTTCATGTAAACTTATTTATTTGGATTTTTTTATATTTCAAATTATTGATACATTCAAAGAGTAATTTTAATCTCTATAATTTTTGCTGACCATGTCGAGTCACACTCGACATCCGAGTGCAAAGGGTTAAAAAGTTAACTCTAACACAACTCCCCCCCCCCCAGGAGGTACCAGATGGAGGGAAGGAGGCCTTTTTGTCATGGGAGACAGCTCTGTGCTTGTTGTTGCCCCTGGAGACCTTCCAGTGGGACTAGAGGTGATCCTGACCCTGTGTAGGCCTAGGCTGTTGTGCGTGTTTATGTCGTAGTTTTTAGTAAAAAAGTTTAAAAAGTAAAAAATTTTTAAAACTAAAAAAATTTTTAAATATAAAAAAGTGCATAGAATAAGAATATAAAGAAAGAAAATATTTTTGTACAGCCTTTGTGTTTGTATTTTAAGCTAGGTGTTATTACAAATGAATTTAAAAGTAAAAGTTCATAAAGTAAAAAAAGTTACAGTAAACTGAGGTTAATTTATTATTAAAGAAAAATATTTTTTGATAAATTTAGTGTAGCCTAAGTGTACAGTGTTTTTAAAGTCCACGGGAATGTCCGAGGCCTTCACATTCACCCAGAGCAACTTCCAGTCCTGCAGGCTCCATTCATAATAAGTACCCGATATAGAAGTACCATTTTTTATCATTTCTCCCATATTGTTACCGCACCTTTTCTGTGTCTAGACACACAGTACTTCCCATGGTGTTGCGTTTGCCTGCGGTATCCAGCCCGGTCACCTGCTGCGCAGGTTCTGTGGCCTGGGAGCCGCAGGCGGCTTAGAGCTGGGCGTGCAGCGGACCGCCCGTCTGGTCTGTGTGAGTGTGCTCTATGCTCACACGCCACGACACTGCCTAACGACACGTTCTGATGAACATGTCCCGGTCGTTAAGCGATGCATGACTGTATTTCACGAGGTCACGTAAAAGCCAACTTGTTCGACTTGCTGTTATTTCTGATATTCTGATATTTTGGTGTCGAAGTCTTAGTATAGCATATTTTTACCTGCTGAAGAGAACATAGAGCCCTACAGCAAACATGTTCTTAAGTCATGTGCTTACAGCAGCCAAGGGAAAAGAAAAAATAGAGCACTTGTTTTTTCCACAAAACTGAGGAATCTGTATTTATCAGCCTGTCTCTTTAGATAAACTCTACAAGACTTACGTTCTAATGCAGATGTTCCTTGCCTTGTGGTAGGGTTATGTCTTTCTAGCTTTAGTGTATGTGCTGCCAAAGTGGGTTGCATCTTGGCACACCTGTCATAAGTTGAAAATGCATTTAGTACCCCAGCAAACCCTTTGTAACGTTGAAAGACCAAATTTCAAACCCTTGAAAGTTGGGAGCTGTCTGTAATAACTTGCCACGTTTCTGGTGGTTGTGTAAAACCAAAGATATTACAGCAATGGTGTAACAGCATATTTCTTTATGTTCTTTTTACATAGGAAAGCCTAATTGAATTACTAGTAGTTTTAGAATGAGAAGTACCTAGAATGTGTGATACATAATCCTTTCTGTTAAAATCTCCCTAAAATGGGAAATTTGGGAAGTTAGTACTTCTTATGGAAACACTATTGGCACTTCTTAGTCGTTGTCTAAAGATATGTTGTTCAAGGAAATTTTTTAAATTTCTATTATCCTATTATGAGTCATAATATATTTTAAAGATTGTGAGTGTAAATCTCCCCAAAATATGTTAGATGATTTTGTGCCCTCTTTTCGAGAGTATGCAGAATGTGATCTAAGGTTACACGTTTATGATGATAATGCCGCTGTTCGTGCCTCACAGGGCAGAGGTAAAAGCATTTTGCAAATACTAAAGTTTTATGCTAAATATCATATTAATGCTTTACTAAACTATACTGCAGAGATAATGTCAGTGCTTTTAGGACTGTTCGATAGGACTAAGCTTTAAAAAATAGCTTTTGTGTCTATTTTTATTTTTCTCACACTTGAGTTGATAGAGGCTATTGACTCTCTTGACTGAGGTTAGAAAATCTGCTCTTAACAGTTAATCCGTGTAATCCTAGCTCTCTGGGAGGCCGAGGCAGGCGGATCGTTTGAGCTCAGGAGTTCGAAACCAACCTGAGCAAGAGCGAGACCCCGTCTCTACTATAAATAGAAAGAAATTAATTGGCCAACTAATATATATATAAAAAATTAGCCGGGCATGGTGGCACATGCCTGTAGTCCCAGCTACTCGGGAGGCTGAGGCAGGAGGATTGCTTGAGCCCAGGAGTGTGAGGTTGCTGTGAGCTAGGCTGACGCCACGGCACTCACTTTAGCCTGGGCAACAAAGCAAGACTCTGTCTTAAAAATAAAACAAAACAAAAAAAAACAGTTAATCCGACATAATTTCATTAGGGGCTTAAGGATTTGTAAGTATACTGAGTAAAATGTCTGAGCATGGTGTTTAGACGTGGCACCAGGCAGTTGGGAGCAGCTGTACTGTAGATGACAGCTGGAGACTCTGGGTACATGGTAAAAACTCTGCTTGAAGGTGTCGAAGAACTAGCAAGATAGTGAAGAACTAGGAAACAGAGACCCAGGAGGAGAGCCCAGCGTTTGAGGCTGCTCTTCCCCAGAAGCATTTGGCAGTGCTTTTTTTTTTTTTTCAGCATATTAGGGGGTACAAATCTCAAGGTTACATATATTGCCCATGCCCCCCCTTGGCAGTGCTTTTGACAGCCTTTTATAGGCAGAGGGACAAGACTGAACACCAGGGCCTGGCAGGTCTTCAGGGCAGAACAGCCTGTCCTCCAGGAATGAGGGCGAGCCTGATGTCCTCCTGGGGGCTGCTCCTGGCTGGGTCAGCGGGTGGCCTGGAGGACAGTCAGCCCTTGGAATGGGATTGAGGCCATCCCCCGTTTCTGGTGCCTGGCAGAAGTAGAATGCTGCTTGGAAAAAGACCTCACCTGCACTGCTTCTGCAAACACTTGTTTTCTGCTGCAGTGTTTGGCACAAAATCAGACATAGACAGGTACGTGAGGAAACACAATTACGTAAAAAGAGTCAACAGAAAAAAAACGAATAATAGAAATGAGCCCACAGAAGTTCCAGGAAGCAGAACGCTGGAATGGACTAAAATAACTGTGGTCACTTTGTTCAGCAGATAAGTTGGCAGAGAACTGGATATGTAGAAGTCACATAGCACAGCTAGAAAGGATAAGAACTAGCAGCCTGGGAACAGAAGGACAAAGGAGGAGGACTTATGCACCTAATTTGAGAACTATGTCTATGGCTGGGATGATCAGGACAGCCTGGTGCTGGCTGAGGGTAGATAAATTCACCCGTGGGGTACCGTAGGAAATGCAGATACACATCCACTCATGCCTAGTCAGTTTTCCATTCTTACAGAGATGTCAAGGCATTTCAGTGGAAGGAAGAGTCTTTTAAACAAATGGTGCTGAAACAACAGGATAAACTTGAAAAAATGTAACCTCAATCTCTCCTTTGTATCATAGTAAAAATCAGCTGGGAGGGGGTGCTCCTGCAGGCAGCGGGGAGGAGGTGCTCCTGCAGGCAGCGGGGAGGGAGTGCTCCTGCAGGCAGCGGGGAGGGGGTGCTCCTGCAGGCAGCGGGGAGGGGGTGCTCCTGCAGGCAGCGGGGAGGGGGTGCTCCTGCAGGCAGCGGGGAGGGGGTGCTCCTGCAGGCAGCGGGGAGGGGGTGCTCCTGCAGGCAGCGGGGAGGGGGTGCTCCTGCAGGCAGCGGGGAGGGGGTGCTCCTGCAGGTAGCAGGGAGGGGGTGCTCCTCCAGGCAGTGAGGAGAGGGTTGCTCCTGCAGGCAGTGGGGAGGGGGTGCTCCTGCAGGCAGTAGAAAAGGGGTGCTCCTGCAGGCAGTGGGGATGTGATACTCCTCCAGGCAGTGGAAAAGGGGTGCTCCCGCAGGCAGTGGGGATGTGATGCTCCTCCAGGCAGTGGAAAAGGGGTGCTCCCGCAGGCAGTGGGAAGGAATAATCCTGCTGGCAGTGGGGAGGGGGATGCTCCTGCAGGCAGTGGAAAGGGGGGTGCTCCTCCAGGCAGTGGAAAAGGGGGTGCTCCTACAGGCAGTAGAAAAGGGGTGCTCCTGCAGGCAGTGGGGATGTGATACTCCTCTAGGCAGTAGAAAAGGGGTGTTCCTGCAGGCAGTAGAAAAGGGGTGCTCCTGCAGGCAGTGGGGATGTGATACTCCTCCAGGCAGTAGAAAAGGGGTGCTCCCGCAGGCAGTGGGAAGGAATAATCCTGCTGGCAGTGGGGAGGGGGGGTGCTCCTGCAGGCAGTGGAAAGGGGGGTGCTCCTCCAGGCAGTGGAAAAGGGGGTGCTCCTCCAGGCAGTGGAAAAGGGGTGCTCCTGCAGCTGGTAAAGAGGGGGTGCTCCTCCAGGCAGTGGGAAGGGATGACCAACACACAAGTGCAGCCACTGCCACCCTGAGTGTGGGTGGCACTGCCACTGCCACCCTGAGTGTAGGCTCACGTTCATCTACAACACGGTCATGCGTGGCCTACTCACAGCTGTGTTCTGAGCAATGCATTACTGTGTGAACATGCCACAGTGTACTTTCACAAACCTAGATGGCATGGCCTCCTGCACTCTCCAGCTGTGTGGCAGGCCCTATCACTGCAGGCTACACGCGTGTGCCACGTGTCACTGTGCGGAATGCTGCAGGCAGCTGTAACCTAAACAGAGAAAAGGTGATGCCCTGTGCCACGACGTCATAACAGCTATGATTACAGCCGGGCCACCAGGTGGTGGGAATTTTTTGCTCCATTGTAATCCTAAGGGACCATTCCGTGGTTGACTGAAATATTGTCTGCAATGCATGACTAGTTGTTGAGCTGTACGTTCGTGCTTTTCTCTGTGTGTTTATGGACTTTTCAGGCTGCTCCGAGGCTTGCTGCAGTTTCCTTAGCTCTACTTGGATAAGTAAAGTGTTGCTGTCATCCTATTCCTTGCTGTGTATTCAAAATTAGAAAGATTTTGTTTCACTATTTTAGGTTTCTGCCTTATAGGACATTTACATTTTTAAAAGTTACTGACTTTTTGGAAGAAAATACCATTTTAAAAAAATGCGGAGCTGTATTTTGTAATACTTGTATGTTTTAAGTCCAGCCTGCTGTAATGACGAAAGCCCTAAATACAGCAGCATAAACAACATGGGTCCATTGTTCTCCTCATGGCAGCACAGAGGTGGGCAGTGGTCCTGGCTAGCAGGCTGGCTCGGGTCCGAAAGTCCCCCATCCTGCCACCGTGTCATCCTCAGGCGTTGGCCTCTGCATGGTCACAGGGCAGAGTTAGACCACGCCCTCGATTCCAACTCACAGGAACTGGGCAAGCGATTTTACTTTTGGTTTTTTCTTTTAATGATGGTTTTACTGAGATATAATTCACATACCATGTTTGGTTTTGTTTTTGTTTTTGAGACAGAGTCTTACTCTGTAGCCCGGGGTAGAGTGCCGTGGCATCAGCCTAGCTCACAGCAACTTCAAACTCCTGGGCTCAAGCGATCCTCCTGCCTCAGCCTCCCGAGTAGCTGGCATGTGCCAGCTACAGGCATGTGCCACCGTGCCCAGCTAATTTTTTCTATATATTTTTAGGTGACCAATTAATTTCTTTCTATTTTTTTTAGTAGAGATGGGGTCTCGCTCTTGCTCAGGCTGGATTTGAACTCCTGACCTTGAGCAATCTGCCCGCCTCGGCCTCCTAGAGTGCTGAGATTACAGGTGTGAGCCACCGCGCCTGGCCATATACCATGTTTTTACCCAATAAAGTTGACAACCCAATGGTTGCAGTGAATTTACAGAGCTGCACAGCTGTCACCACAATCCCTCCTAGAGCGTTTCAAATCCCTCTGAGCAAGGGGGCAGCTCCCACTTAAAGTCCACCACTCGGAACGGGGCCTCAGGCCACCCCAGATTGCACAGGAAGGTGGGAAATGTGGTCTCCAGCCGGGGCCACGAGCGGGCCCGGGTTCCTGCGGGGGACGGGAGTGCCCACGGGGGAGCACACCTGCTGCGGGTAACAGGCCGCTGTCTCTGTGTCACAGGTGCGATAGCACAGAGAAGCTAAAGGCTCTTCTGCCAAGACTGGAACAAGAGCTTAAGGACACAGCGAAGTTTAAAGACTTTTATCAGTTTACCTTTACCTTTGCTAAGAACCCTGGGCAAAAAGGTCTAGGTGAGTATGGAATCCAGACCTGCAAGGAGCCAGGTCTTGATGAGATTCTGGGTGGACACGACCAGCGCGGCTTCTGCGCGGCCGGGGCTACGCCGTCTGCCCTCCTCGGCCTCCTTTCCTCCGCGCTCGCTCTGCCGCAGGTGGGCTGGTCCCTGAAACCCGTGCCTGTACCCGAAGAGCTCACCCAGCAGTGTCTCCTAACTCCTGGGCTTAGATGTGTAAATTCTGAAACATAAACTAATTAGTAAGTGTTCTGTGTCCTCTCACATTGGTGTCCCGGTGACTAGCGGGCGAGGGAAGGCAGCCGTGAGCGTGAGCGAGCTGGGTGTGGAACATGCTTTCTGCACGGAGCGGGCTCCGGCCCGGCCTGCAGTCCGTCACTGCGGGGATGCGCTGGCCGGGTGACGGGAGTCCCCAGCGGTCTGCACATTCACACCTGACCTGCTGGAAGCCAGTTCCCCACGCACTGAATTACACTTGAGTACTTCTTTGAGGGTTACGTGGTTTTGCTATGATACAGCTTGTGTTTTACTATAAATTATACATCTGGAAATTTTTTTAATTAAATTTTCAGTTTGAGTTTTTGGTTTTTTTGAGAGTTCTGTTTTATTTTGTTTTTCACCTAAGGTAGTATGTAGTTTATTTCTGACTTACCTTTTTCTAAACATCAATCTATATTGACCTATACTTTGTTGCCTAGTATAACAGACCTTATTTAGTTCAGTGAAATCTTTTACAAGTCTGGAGGGAGTTATCTGGTCTTCTAAATAGAGACTAATCAGGTATAGTAGAAAGTATATTTTGAAAAAGATCTCCTGTAAATAAAAGCAATATTTTAAGATGATAATATTTAATTTCCTAAAAATTATATGGGAAACAGAGGCCAGGCACGGTGGTTCACGCCTATAATCCTAGCACTCTGGGCAGCCAAGGCAGGAGGATTGCTTGAGCTCAGGAGTGCAAGACCAGCCTGAGCAAGAGCGAGACCCTGTCTCTACTAAAAACTGGAAAATCAGCCGAGTATGGTTGCGCATGCCTGTAGTCCCAGCTACTCAGGAGGCTGAGGCAGCAGGATCGCTTGAGCCCAGGAATCTGAGGTTGCTGTGATCTGTGATCACACCACTGCACTTCAGCCGAGGTGACAGAGCAAGACCTTGTCAGGGAGGGAGGGAGGGAGGGAGGAGCTGGAATAACCCACAGATAGACACACACACCACAAGTGTTTGGTTTTTGCCCTTCTGCCTTGTCGATGGGACTAGCAGTTAATAAGCTGCCCGTTGCTTTTGTTGGGGGTGTTTATCTGGTCTACACATAGTCCCTACTTTATAAGTAGGGAAAGCAAGGCAGAGACGTTGAATGACTGATCCAGAGCAAGACCCTGGGCATGTCCCCTGAGTGCCCGCCCCTCCTGCCCGAGCACATCGCACCCGTCCCTGGTGGGCGGCCTGGCATGCAGGGGAAAGCTCGGCACCAGGAGAGGCGTGGGGGGTCTGCAGTCACGGGAGAGCAGGACAGAGGGGCAATGGTGAGGGCTTGTGGGAGTCGCCACGCGGCCTCTCCCGTGTCCCCGTCCACCGCCCTGCCAGCCTTGCTGCCGGCCTCCCTGCCGCTCCGCCTGCCCTTGGAACCAGAACCAGACTTCACTCTGGGCTGAGAAGAGCTTTCCCCATCTACCTTGTCTTCCCTTTCATCTTATTCCATCTGACTACAGGTTTTGTACTAGAGGTTGTTTTTTTTTTTTTGAGCAAGAAGTATAACAATTTGAAGCCCCTAAGCAGAGTTAATTTCAGCCGAGATGAGTCCACCTTAATTTTTAAAAAGCAACATTAACATGAAAACAACAGTGATTTTTTTTCACGTACTGTAGCTCCATCAGCTTCTGTCTTGGCGGGAGCCCTTTGGGAGAGGGGTAGCGTCTTCCTGCTCCTTCACAACAGCAGGAAAAGCTTCCTTGTGCTCCTGGAGCGTCACTGTGGCACGTCCTGACAGAGGCCCGGCCTCAGCCTTGGGGGCATGGCGGGGCACTAGTCAGGGTGGCCCCACCAGGTACTGTCACTGCCCCGTGTGGTGCTCTTGGGAAGGCACTGGCCCCGGGCACTGTGCTGCCACAGTGACAGGATAGTCTGGGGCCGGTGCTGAGGTGCACACTCGGCCTCCATGCACCGCCCCCCCCAGGTGAAACCCCTCTGTGTACCACACACACTAGCCCCACACTGACAATTCAGCCAGCCTTTGCTTTGTACTTAAAAATACCGCAGCTCCTTTCATGTGGACGATGAAGATTGTTTCCTCCTTAGGAATCTTGCTCACGCCTTAGGTGTCACTTCCTAGCACTGCAGCAGGGATGGGGGCTGCAGTGAGGGCAGGGGTGGAGCTAGGAGGGACCGGAAGGGACGCGTGGATCCCTGGAGACGGGGCCGTGGGCGCTGGGAGGTGCCAGACACAGGCTTGTCCTGGGCCCGGCTGGGGTCACTTTCCAAAGCACAGAGCCCACCTGTGCAGGTGCTCAGGGTACAGCCCTGGTTGGTAGAGCACTGTGAGTGGTGATGTGTGTTTTAATTTGTCAGAGAGGATCAGGGAAACCTGTACCATGTTCACGGCTCTGTGACGGCTCGTGTGGGGCAAGCCAGACCACGTCATGGTGAGCACCTAGCCACTGGCCGGGATCTGCGCTGTTGTGTGGCTGTTCACGTGGCACGTGAGAAATGCACGGTCGCGCTGTGTCCCTCAGGCTGTTACAGCCTGGCCGCTGGGCCGGGGGCTCACACAAGCTCACAGTCTGCCTTTTAGGTGTTTGCCGAGTCTTGGGTCGGAGCCCGCCTGGCTGGCCGTCTTCATCTTGGGGACATCAGTAGCTCTCACCCACGGTGCCAAGACCGGCTGGCTTGTTAGGGCTGCAGAGTGATGGGGTTCTGCCCCCCCATTTCCTATGCCGCGTGGAGGGGTCGTATAGAGAGGTGCTTTCCGCTCAGAAAGGCAGAACAGGCGCTGGCTCTGGGCCTTGGCGTCCCAGCTCTCAGGAGTAAGCTAGTTCCCCGGCATCTTTCAAAGGTCAGTCGGTGTTTGTCTTTTCGTATCATTGTGAACCGACGGATTCAACACCTTGGAAGGGTTTGAGTCCATTCAAGTCTTATGCTGCTTGGAGCTTAGGTTGCCCCGTCTGTGGCCAGTGGAAGCCTCTTCAGGGTCCTGAGTCCTTTTGACAGGACCACAGTGGCCTTGAGAGCTTGCTCCCGCCTGCAGGATGCGGTTCTGGGCCCACCACGCCCTTTCTGCCCCTGACTAGGAGCCGCCTGTGTCTCAAAGTAGCCCTGATTTCTTGTAGTGGAAAATGGGTTCGAGGCCATAACCTAGCTGCTAGGAATGTGAGTTAATACTGAGTTGGTCCTTGTTAACCTATTTACTAGGGTGCTCATCGACACTGAGTTGGTCCTTGTTCACCTGGTCACTAGGGTGCTGGTGGGTACTGAGTTGGTCCTTGTTCACCTGGTCACTAGGGTGCTGGTGGGTACTCAGTTGGTCCTTGTTCACCTGGTCACTAGGGTGCTGGTGGGTACTCAGTTGGTCCTTGTTCACCTTGTCACTAGGGTGCTGGTGGGTACTCAGTTGGTCCTTGTTCGCCTGGTCACTAGGGTGCTGGTGGGTACTCAGTTGGTCCTTGTTCACCTGGTCACTAGGGTGCTGGTGGGTACTCAGTTGGTCCTTGTTCACCTGGTCACTAGGGTGCTGGTGAGTACTGAGTTGGTCCTTGTTCACCTGGTCCCTGGGGTGCTGGTGGGTACTGAGTTGGTCCTTGTTCGCCTGGTCACTAGGGTGCTGGTGGGTACTGAGTTGGTCCTTGTTCACCTGGTCACTAGGGTGCTGGTGGGTACTGAGTTGGTCCTTGTTCACCTGGTCACTAGGGTGCTGGTAGGTACTGAGTTGGTCCTTGTTCACCTGGTCACTAGGGTGCTGGTGAGTACTGAGTTGGTCCTTGTTCACCTGGTCCCTGGGGTGCTGGTGGGTACTGAGTTGGTCCTTGTTCGCCTGGTCACTAGGGTGATGGTGGGTACTGAGTTGGTCCTTGTTCACCTGGTCACTAGGGTGCTGGTGGGTACTGAGTTGGTCCTTGTTCACCTGGTCACTAGGGTGCTGGTGGGTAGTGAGTTGGTCCTTGTTCACCTGGTCACTAGGGTGCTGGTGGGTACTGGGTTGGTCCTTGTTCACCTGGTCACTAGGGTGCTGGTGAGTACTGAGTTGGTCCTTGTTCACCTGGTCCCTGGGGTGCTGGTGGGTACTGAGTTGGTCCTTGTTCACCTGGTCCCTGGGGTGCTGGTGGGTACTGAGTTGGTCCCTGTTAACCTGGTCACTAGGGTGATGGTGGGTACTGAGTTGGTCCCTGTTAACCTGGTCACTAGGGTGATGGTGGGTACTGAGTTGGTCCCTGTTAACCTGGTCACTAGGGTGATGGTGGGTACTGAGTTGGTCCCTGTTAACCTGGTCCCTGGGCTGCTGGTGGATACTGAGTTAGTTGGTCCTTGTTAACCTGATCACTAGGGTGCTCACTGACACTGAGTTGGCTCCTGTTTCTAGGCTTCTTAGTAAACAGAGGTTGATTCTGAGGCTTTCAATTCAAATTCAGGACTACATCCTCTACTGCTGCAGTTCAGGTTCGTGATGATGCTTCATCACGTAAATTTACTGTAAATGCTGCCTACAGGGTTTGCAGTCTGACTGCATTTTCTGTCTTGTGTGAGGATTCAAAGAGATTTTAAAACTGTGCTGCTTCTGCTACCTTCCAGAATCCTTTCCAACGCCGTTAGTGTTGGTTCTCGTAGATTGCTTGTCTGAGGAGAGAGGAGTATGGCTGAGCACGGAACTTCTTGCTTTAAACCAGTCAAGTCTGGAGTCCTCAGGGGTTTGTTTCCCCAAGACTGCTGTTTTTTCTTTTAGCCATTTTAACTATTTTTAAGCATATAGCTCAGTAGCACTAAGTGCACTCACAATGTGTAATCACCGCTAGAATCTATATCCAGAACTTTCTCATCATCCCAAACTGCTTCTCTGTCCCAACAGAACACACTCACCTCCCGCCGCCCCGCCCCCACCCGGCAGCCTCCTGTCTGCTGTCCCTGAGGACTGAGCTCGGGACCGCACGCAAGTGGAGTCTCACGGCGTTTGTCTCTCTGTGCCTGGCTGGCTTCACGTGACAGAGTGGCCTCAAGGCTCACTCACATTGCTCCACGGGTCACAGTGTCCTTCCTTGCTAAGGCTGAGTCATATTCCTCGCGTGCAGACACCGCGTGTTTATCCACCATCCGTCAGCGGACATGGGCTACTTCCACTGCTTGGCCACTGTGAACATGGGCGTTCCGTGATCTGCTTGGGTCTCTGCTTCGGTGCTCGCGGGTGTGTGCCCAGAAGTGGAACTGCCGGGCCGCGTGGTACCTGTGTGTTTGGTGTTTTGAGGGACCACCACTTCGTTCCCACAGTGGCTGCGCCATGTCACGCTCCCGTCAGCCGCAGAGCAGCCGTACGATTCTGCACATCCTTGCCAGCACTTGTTCTCTGGGGTTTTTGTTTTTGTTTTTTAATAATAGCCATCCTGATGGGTGTGCCCAAGGCTGCTCTCTTACAGGCTGACTTTTTACTTTGGGGACGGAAACTCTTGGTCTTCGTCGTCTCTACCCCACTCTGTTCCTACGAGGCTGAGGCAAGACCGTCATCCAGGTTAAAGGCTACTTCAGTTTGTTCCCCGATGACACAGTAACTGTCGGCAGTGCTCTCAGGAAGCCGTTGCTGGTGTTCCCTAGAAACTGACAGGCAGGTGGACGACAGAGTGACAGTGCCGGAGACTTGGGCCGGGCTCACCTGGTGCTCCCAGGGTACCTGTGGGCGAGGACCAGGCTGCGATCCTAGCTGGTGGCTGTTCCTGCTGCAGCTGTTATTTCCTCTCATGCTCTTGTTTTCTCTTCACTGCGTCTGTTTCCTGATTCCTCCCCTTCCCATGGGGACATTCACCCAGGCTGGAAATGCTGTCCCTGTTGCCTCTCTAAAGTTGGCCAGTTCCGGTCTGACTGTAATGATCGTTATTCCGCAAAAGGAAAGTTTAAGTAATGCAGTCTAATCCTCAGAGGATTATCTAGCTTCCTTTCTCAAATGAGTGAGAATTAGTCTGATGCAAATTTCAAAATAACAGCAATTTTTCTTTATTATTAAGTGGTTATCAGGAAGGACACCTTGAAATTTCAATGAATGATAAAGCAGTATTTTTTCTGTGTTAAGCACTTTGTTAGCCGAGGCGGGAGGATCGCTGGAACCCGGGAGCTGGAAGCTGCAGGGAGCTGTGATGACGCCACTGCGCTGTGGCCCTGGGTGGCAGAGCAAGGCCCTGCCTCAAAAAAAAAAAAATCATCCACTGGAGAATTAGAAGAGTTACTGATTTTGTTTATTTGATTCATGAGAGTAATTGAAAGAAAATGAAATTATGTTAAAATAATGGCCTCTGAGGAAAATAATTTGATTGTGTGAACGTTTCAAATAGATCACAGCACTATTTTAGAAACTTTATGGGGGCTTTTTAAAAAAAGAAATAAAGCAAGAAAATAACTTTATGACTATAAACCAAAAACAGAGCGATCCATTTAAGTATGCTTACTACACGGTCTGTCTTCTGAAGAGTCAAATGTAAACTAAAGAGGCCGACACATTGTTCTGGTAGCTCCCAGAGAAAGCATGGGCTACAGCAGAAAAGTGGAACCGAAAGAGAAATCGGTCCTTTATTTCCTTCATGTTTGCGTGTCATGTACACACACTAAGAGTATGCGTGCTGTGTTGTTTTGTGTAAGATTATTCTTCTCCTGCACCTAACCGGTGGTCAGCCTCATAAAAAGAATAATGAAAGTTATTTGCTCTTCATCTCAGTGTGAAAGTCTAACGTGGTTTCATGCTGGCTGGCGTCCAGAATGAGCTGACTTTGAGAGTCTTGATGTTTGAGAAAGTACAGTTTCATGACAGTTAGCTAGTTTTTATTTCTGCCGTAAGATCCTTGCGGAGCATCACAAGCCTGCGTTTTAAATAACACCGTTTTCGCACTCAGGAGCTGAGACTTTCTAGAGGGTCTTGGCAGAAGACAGCTGCAGCGAAGGAGCAGCCCGAATGGCTGCTGGTCTTGTCTCGGCCCTGCCCCTCTAGTCGCCGTGTTTTGCAAATGACTCAGTCCAGTGAGGACGATAAATAATCACATATTGAAAATTCATATATTTACTTCTAGTTTTGTGGGGTGCAAACCTGCAGATCAGATTCTTTGTGAGAAGGGTTTCTGGGGCCGAGCCCAGCCCGAGAGCCGCTCGATCTCCGTGTACGCCATCAACCTGTTTCTCTTTCCTCCCCAGGTCCGCCTGCATGTCTCAGTGAGCGCTTGGCGGCTCTGAGACGGGCTGCGTGTAGAGTCCCACTAAGTTCCTCCCAAGGGATCAGGATGTAGACTTATAAGCAGGACCAGACTAAGCATCTTAGCGTTGCCCTGCGGGCCCCATAGGTAAGGTCTAGAGAGCCGTTCCATGCCAGCTGCCTGGAACTTCCTCTCTGATTGAGACTCAGGGTGTTTACAACTGAGAAAGTGGCGGACCCTTTAAACACATAAGGAGTACAGAAGTATTTATTTAAAGGTGGTTGCTACTCATTTATCTCTTATCTGATTTTAACAATGATCGACTCTGGACATCTCAGGTTAGACCTCTGATTTTAATAATTTTAATGATTTTTGTCTAAGTGGGAGTAAGCCAGATTTAGAAGAAAATCTTTGGGAAAGTTGGGTATTTTTCACTGAAAATAATCTATTACCTTAATATATTTATTAATCTGCTTTTTACATTATTTTACTTGACATAGATACATAAAAATGTAATTAGGAGATCGTTTCAATATAACCTTTCTTTTAAAGGTTATATTGCCTGAAAGTGTGAACACTGTTGATATGATTAAAGGTGGTCAGTTTTAAGAAATTGGCTTCTCAGCTCCTTTACGGACTTGCCGTGTCAACCATGTAAAGAGTGGTAGTTATTAAACTTCCCGTGAGCAGAGAACAAGTCAGTATTCCAACAATTACGGATCGGACATGCTGTTGTAGGGCAGCCCTCAAGTTCAGCGTTCATGTTTCATCAGACACCTTCTCACGACCGAGCCCTCACGGTGCTGGCGTTGATCTGTGTAGGAGACCAAAAGCAATCACTGCTTCTGGTTAGGGAAGATGAGGACGCTGGCTTTGACGGATCAGCAGTCTAGATTTGTAAATATCCTCGTGTCAGTGAAATGCTTTCCTCTGCACACCAACCCCTCTGGACGGTGCAGTAAGGAACCCAGAGTCCTCAGGACACTCACATAACACAGCTGTGAGTCAGGGTCTGCCCGGAGAGCTGTGCGTCCCCTCCTCCCTAAACCAGTCATTGGGTTTGCGGTTCAGCACGCAGACAGGGCAGGGGCCTGTGTTTAAAAACAAATTATATGCATTGGTAGCATTCAGATCAGGTCAGGTTTTAAAGAAAGCCCAATGTAAATGAAAATTGGGGTCTCCAAACAGATTAATTCGGGGATAATTATTTATATGATTGAATAATTTAATACGCAAATCCTTTTCTGAGTGAGTTTCCCAGATTTATAAAATTAAACTATGTGTAATTCTCAGGAGCAATTCTGTAGAGATTAAGGCTCCTGTGGCTCTGGGGTAAGATTGCTAAATTTTATCCACAAAGTGAATATCAGTGTGCTGAGAAGTGATCATTGTTTTGTGCAGTAGAAAAAGAGATCAGGATTTATTAACTGTTCTTTCTCTCTTTTTGCCAGATTTAGAAATGGCTGTTGCATATTGGAAATTAGTATTATCTGGAAGGTTTAAATTTTTAGATCTTTGGAACACGTTCTTACTGGTAAGTGTCCTGCTGCTTGCATGTGTGCCCAGCGTGAAGGAGGGTCAGCAGGTTCAGGGCTGCTCATAATTGTCGAGCTAAAGTCTCACATGTGGCAGTTTGGGGCAAATAAAAGCCCCACACAGGGACCCGCAGGACAGACAGGCTGCGTCTCGGCCTCGCCACCTTGTGAGAGCAGCAGCAGCCGCCGCCGGGCCTCAGATGGAGTGGCGCCGTGGCTGTCCGCGACAGGGGACTCCTGGACTCCTCCTGGATGGGGCTTTCCGGAAGATCTGCTGCAACCCTGGCCTGTCGTCTCCTCTGACGGCCCTAAACAGCTGTGTTTCCACCAGGAAAGTTCAGACCCTTAAAGAAAGGGCCAGGCACCACGTTTCCTGTGAGCTGATCTGGACTCTGGAGCTGTGGGTTGTGCCCCGTCGTCCAGGTACCCCGGCCGCGGCGTGCGTGGTCGTGGTCCGACGCCATCTTCAAAGTGCTCAAAGAGGAAGGGAGGCCTTACTGGCCTCGAAGAAAGAACCTCGCTTTCCCGGCGCTGGTCCCTGTCTGGCCGGGCCACGGGTGCCGCTGTGGGGTGAGGGGAGCAACTGGGGTGCGAGGACAGGCCCCAGCCCCAGAGAAGACGGCGCTGGGGACGGAGAGCTCACCAGCCTCTCTTGCTGTCCTGTCCGCGTGGCACAGCCACAGCCTGGCCACGGCGAATCAGCCCCCCCGATTCAGTTCGCGACGCCAGGAACGGGGCCCTGCTCTGCCACTCGCTAGTGTGGAGGCCTGTGGCAGGTGACTTCCAGAGCCTCAGCGTCCACATCGGGTGGCAGCACGCACAGGGCGTCACAGGTGGGGCGCACGTGTCTGAGGGGCGTGGTGTGTCCGTGCTCCCTGCACACGTCACCCCTGCAGAACATCCAGAGGCTGATGGCCTTGTGCCCGTCACTCTCACTCTGTCCCTGGGCCCAGCCTGCGTCTCGGGCGTTCCCCACACACTCCTCCTGGGCGCGAGGCGCCCGCGGCGTCATGGCGGCAGAGCACGGGCATGGCCACAGGAGAACGAACGGGCCGAGAAACAGGAGCATCAGCTCAACGGAACACAGCCCCGGCGCAGAGAACAGGAGCGAGTTTAGACTTACACCTGTCAGTCTGCCGACATTCCAGACGTGACGTTAAATGGGGAAAAAAATAAGATGCAGAAAACGAGATATGATTTGCTGGCAGTTAAGAACGTTTTGAAGTACAAGTCATGCTTATGAGCTGAGTACGAATGTATGTATGTGTGATTTGTGGAAACAGTCAAGGGAGCGACGCACGCCGAGTTCAGGAGAGAGACGCCCTGCCCCGGAGGAGGGGGCAGGCGGGTGAGGGGCAGGCCGAGGGAACCCGCGCTTTGCCCCCTGGCAGTGGCGACTGAACAGCTGGTCTGCCACTCTCAGTGGCTCTGGGAGTCTGAAATGTGAATAACAAATGTCTTTAGAGATTTGTCCCGTCCCACTGTAAGAACTGCCTAGCATTTAAAAAAATAAATATATAGCACTAAAATAAATAGGAATGCAAACTTGCCTGCTGTCCTGCATTGCTTCAGAATCGGTTTGAAAGGCAGATAACAAGATTAAAAATATTGCCTGAAAGAAGAGTTCATAATTTTAATATTTAAAATATTTCATTATGTTTTTAAATAAATCTGCTTTCTGTATTTGGACATTGGCGTTGTTTAGCTTGTAGCATTTATACAAAGTACTATTATCACTCTTAACTTTTAACAACTTTGTTGTTATACTTGTTGCCAATCAAATCAGTGGGCATCACTCGTTAACTGAAGCTCACTAGGCCCCTAGAACATCTGAGAGTTAAGTTCTTTGTCTTAAATGTGGTCGGTTTCTTTCTCTTATGTATTAGGAACATCACAAGAGATCGATTCCGAGGGACACTTGGAACCTTCTGCTAGATTTTGGAAACATGATTGCAGACGACATGTCTAACTACGATGAAGAAGGTACTGGAAGTCGTGCTTCAGATGCTTGTCAGCAATGCTCCCGCCTGACACGCATGTCCCCTTCTCTGCAGCCGTGGCAGATGTGGACGCTCCTTCAGACGGGCCCCACCGACTCCCGGACACTCCCTGTCACTGACGTGGGGTGATGGAAGTGGCCATGTCATTATTTCTTGCAAATCACACAAAAGAATAGTGGGGCTTCATATTCAGTTTAGCTGGGGAAGACGGTCCTCTAGCCTAAGGCGTCTCAAAACTGGCCGTGCAGAGACCCCAGGGCAGAGCCGCAGAGGGGACTGGTCTCTGGGAACCACACTCCAGTGCTCTGTCCTAGTGGGTGCCTTCAGTCAGTTACTCCATGGTGTGTTTAAGCTTGTTTGGAGATTTCGGCTTCTGTCTGCTTGCGTAAGTATGTTTATACACACAGCAGCCCCCAGTATTTCAGGACGCTGAATCGGAGGACGTCTGGACGCCGGCTGTGCGCCAGGCACTGGCCCCATCAGGAAAGGAGCACGGTCCCGGGGCGGAAGGTCTCCCCTGGGCGCCCAGGACCTCGCTCTGCAACAGGCGGTTGCATGTCTGTCTTCCCACTGTGTCAGCTTAGCTCTCTTTGCGTCTGCAACGCTTAGCACATACCTAGCGCCTAACACGCACCTAGCAAATGCTTGTTGAATGCAGACAGACGCGCGGCTCCCAGGAGCTCCCGCTGAGGCGCATCTGCACAGAAGGGTGCTGATGGCGCCACACGGGTCCCAGCTGCTCGGGCCTCCCGGCTGGGGGTCCAGGCAGGGAGGCAGCACCCGCGGGGGTGGGAATGCAGGTGACAAGGAGAGTGGCTGCCTGCCACACACACACACACGGGTCTCCGCCCCCCCCCCACACACACACACACGGGTCCCTTCCTTCGATTCCTGCCCAGCTGGTCCCAGCTGCCTGGGCCGCTGGGCAGGACGTGCAGCCGCAGGGGCACACGCAGGGACGGGCGTGTGGACACACCCCGCAGCACTCAGTGACCCGGCCTGGGAGAGCAACAGGATTGGGCGACTCCAGCCCAGGCGTCCTTAAACTACGGCCTGCAGGCCACATGCGGGTGTTTTTGCCCATTTGTTTTTGTACTTCAAAATAAGATATGTGCAGTGTGCATTGGAATTTGTTCATAGTTTTTTTTTAACTATAGTCTGGCCCTCCAGCGGTCTGAGGGATGGTGAACTGGCCCCTGTTTAAAAAGTTTGAGGACCCTGCTCCAGCCACTCCGTTCCGTGAGGCGTGAGGGCTGCGACCGTCTGTGTTCTGGAAATGCAAGTGCTGGGCTGACGTCATGAGAAAATGCTTTGATGGCAGAATGTGGCTCTCACACTGACCTTTGAACTCTGTCTGCTTGCCCTCCTTCAGGAGCCTGGCCGGTTCTCATAGACGACTTCGTAGAGTACGCGCGGCCAGTGGTCACCGGCGGGAAACGCAGAAATTTCTAGGCGTAAAGTGGGCGGCACCTGCGCAGCCGCTTGAGGAGCAGGCCCCACCCCGGCCGGGCGCGGGGACCGGAGCAGCCATCCGTCCTGCGTCCTGCGTGCGGGCCGCGCCGCGAGAAGCTCCTCCGCAGATAGCTGCTTTGGGGTGCCTGGAGAGTGGTCTTCGTAGCTGCTGCGTTAGGAGACTCACGCATGAGTTTCACGTTTGCAGAGAGGTCGCAGGGCCTGTTTGCGGGCCGCAGAGCACGCCGCTCGGTTCGTGGTTTCAGGCGAACGCCAGCCGTTGGCAGAGCTCCTGCTGAGATCGCTGTAACGTCGCTCAGAGCAGATGTGTGTCCTCAGCGGGGTGTCGCGTGTTATGCAAGTGTAACGTGTGCCCTAAGGAAGATCTTGCCACAGAGTGCAGTGTTTTAAACTTGGTGCCAATAAGGAAAGATTTATATTTTTGAATTATCAAATATCTAGATTTGCCAGATCTATTTTTGTCTTCATTTTCTCTGGCTGTCTGTCTGAAAATCGTTTTATAGTTTTTAACACACGGCGGTGGCGCAGGGAGTGACCCCGGCAGGGCTTTGCTGTCGACTGTGCGCACGTCCGGGGCCTGTCTCGCTTCCAGGAATGTGATTTGAACTCCCGGAGCAGTTTCCTAGGGTATTTTTTTAATATATTTTATTACATTTAAAAAGATGTTTTTCCATGGAAAATCTTTCTTTTATGAGTGACGAATTATAGACTTAAAAATCGAGTGCATTGATTCCTGTCACCCATCTGTGACATCCACGGTGTCCGGCCCCCTGCCCTGCACAGCTGTGCACACCAGGGAGCCAAGACGTACATCGCTGCTGAGAAAAACCCCAAACCTTCATCGTGTCTGAGGACCGAGGTGTTCCCTTGCCCTGTGCCCGCCTGGTCCGGCCCACTGTCGCCAGCCCCGGCGGGGACACCAGCCGTGCCAGCGTCTCTGGTGTGGGTTGTGGGCGTCACTGTGGCGACCCGACCTCACATCTGCTGAGACCTTCGCGTCACAAGCGCGCCCTGCTGCCCTGCCTGCGGCGGGTGGGAGCGCGGCCGGCTGCACGAGGAGGAGAGGCACTCGGGCACACTGCGCACAGAAAGCCACCCGGACCTGCAGCGTGACTGGCTTCCAGGCCGGGACTCGCTCCGTGCTTTGGCACGCGTCTCCTCTCGGCCTGCGTCTCGTGTGTGCTGCCACCGCGTGGACTGGTCATGCTTCCGAACGGGAATGTCACACGGGGCAGCAGGGCCTAGAGGACTGGACGGGGCTCGCAGCCCGGAGAGCCCAGCGCGGCCCAGGCCGGCTCTGCTGTGAAAGCCTGTGATACTCAGCGTTTGCTTAGTAGGGTAAAACCTCAGAAAGTCAAAGCATCTCCTCGGCTTTGTGGGCTCCTGATGGGGTTTTGTTCAGAGAAGTTTATAGAGCTCTGATAATCCTGTATAAATCATGGAGAGCTGCAATACTTTTTTATTTTTGAGATTCAGAGTTCTTCTGGGTTTTCAAGAGGTCTCAAAATATTAGTGATTGAACAAAGGCTGTTCGGAAAACGTGGTTTCTTTTTCTTCTGCGATACACATTTGAGTCATGCATGTTCTGAAACGCTAAGAACAGAAACATTAAAATAAATGGCTTCTCTGGTGTTGAGGTGTCCTTTTCATTCTCTTCTTGGCTGCATGGATACTCAGCCACCAGCTGTTGGGGGTCTTTGTCACGGGACTGCAGAAAAGCCCTCTCCGTGGCATCCAGTGAACAGGCTCTTTCCCACAGGCTCTGACCTGCCAGCCCTTAAGTCACATCCCAGACGGCTTCAGGATCTAGTTTCTGTATGCTGAAGATGGTTGTTCAGTGTGAGGAATTATAGATCTCACTATATGCAGAATTTACAGAGGAGCTGATGGGAATACACACCAGAATATACTAGTACAAAAATAAATATATTGAAAATAACAAATTAACTAAACATAGGAGCCTTAGGAAATTACATGTCACCTGTACCTTCGCAACATAGCTGCCAAGAATTTCCGGAACAGACTTCATCCTCTCTGTCTTAGCAACATAGTACATTCCATGGTATTTTAGCCTAGTAACAGTTTCAGTGCGATAAGATACTGCGTACATTTCAAATCTCGGGCTTCATGGGGGCAAGACGTCTAAATAAAGCGGCCATCCCTCACGCCTGGCTTCTGTCGTCTGGTCTGGGGGGAGCTCACGGCTGTACTGTTGGCGGGCTGTGTTCAGAATCTCAGAGGTATGCTACCTGGAATAATAATGCTTAAGAACCTCACTGTCGGCCGGGCACGGTGGCTCACGCCTGTAATCCCAGCACTCTGGGAGGCCAAGGTGGGCGCATTGCTCGAGGTCAGAAGTTTGAAACAGCCTGAGCGAGACCCCGTCTCTACCAAAAATAGAAAGAAATTAATCGACCAACTAAAAATATATACAAAAAATTAGCCGGGCATGGTGGTGCATGCCTGTAGTCCCAGCTACTCAGGAGGCTGAGGCAGGAGGATTTGCTTGAGCCCAGGAGTTTGCGGTTGCTGTGAGCTAGGCTGACACCACGGCACTCACTCTAGCCTGGACAACAAAGTGAGACTCTCTCAAAAAAATAAAAGAACCTCAGTGTTAGCAAGTGCTGGTATAATGCCATGTTTATTTAAGTGCACCCTCCTATCTTTACTATCCAGCTGTATATTGAAGAACTTTCACTTCTGTGGGCTGCACTTCTTAAGTCCACGTGCAACTCCTTCCCACTCCCCCGTGTGGCTGAAGCCAGATCACGGAGCAGACGCTGCCTGCGGGCCAGGAGACGGCCTTCCGAACTTAGAGGGGCAGCCGGGCTTTCACATTCTGCTTAAGCCCAGCCTCTTCCTGTTTCCGAGCACCGTCTCCTGAAGCTGGAGGGATGCTCCGAGCGCCTTGAGCTCCGTGGCGGCCGGATCACGGACTCCACAAGGCAGCGTCGCTGTCTGGAGAGCTGCTGCTGCCAGCACTGAGCCGTGAGGGAGCCTCGCTTACGCTCTCCCACGCGGAGCGGCCTGTGCCTCTTCCCTTGGCACCTTTTACGTCTTCTATCACCAGCACACTTTACAATCGAAAGTGCAAGTTTTCTAAGAGCTAGAACTGCACGCCTGTAATGCCAGCACTCTGGGAGGCCAAGGTGGGCAGATCGCTCAAGGTCAGGAGTTCAAAACCAGCCTGAGCAAGAGCGAGACCCCATCTCTACTAAAGATAGAAAGGAATTAGCTGGACAACTAAAAAAATATATAAAAAATTAGCAGGGCATGGTGGCACATGCCTGTAGTTCCAGTTACTCGGGAGGCAGAGGCAGGAGGATTGCTTGAGCCCAGGAGATTGAGGTTGCTGTGAGCTAGGCTGAGGCCACGGCACTCACTCTAGCCTGGGCAACAAAGTGAGACTCTGTCTCAAAAGAAACAAAAACAAAAAAATAGCTAGAACTGCAGGCAGTGTGTGAACAGCAACGTCATGCCGAGTGAGGACGCCAGACACGACAGGCCACGTGATGTCTGTGGAATTCCTAGGAAATTTCCAAATACACAGCAAGACAATGAGACACATCTATCTGATATTTCTAGAAAAGGCAGCACTGTAGAGACGGCAGGTGGGCCATGGCCTGGGGGAGGGGAGGGGACCCCGGTGGGGGCCGGTGGTGCGGGGGACACTGCAAAGAGCCACTGCTCTGTCAACACCCGAGCGGCTCTGAGAGCCGTCTGGAGCCAACGGCTCCTTTGCGGCGGGGCAGGGCTTTGCCTGCCAGAGCTGAGGGAAGCTGACACCTGCCACGTGGTGGCTCCACAGGGTCCTCTCATTGGTGCCACCTGCAGAGAGTGCAGCAGGGGGGGCAGCGCCTGGCCGTCAGAGGACACTCCTGACAGCCGCACAATGGCCACTATAAAAGCCAGCGGGGCGGGCTGAGAAGGCCAGGAAGGGACAAGGGCCCGCAGGCAGCTGTCATGGGGGAGCGGTTCCAGGCGGCCATGCTCCTGGGGGGCGTGGGCGACGCTCTCGGCTACAGAAACCTCTGCGCGGAGAACAGCACGGTGGCGGGCTCGGAGGTCCAGGAGGAGCTGCGGCGTGGCGGGGGACTCGAGCAGCTGGTGCTCTCGCCAGGGAAGTGGCCAGTGAGTGACAACACCGTCATGCACATCGCCACCGCCCAGGCCCTCACCACAGGTAGGCGCGGCTGGCTGGTGCAGGTCCCTCCCGGCTCGGTGGGTGGCGGGGAGATCAGTGGCTGCCCCGGTTCTTGCAGGACGCCCGGAGAGCTTGGAAGGCGCCGTCTCTGGGCCGGTGGTGTTGCCTGACGCTGCTGCTAAAAGGGGTGATTTAATAGCCGCCGGCGTGGCCCAGATTAGACACGGGGCGCGCCGAGTTTCTCACGCCGTGTCTCTCTGGGAGACGCATTGCTTTGCAGGTAGCTAAGATGCGATTTTTAGACGGTGACTTTTCGCTTCTGTTTGTGACGTGCTAGCAGAGCCTGGCACCTGTGTTTCTGGCAGGTCGAACCTACGGAGCCTCTTGCCCCAGAGCTGTGTGGGAGGCGGTAGGCAAGGGTGCCGCCTCCTGCTGCAGAGACCAGGCATGCTTGTTCCGAGT
Organism: Microcebus murinus; assembly: GCF_040939455.1. Taxonomy (NCBI): domain Eukaryota; kingdom Metazoa; phylum Chordata; class Mammalia; order Primates; family Cheirogaleidae; genus Microcebus; species Microcebus murinus. Next base: position 83,921,785 of record NC_134116.1, on the reverse strand, counting down.
TCATCACACGTGGATATAAAACAATAAGCCGGCTCGAAACTCGGACCCATCGGGATACAATTATTTGGGAATCCCTTGTAAATTCCAGTGGATTAAGGTTAAAATGTCATCTACCAAAACGATTCAGCTTAGGTAGCTGCTTACACGTGAATGTGTTCTAAGAAAGTGCTATAAAACTGATTGGATTCTGGAGGCGGGGATGAAGATTCTTTAAATATTTTTTAAGCAGCAAATTGATGTTAGGATCAGCAAGTGTTTGCATGAATTTTAGGGAAGCAACTGCACAAACAAACGTGGAGCAGCTCAGCTTTCCCACAAGTCATTTGCTCTTTAAAACCCCGTAGGCGTTGTTGGTTTGTCGTTGCAGAATTCAGATGGGAGGGCAGCTGCGCTCCGTGAGGTTTCTCCTGCGCGTTTGGGCTCACCCACCCGCCCCTGCCTGCCGCACACCGGGTTTAGCGCTGCGGTCACCACGCAGGAATGCGGCCGGCTGCATGGCCGGCCCCTGAGTAACCAGGCCGCCAACCAGGCACGGTGATGATAAGATAGGGCCGCCTGGCCTGTCGGATGGTGACGCATGCGAGCCTGCCCGGGTACAGACCCAGATGTTTCCCATTCCTGGCGTTTTCAGGCAGATTCTTGGGTGCCTTGAGGTCTGCGGTTCCCGCAGCCCCCAGAACAGCCCGCCATGCCGGGGCCTGCGCAGCAGAGCTGTGGCGGGTTCTCCTGCACACACGGGCCTCGCAGTACACTCCCAAGCACGGCTCCTGTCCCTGGCCTGCCGCTGTGTGTGCACACGCACACGTGTCCACGTCTCCTCACGGGTGTCCCCGTCTCCGGTGGCCCCTCCACGAGCGTTCTGTGGGCGCGGAGCCCGGGGCTGCGTGTCTGGGGCGACGTGACCGCCCAGGCGGGCGGGCGCCTGGCACGGGTGGGCGCTCGGTGCTGAGACACGGCGTGCCAGGCGGGACAGACAGGACACGGCGCCCCACGAGGAAGGGGCAGCGCCTTTGGGGCATTGTTCTGTTGGTGAGGAGGAGAGTGAGTCCCTTCCGAGCGCGCAAGCGGGTGCAGGGCTCAGATGCGGAGGGGAGGGGTCGGCTGCCCTGTTCGGCCTCCGGTTTGCGGGTCAGAGGTCCTGTGCCCTGGAAGGTCGCCCTTACTTCCCTCGCTCCAGGGATGGAGCAGCATGTGTCGAACTCGCCGGAACTCAAAGTGGAAATTTTATTTTTCCTTTAAATAACAGTTGTAGGTCAGGCGCGGTGGCTCACGCCTGTAATGCCAGTACTCTGGGAGGCGGAGGCGGGCGGATCGCTCGAGGTCAGGAGTTCAAAACCAGCCTGAGTAAGAGCGAGACCCCGTCTCTGCTATAAATAGAAAGAAATTAATGGGCCAACTAATATATATAGAAAAAAATTAGCCAGGCATAGTGGCGCATGTCTGTAGTTCCAGCTACTCGGGAGGCTGAGGCAGGAGGATTGCTTGAGCCCAGGAGTTTGAGGTTGCTGTGAGCTAGGCTGACGCCACGGCACTCTAGCCTGGGCAACAAAGCGAGACTGTCTCAAAAAATAAAAATAAAAAACAGTTGTAGCCCAGAGAAAGGGGTCTTTGAGCCACTCGGGTGATGGTGAGAGCCCCATCTCCGTGGCGTGTGCTCACGTCTGATCCTCCGCAGTGTCTGGCTCACATACCCTGAGGGCCGACGCCATCGCCCCGTTCTGCAGAGGAGGGACCAGCCCGCAGAGAGGCTGCATCACCTGCCCGAGGCCATGCAGCCCGCGAGTGGCAGAGAGTCCTGTGGCCCCCACGGTCAGGCCTGGAGCCGCCTTGCGTTCCCGGCCCCTGAGGTCGCCGTGGGCTTTGGAGTGCACAGCGGCTCTCCAGCCTGTCTTCCAGAGACTGGCAGGCCCAGGCAAAACGCACGTTTAAGCCGCACTCCTGAGTCCCTCAGCCCGCCAGCCCCTGGGCCTGTGCCAGAGACAGCGTCCGTGGGAGGCTGTCGCGGCCATAGGGCACCTGCTTGGGGGCGTGTGGGGTACTGAGTGGGAAACAGCGGCGTCATGCATTCTACGGGGCGTGTAGCCACGAGGTATATATAGCTGCAAGCAGGGCGCCGTGTCATCGCGTCACTCGCAAGCACTCAGCAAACACCTGCTGTCCTCAGGGTCCTCACACAGCGCTGGTGCCGTGGGCAGTCTCTGTCCCCACCCCCCTTGCTGGCCCGAGCTCTGGGGAGGGGCCCCGCTGAGCCCACCCCTCACAGGCCCTGAGAGGATTGATGGGGCAGCCCAAGTACAGCGGGAGGAAGCTCCCTGCGAGCGGAGGCGGGGCGGTGGCTCACAGTTAATGTGTGTCCGCCACCATCTCCAGCGGCTGGGGGTCTGCAGCCCTGATGGTCGCTGGGAGCGGAGCAGCATTGAGCTCCAGCAGCACAAGGGCAGGCCGGCTGGGGGGCCACCCAGCCCGGCTGCCCCTTCTTCCCTGGGCCGCCCTGGGCGCTAGCGGAGCGTGGGCTGCGCAGCCGCCAACATCTGACGCAGTTGGCGTTTGCTACAAGCTACCTTGATGCTGGTATTTTGCCTTTTCTTTACTACGATGTCAGCTGGGAGACTCGCCGGTTTGTCTTTTAGGACAGCGGTCCCCAAACTTTTTGGGACCAGGGACTGGTTCCATGGAAGACGGTTTTTCTGCGAATGGCGGTGCGGTGGGGGTGGCGGGGCCCTGTGCCCCCCGCCCCGGTTCCAAGCCAGGCAGCTGAGTCGCAAAGTAGAGAAACCTGGGGCCGGCCAGAGACTCGGCAGCTTTGAAAATCTGTTCCTAGTTTGAACTCTAAACGGAGAGACAGGCTTTTTGCTGCCATGTTGTTTTTATGGATTTTGGGGGTTTTTTGCTTTGAAAAGGCTAAATTTCCATTAAACACAGACATTTCATGGTATCTGATTCCAGCATGAAATGAAGTATTTTAGGGGCCCAGGAAGAGCCCGGCTTGAGCTAAGAAAGGCTGTTTGTGAACCAATGGCGCCGGCAACAGAGCCGCCACGCGGTGGGCCTGAGAGAGCTGGGCACAGCCGCGTGGGCGCAGCCCCAGCCAGAGCTGCCGTGTGCACAGTCCTGCTGCCACGCCCCTGTGGCCTGCAGGGTCCTCTCTGCCACACGGGCTCTCGGTCCCTCCCCTCCTCCCCGACTCAGAGCGGGGCCCTGGGCCTCCCTGGCCTGCTGGCAGGGATCTCCCCAAGCCAGACTGGGGAGTGGGAGGAGGGACCACACTCCACCATCTCCGGGCACTTGCCGTGGAGGATTGCGAGTTTGTCATGTGCCTCTCCCTAGTCTCTGCAGCCTTCCCCACCCCGTGTCAGGACGCCGGCTCCGGTGGGGCCCGAGAAGGTCTCTGGGCTCTCAGTGCTCACCACGCCCACAGGCGGGCGTCACTGCCCAGGAAACACTGGCCACGGTCATCCCCTGGGTGCGATTCCAGGGCAGGGCAAACACGTGCTGTGGGAGGGGCACCCTCATCTGCCCCTGGCCACAGCCCTGTCCCCCACCCCGCTGACCAGGCATCTGGGACTCCAGCTCTGAGGACGCGTGGACCCCACCCGCCACGCCTGGGCTCACGATGGCAGAACACGCAGGCTTCGCAGTCAGAACGCAGGTGCCAGCCCTGGCCGTTGGCGAGACGCGTCGTCTCACGGGCTCATCCGGGGAACTCGGGGATCGGAGCCCGGTGCCGCTGCCGGGAGGATTCTGTTCCGGCATCTCGGGGGCAGATGGTCCACGCAGTGCGGGCGGCAGGCGTGTGCCGGCTCCTCCCCGTCTCTGCCCTGTGGTCTCTGGGAGCTAGAGCCCACACCTGTCCCCGGGGCGCTTGCGTGGGGCCAGGGACGCTGACTGGCCACGGCTGTCCGTGCCACTCACAGGTCCCCACAGGAGAGGGGCTGGAGGGGGGGCAGAGTCAGGCTCTGTCACCTCAGACCCGGCCGCTTCCCCGGCCCAAGATTTCAGCTCGGGATAGAACGACCAGTAGACAGTGAGGCTGTGTCTTCTCTACATTCTCGCGTGTCACTAGGATGATAAGCATGTAACAAGCCGTGATGTCCGAAATCAGTGAAATCGTGTGCGCTGTCTCCGTGTGCAGTCTCTCCGGGTAGCCGGGGTGTGTCAGAGGCACCGGCAGCGTCTTTCTCTGCTTCCCTGGAAACACCTGCCCCATGCGCAGAGAGGGCTGCCGAGGGGGCTCCCCGCGCTCGGAGCCTGCCTGGGGCCTGCCCGACCCGCAACCCGGGAGGAGGGGGCCGCGACACTCTCTGGCGGGCTCTGACGCGGCTCTGCCTGCTCTCTCCTCCCAGACTACTGGTGCCTGGATGACCTGTACCGCGAGATGGTGCGGAGATACGTGGACGTCGTCGAGAAGCTTCCAGAACGCCGGCCAGACCCGGCCACCGTGGAAGGCTGCTCCCAGCTGAAGCCGGACAACTACCTGCTCGCCTGGCACACGCCCTTCAACGAAAAGGGTCAGGGAAGTCCCCTCTGCTCCCCTGAAGCTGCCCTGCTGGGGTCGGCGGACACTAACCCCTCTGTCCTTCCCACTAACCCGCCGGCAGCTCCGGTCTACCTGAGACAGCGCCCACCACGGCGTCTGTTTCTAGTCCACCGGGCTCCTCCACGGGGCTTGGGGATCCATTCCTGGTTTATTGTAAGGAATTTTTTCCCTTTTTTTTTTTTGAGACAGAGTCTTACTTTTTTTTTTTTTTTTTTTGAGACAGAGTCTCACTTTGTTGCCCAGGCTAGAGTGAGTGCTGTGGCATTAGCCTGGCTCACAGCAACCTCAAACTCCGAGGCTCAGCGATCCTACTGCCTCAGCCTCCCGAGTAGCTGGGACTACAGGCACACGCCACCATGCCCAGCTAATTTTTTATATATATATTTTTAGTTGGTCAATTAATTTATTTCTATTTTTGGTAGAGACAGGGTCTCGCTCAGGCTGGTTTCGAACTCCTGACCTTGAGCAATCCGCCCACCTCGGCCTCCCAAAGTGCTAGGATTACAGGCGTGAGCCACCACGCCCAGCCAGAGTCTCACTTTGTTGCCCGGGCTAGAGTGAGTGCCGTGGCGTCAGCCTAGCTCACAGCAACCTCAAACTCCTGGGCTCAAGCGATCCTTCTGCCTCAGCCTCCCGTGTAGCTAGGACTACAGGCATGCGCCACCACGCCCAGCTAATTTTTTCTGTATATATTAGTTAGCCAATTAATTTCTTTCTATTTATAGTAGAGACGAGGTCTCACTCTTGCTCAGGCTGGTTTTGAACTCCTGACCTTGAGCAATCCGCCCGCCTCGGCCTCCCAGAGTGCTAGGATTACAGATGTGAGCCACCACGCCCGGCCCCTGCTTTCCCTTTAAGTCTGTCTTCTTTGCTGTGACATGAAGAAAAACTTGCGCTGCCTGCATGCGTGTCTCCCGGTGCTCGGCTATGGTCATGGTGGGGCCAAGGTTTAGGCAGCCGCAGGCTCTGCCCCAAAGAGCCTCCACGCCCCTGCGCTCACCTATGAAGAAGGTGCGGGATAAACGTAAAGGGTTGGAAGACCCAGGTCACAGGCAGAGGCTGTCGGATCAGATGTGGAAGCCCGTCCCAACCAAATGCCACTTACAGGAAACACACTTTAAATATAAAGGCACACATGGGCTCAAAGTAAGAAATATGGGAAAAGATGTTTAAAAACGGACCTGTGGTCCAGCCACACAGGAGGCTGAGGCGGGAGGGTTGCTTGAGGCCAGGAGTTCAAGACTAGTCTGGGTGATATGGCAAGACCCTGTCTCAAAAAAAAAAAAAAAAAAAAAAAAAATTAAGTAAGTGCAGATTAACCCCAAAGAAAACATGCTAGAAGAAATAATGAAGATCAGAGTAGAAATCAATGAGGAAAAGAGAAAAAATAAACAGAAAAAAAAATCAATGAAACCAAAAGCTGGTTCTTAAGACAAACAAAAAAGTCGATAGTCCTCTAGCTTGACCACTCGGGAAAAAAAGGAGACACAAATGTCCAGTTTGAACAAACTGGACACTGATTATTTATAGAAATCACTGTTTATTTACAGAAATGAAAAGGAAAATGAGGGAATATCATTAACAATTGTATGCCAATGACTTTAACAACCCAGGTGACAGGGATAAATCCCTGGAAAGACACAGCCTGCCGAAGGTCACTGAGAGGAAATGGGTGATCAACAATCTCACAGACAAGACGACAAAGAAACGCTGAGCCCGGAGGCCTCGCCGGGCACTCGACCAAACACTTGAGGAATGACTAGCACGGGTCACAGACGGCTCTTCTGAAAAATCGAAGAGCAGGGCGGCTTTCCGGATTCACCCTTCTGCTCTCCAGAACCTGTTTGTGAGGGAAGCGGCGAGGCTAGGCTGGGAGGGGACACGGGCATCTGAGGAGGGACGTCACTCCAGGGGTGCAGAGAACTCTTACGGCTCGAGGACAGCAAGCAACCCGTGAAGACGGGCAAGAGACTCGAACAGGCACCTCACGGAGGAGACCTGCACATGCAGCTAAGCACAGAACGTGCCCAGCACCCTTTGTCATCGGAAAAACGCAGGTGAAACCACAGGGAGACACCACTCCAGACCGAATGCAGAGGCTGAGATTGAAAGACCGACCACGTTCCCAGGACGTGGAGGGTCTGTTGGAGGGGCGTCCGACGGCACCAGTCTGGAATCCATTTGGCGGTTCCTCGAAAGGTTCACCATTCGTGGCCACCTGGCCCAGAGTGGACCCACCACTAGGCATCCACCCAGGAGGAAAGAGAGCTGATGTCCTACACAGACCTGGTCACTGCGTGTGCGTAGCCCAGACTGGGAACAGCCCAGACGTCCACCCACAGCCACGTGGTGACGCAGCCGTGGCACGTTCACGCCGCGGGCACCGTCCGGCAACGGCAAGGAGCGCACTGTCGAGACTGCGGCCAGGGCGCCGCCCATAACAGCTGCGCCACGTGACAGGAGCCAGGCAGACAACACTGACGGCAGCAGTACATCTGTATGACTCCATTTATGTATTCATGTGTTTATTTTTGAGACAGGGTCTCACTCTGTCACCCACGCAGGAGAACAGTGGCATCAGCCTAGCTCACTGCAGCCTCCAACTCCTGGGCTCAAGGGATCCTTCTGCCTCAGCCTCCTGAGTAGCTGGGACTACAGGTGCACACCACACCTAGCTCATTTTTTTGTTTTGTTTGTTTTTTAGTTGTTTGTTTTTTTTTTTTTGAAACAGAGTCTCACTCTATTGCCCAGGCTAGAGTGAGTGCCATGGAATCAGCCTAGCTCACAGCAACCTCAAACTCTTGGGCTCAAGCAATCCTACCAAGTAGCTGATAGTACAGGCATGCACCACCATGCCAGGCTAATTTTTTTTTGTATATATATATTTTTTTAGTTGTCCAATTAATTTCTTTCTATTTTTTTAGTAGAGACGGGGTCTCGCTCTTGCTCAGGCTTGTCTTGAACTCCTGACCTCGAGCGATCCCTCCGCCTCAGCCTCCCAAAGTGCTAGGATTACAGGCGTGAGCCACCGAGCCCAGCCTAATTTTTTTCATTTTTTGTAGAGACAAGTTCTCACTATGTTGCCCAGGCTGGTCTCAAACTCCTGGGCACAAGCGACCCTCCTACCTCAGCCTCCCCAAATGCTGGGATTGTAGGTGTGCGCCACTGTGCCTGGCCCTGTATGATTCCATTTATATAGAACTCTAAAAGTGCCAACTAATCTGCAGTGTCTTGGTGGTTGCAGGGAAGAGGCCGGAGGACAGATTCGAAAGGACAGGAGAGGCCAGGCACAGTGGCTCACGCCTGTAATCCTAGCACTCTGGGAGGCCGAGGCGGGTGGATCACTCAAGGTCAGGAGTTCAAAACCAGCCACAGTGAGATCCCGTCTCTACTAAAAATAGAAAGGAATTAATTGGCCAACTAAAAATATATATAGCCGGGCGCGGTGGCTCACGCCTGCAATCCTAGCTCTCTGGGAGGCTGAGGCGGGTGGATCCTTTGAGCTCAGGAGTTCAAGACTAGCCTAAGCAAGAGCGAGACCCCGTCTCTACTAAAAAAAAAAAAAAAAAAAAAAAAAGTTAATTGGCCAACTGAAAATAGAAAAAAAAATAAAGAAATAATAAAAAATATATATATATATAGAAAAAATTAGCCAGGCGTGGTGGCACATGCCTGTAGTGCCTGTAGTACTCGGGAGGCTGAGGCAGGAGGATTGCTTGAGCCCAGGAGTTTGAGGTTGCTGTGAGCTAGGCTGACACCACGGCACTCACTCTAGCCTGGGCAACACAGCAATACTCTGTCTCAAAAAAAAAAAAAAAAAAAAAAAAATTCTGCTTTTAGTGACGAAATAACGTTTCATCCCCGGGTGCAACCTGAGTCCTCCGACCTCCTCTGCCGCCAGCCGTGCGGGCAGTGGCCGTGGTCACTCAGACGCTCCGGCGAACGTGTCACCGCACAGATTCTTGCCCTTTCTGTTCACGAAAGCCACATTGTGAGAGGTGGGGCAATGGGAGCAAAAGTCTTGAATCCGGGAATTCCTCCTCCACGCAGGGTCGGGGTTCGGAGCGGCCACGAAGGCCATGTGCATCGGCATGCGGTACTGGGGCCCGGAGCGCCTGGACACGCTGGTGGAGGTCAGCATCGAGTGCGGCCGGATGACCCACAACCACCCCACAGGTAGCGCGGCCGGGCCGGGCTGCACGGCCGTCCGACTCGAGGGACGAGGACGCCGCGTGCAAGCGCGTCAACTCTTTTATTTGGTCACTTGTTTGGGGAGTTGGCTGATTCTTTTTTTTTTTTTTGAGACAGAGTCTCACTCTGTTACCCGGGCTAGAGTGAGTGGCCTGGCGTCAGCCTAGCTCACAGCAACCTGAGACTCTCAAACTCTTGGGCTCAAGCCATCCTCGACTCTCGGCCTCCCGAGTAGCTGGGAATACAGGCATGCACCACCATGCCCGGCTAATTTTCTCTCTATATATATTAGTTGGCCAATTAATTTATTTCTATTTTTTTTAGTAGAGACCAGGTCTCGCTCTTGCTCAGGCTGGTCTTGAACTCCTGACCTTGAGTAATCCGCCTGCCTCGGTCTCCCAGAGTGCTGGGATTACAGGCGTGAGCCACCGCGCCCGGCTGCATCAACTCTTTTATTTGGTCCCTTGTGGGGGGAGTTGGCTGAATTTATTATTATTATTTTATTTTAGCGTATTATGGGGGTACAAGTGTTAAGGTTACTTATACTGCCCATGCCCCCTCCCCCCGGCTGAATATTTTAGTATCCGGGTTTGCTTGAGGTCTGCCTTGAACCCAAGCGGGATCCCAGGGAGCGTGCTCATGCTGGGAACGTGTGAGGGAGGACCTCCTGGGTCCGGACACCACACACATGGGAACAAACAGGGGAGAAAACTGCCACCTGGGGGAGGCCGGGGTCGGGACGCCCCTTCCCTGGGTGTCCCAGGCCGCCATGTGAGTGGCGGCCACCAAGCCCGTCCCGAGTGGCCCAGCGACGTGTCTGTCCCTCCCCTCCAGGCTTCCTGGGGTCCCTGTGCACGGCCCTGTTCGTGTCCTACGCCATACAAGGCAGGCCGCTGGCGCAGTGGGGCAGGGACATGCTTCGGGTGGTCCCGCTGGCCGAGGAGTACTGCAGGAGGACCATCCGGCACATGGCAGGTGAGCCCCCCACCCCACGGCCACACCGCCCACACCCCAGTGACCCTGGCAGATAGACACAGCTCCTCTCCCGCTCCCAGATAGGGGGCGCCAAGGGGATCCCGGCTGATCAGAGGGAGCCTGGCAGGCCCCACAGCAGGGCACCCAGCAGTCAGGAGACAGAGGCCTGCGCCATGGAGGGGGACGCCCACTCCTGCCCCGGCAGGGTGGGACCGCCCCGTCCACAGTCCCCAGAGCAGCTGTGGTTGCGGGCAGTGTGGCCCCGTCATCCCCTGGAGTCCCCGAGGCAGACCAGTTGCCAGAAGGAAGGGCGGGGGTGGGAGGCACCAGCCTTCTCTCTGGGCGCGGGCTCTTCTGGAAGATTCTCCCACCCCACGGGAGCAGCTGTCCAGGCCAGGGCATGTGCTGCGCCAGGAATGCGGCTGCTCTCTGGGGTTGCTAAGAAGTTTCTGGAATGAGCACAGTCCTGCAGGGCGGGAGGCAGGGCCTGAGAGCAGGGTCAGGGCCGCTTGTTTCCAGGGCAACCTGGGCTGGTCCTTTTGGAACAGAAAAGCCAGCGAGTGGCCTGAGTGTCTCCCGTGGACGTGCATCGGGCTGCGGCGCAGGGCCCTGCCCTCTGCAGCCCGGCCTGTGTCCGTCATCTCACCCAAGTCCCTCGGGCCTACCCACCACCGAGCAGCTCAGGCAGCTCAGGGCTCCCGCCTGGCAGGGCAGGCCCGAGTGCACAGAGCAGGGTGGGCGGCTGCTCCCTGGGCTCTCCAGGGCCAGAGGAGGCCCCTGCATTCGGCAGCTGCAGCTGCGGACCCGCCCTATTCCTGCACCAGCCTCCTCTTCCCCAGGGACCCTCCACGCCTGAGATTTCCAGGGCTTGGATATCAAGCTATTAATCAGGAATAACGAAGCTTCCCCTCTCCCTGCTTTGCAGGCACGGTGTTAAATTAATAAAAATGCCAGTTGTGGCCAGGCGTGGTGGCTCACACCTGTAATCCCAGCACTCTGGGAGGCTGAGGCTGGTGAATTGCTCGAGGTCAGGAGTTGGAAACCAGCCTGAGCAAGAGTGAGACCCCGTCTCTGCTATAAATAGAAAGAAAATAATTGGCCAACTAAAAATATGCATATGAAAAAAAATTAACCGGGCATGGTGGCACATGCCTGTAGTGCCAGCTACTCAGGAGGCTGAGGCAGGAGGATTGCTTGAGCCCAGGAGTGTGAGGTTGCTTGCTATGATCTAAGCTGACGCCATGGCACTCTAGCCCAGGTGACAGAAGTGAGGCTCTGTCTCCAAAAAAAAAAAAAAAATGCCATCCTGAGCAAGAGGAAGACCCGTTGCTGCTAAAAATAGGAAAATTAGCCGGGCATGGTGGCACATGCCTGTAGTCCTAACTACTCGGGAGGCTGAGGCAGGAGGATTGCTTGAGCCCAGGAGTCTGAGGTTGCTGTGAGACAGGCTGACACCAAGGCACTGCAGCCTGGGCCACAGGATCCATAATTAATGAATTAATTAACACAAATACCTGGCTTCAGTGTTTTCAAGAGAATGTGCTTAAAACACCACAGGCACCATCTTAGCCTGAGGCCCCCCTGGTGCCAGCCCTAGCCTCGTGTCTCCCTAGCCATTGCAGAGCAGCTGCCACAGCCTCTCCGGGTCCTGGGCAGCTGCGGGGTCGTCACCCTGGGGCGCTGGGTCCCCTTTCCCGGGACCCTCCCAGGGCCCCTCGCCCCACCCCGCCGGGCGCGCACTCACTCGCGGCTCTCTGCTTGCAGAGTACCAGGAGCACTGGTTCTACTTCGAAGCTAAGTGGCAGTTCTACCTGGAGGAGAGGAAGATCAGCGAGGACCAGGAGAACAAAGCCACCTTCCCGGACAACTACGACGCGGAGGAGAGGGACAAGGTGAGCCTGGCGCGGGCGCGCGGACGGGCGGAACCGGGGCCGTGCACACAGACGGGGCTGCCTGCGCGCACCTGCGCCTGACCCGGCTGCGCCCTCAGGCCTACAGGAAGTGGAGCTCCGAAGGCCGCGGGGGCCGGCGGGGCCACGACGCTCCCATGATTGCCTACGACGCGCTCCTCGCGGCGGGCAGCAGTTGGGCAGAGCTGTGTCGCCGGGCCATGTTCCACGCAGGTAAGCCTCGCCTGCCTCAGTGGCTCCCGCGGCGCTCCCCTGCCCGTGCAGCGCACTGGGCGTGGCCAAGGGCCTCGGGCTCCGCGGGAACCCCCAGTCCAGACCCGGGTCCTTCCCTGCGCGTCTGGACCCGCCGTGGGAGGCCGCGGCCGGGTGCGCGTGTGTGGACGCCACCAGTCTGTGTTCTCCGGCCGCGCCGGCCCAGGGGGCCGAGTGAACGTGAATGAGTGGTCGTGGGCAGGTGCCCGGCTCCCTGCCTGGCGCAGAGTCCTGCGGGGAGGGGCCCGTGGTGGGGGAGTTGGGATAGAGGAGGGGAGGGCTGGGGCGGCGACCTGGGGACACTGACGCCAGGGGACACAGTGGCGGGAGAGGAGAGCTAACAGGGACAGTGGGCTGGCGGGGCCTGGCTGGACTCGGGGGCTGGCAGAGCCTGGAGGGGTCGGCCGCCTCTCAGTGGCCCCGGCCTCCGTGCCACCGTCACCGGTGGTCTCCTCCGACCACCCACAGCCAGCGGCTGTCCCCAACCATGGGCAGATTGTCTGCACCCTTCACTCCTCCCAGAAAGCTCTACGTGGTGGAACCGGAGCTTTGTTCCACAACGAAAGCTGGGGTTACAGTGAGCAGGCGCCACGGCGCCCTCGCTCCGCTGCCGGCTGAGGAGGAGAGCCAGCGCCAGGCCTGTCCCGGAGCAGGCAGGGCCGTGGGGGCACAGCCGCTGTCCCTCCCCCCGGCCGTCCAGCCCCCATCTCCTCAGCCCCCCTCCTCCCAGCCCCCCTGTCCTTACAGCCCCCCCCTCCTCCCAGGCCCCATCTCCTCAGCCCCCCTCCTCCCAGCCCTCTGGCTGTATTGACTCCAGGAGCCCTCCTACCTGCCCTGCCTTCCCTCCACCCTGGTCCCAATTCATCCATGCCAGCTTCTGTCTTCAGCACGTGTGTGCATATGTGTGCACTGTGTATGTGTGCATCTGCGTGTGTGCATGTGTACACATGTGTGCACGTGTGTGCCTGCGGAATCGACAGGACGCATGACAGCCTGGGCGCGGACGTTGTCTAGAGAGGGAAGCCCGAGGAGACGTGGGGTGAAGAGGTGTCCTTGAGGTTGCAAGCTTGGCATTTGTCATCTCAGAGCTGGCAGATCTCTGAAGCCTGCGAAAGACGCCGCAGATGGCGGTTCCAACATCCTCATTTCACTGCTTTAAAAATCGCTTGGGGCTGCGGGCAGGCCGGCGGCACGGGCTCCCAGGACACGGAGCCGCAGCCCCGGGGCCCGCAGCCCGGCGCTGGGGACGTGACCCGGGGTCCCTGCGCAGCGGCCCAGCCCTTGGGGTGGGGGCTTCCCCACAAGGACTGGTCGGAGGCAGCCACGGGGCCTTTGCACCGCCCCGGAGTGTCTGGAGTGTCGCTGGCTGGGGGCGGCCGGACCTCAGCGAGGGAGCAGGGGACGCCCGTGCCCCGTGTCGGCCCCCAGAGCAGAACCGGGGCTCGGTGGGAGGGGGCGGCGCCCCCGTTGGCTTGGGCGGGGAGAGGAGCGGAGCCGCGTCCGCGCGTCCCACGCCGGGGTCTGCCGTTGCAGGAGAGAGCGCGGCCACGGGCGCCATCGCGGGCTGCCTGTTCGGACTGCTGTACGGCCTGGACGCCGTCCCCAGCGGCCTGTACCGCGAGCTGCAGCACCGGGAGACGCTGGAGGCCCTGGGCGCGGCCCTGCACCGCCTGTCCACCGAGGAGAAGTAAAGCCGCGCACCGCGCTGCTGCCGGGAGCCCGCCTTGGCCCTCGCCCGCGGTCACCGACTGTCGCCGGGACGCTGCGAGCTCTGTCCGTCCCGGAACTAACACGTCCGTCCGCTCGCGCGCCCGCGGCACTAACAGGCCCCGCTGCGTCCTTGCGACCGGGGCAGCCCACTCCCACGCCTGCCCGCGCGGCCAGCGCCCTGCCCTACCCGCCCAGCCCGGCGTTTAGTCACACCAGATCGCTGAGCTCAGCCTCCTCTGGAGCGACAGCCGCCCGGCCTCGCGCTGCGTCCTGTGGGTCCGGTCCGCAGCCTCCCCGGGCAGGTCCGCGGCGGAGAAGCCTCCCACCCTGCCCCCTCCGCGTCCCGGCTCTCGAGGTCCCCGTCTCTGAACCGCCAGGCAGCGCACACTTGCACTTGTTGTTTGAAATAAACCTAGACTCGGATGTCTCACGTAGCATCTGGTGTGAGTAAAACAGCCGCTGAGGCTGACGCCTAACACGGCGCTTGGCAGCTTGGCGGCCGCCGCGCGCGCGGGGTCCCTGTCTCAGCACAGGTGTCGGGCTCCTGCTGTGTAGGAAGTGTAGAGCCGCGTCCGGGGAGGGTCTGCGGTCATTCCGCACCGCGTGGGCTGCAGCGACGCGTCTCCCGATAACTGAGCGAATGCGCACGGCTAGCGATGCTTTCCAGCCCAAAGACCCAGGCAGACACCTGGCGGAGGCCCGCCCCCGGCACGTGGTCCGCCCCCCACCCCCGCACCTGGCCCGCCCCCGGCACGAGGCCCGCCCACCGCAGGAGGCCCTCCCAGAGCGGTGGGAGCGGTTAACTGAGAATTGCCTTTCAGGAGAGCCAGCCAAGGTAAGTCTGCACACAGCGCAGCACGCGTGACGCAGTAGCCGGGGCCTTGAGGCGCCGCGCGCCCCGAAAGCGCCTTCCCCGTGCGGGAGGGAAGGCTGGGCTCACAGGTGCAGGGCGGCTCCGTCTCCCTGATGAGTTCAGAGAATTAAATCCCTCCAGGGAGTCAGAAAGTGAGGCTCTCCACAAGTTGATCATAGATTAAAATACATGAGCTACACCCTGGAAGGCCAAGGCGGGAGGGTCACTTGAGCTCAGGAGTTCGAGACCAGCCTGAGCAAGAGTGAGACCCCGTCTCTATCAAACATAGAAAAAAATTAATTGGCCAGCTAAAAATATATAGAAAAAATTAGCCAGGCATGGTGGCGCATGCCTGTAGCTACTCGGGAGGCTGAGGCAGGAGGATCGCTTGAGCCCAGGAGTTTGAGGTTGCTGTGAGCTAGGCTGACGCCACGGGCAACAAAGTGAAACTATGTCTCAAAAAAAAAAAAAACCGAAAAAAAAATACATAGACTAAAGCCAAATCCACAGGCACCATCAAAGTGAAAGGTCTGCCAGTTGCTCCATTTTCCTACTACAGAGAAATGCAAAAGCTGAAAAGGAAAGCAGGACGGGAGGTACTGAGGCGGCTGCTATCGCTGCTCTGATCTCTAATGACTTAACACGTGCTGGTTTCACTTTTGTTGTGAAAGTGACGTGTGCACACAGCCTCTGACATGCAAACGCCGCGCACGCGTGGTGCCGAGTGGGGAGCGGCTCCCAGTCCCCCAACTCACAGCGCCAGCCCAGGGACGCGGAGGCCACGGCCCCCCACGCTTCCTTCCGGAAACCCCCTCTGCACACACAGTCGGGGCTGTGCGCGTGCGTGAGTGCCCCCTGACAGACACGCGTGCGTGTGGGACACACACAGTCTCTTCCCACAGATGCAGCGGCTTGCTTTGGCTTTTCCCACCACAGTGGGATTTTCATGTCTGTCTGTGTCTCCATGCATGCCTCCCTCTCGGTCTTTTGAGCGGTTGCCCAGTGTCCTCTCAGACGCGTGCGACCCCCTGACGCAGCTGTGAGCGGTCTCCATGTCCTAAGTGGCGTTTTAAAAACACTGTCCTGTGTGGTCACTTCTAAATGCTGCCTCTACGTCCCTTCTAAAAAGAAATCAATCTCCACCGATAGCACAGTGATGTCACAGATCATCCTAGGATGCATTTTTCTATGTTTAATATTTCTGAGATTGTGGGGCATCCTGTATTCCTTTTTTTTTTTTTTTTTTTTTTTTTTGAGAAAGAATCTGACTCTGTCACCCAGGCTAGAGTGAGTGCTGTAGTGTCAGCCTAGCTCACAGCAACCTCAATCTCCTGGGCTCAAGCAATCCTACTGCCTCTGCCTCCCAAGTCCCTGAGACTACAGGCATGCGCCACCGTGCCCGGCTAATTTTTTTTTTATATTTTTAGTTGCCTGGCCAAATTTCTTCCTATTTTTAGTAGATATGGGGGTCTTGCTCTTGCTCAGGCTGGTCTCGAACTTCTAACCTCGAGCGATCCACCCGCGTCGGCCTCCCAGAGTGCTGGGATGACAGGCGTGAGCCACCGCGCCCGGCCAGCATTCTGTATTTTGTGTTTCATGGTTTAATTGGTGGGAGTTTTTTCTTTTTCTCTGAGACACATGAGATCGGGGGCATCTTACAGCCAAGTAGCCCCTGAGGCCGGTGAGGGGTGGACTCTGTCACGAGTCTTTCCCAGGAGCACAGCGTGGAGTGTCCCGTGTGGGTCGTGCACTCGCATGGCGTCAGACAGTGCCTCAGAGGCAGGCGTGGGCCCAGACATGTGGCCCGCTCCCCTCCCCCATGCTCTGCCCACGTCTGTAGGCAAAGCCTCTGTCCTCCAGTGGTCTCGAGACTCGGGATGGAGAACCCCAGTTGCCGCTGAGAAAGCTTGTGCCCGTCAGGAGAGCTGGACTCTGGCAGCCACGTGTGTCCCACAATGCACCTGGGCCCTGTCCTGGGGCAGGGCTGTCAAGGACGTCCCCACAGGAGTCACACGCTAAGAACACACATCCCGTCTGTGGGGGGGCGTGTTAGCAAGACACGAGCTGTTAGACTTCAGGCTGACTAGATTGATTTGTTTTCCCAAAGTCTTTGGTTAAGAGACTGGGTTTATATTGTGAATCGTTTCACCAGCATTTTTGTATCTGAAAGCCAGGTGAGAGGTGGGTCTGGCAGGGGTGGTCGTTCCTTTCTGACGGTTGTTAGAGTGAGCAGCCCTGGGGGTGACCAGGCAGGACGCACCCATCACAGGTCTGACGAGATGCAGTGGCCCAGCCAGATCTAAAGAACAGTAAGATCTCGGAGCCACTCGAGCGCCCACTTCCCTCCCCGCCGCGGCGCCGGCGGCCGTGATCTGAGCGTGAGGTGTTTCCCGCCGTTACCCTGTTCTTCCCTTCGAGGTAGCCACCATCCACCACCCGCACTTCGCAGACGAGGAAATCAGATGTCAGCTGGCAACACCAGCAGTGCCCAAATTGACGTCCGCTCCGAATGTCTGCGCTCTAAAAACCCATCATTAAAATCCATTCCTGAAGTCCCTTTAACTGGAAATAACTCTTTTTTTTTTTTTTTTTTGAGACAGAGTCTCACTTTGTTGCCCAGGCTAGAGTGAGTGCCATGCGTCAGCCTAGCTCACAGCAACCTCAAACTCGTGGGCTTAAACAATCCTCCTGCCTCAGCCTCCCAAGTAGCTGGGACTACAGGCATGCACCACCATGCCCGGCTATTTTTTTCTATGTATTTTCAGTTGGCCAATTAATTTCTTTCTATTTTTAGTAGAGACGGGGGTCTCTCTCTTGCTCAGGCTGGTTTTGAACTCCAGACCATGAGCAATCTGCCCTCCTCAGCCTCCCAGAGTGCTAGGATTACAGGCGTGAGGCACCGTGCCCGGCCTGGAAATAACTAAGTAACGCGCAGGCCTGCAGCTCCTCTGGCCCAAATCCCCGACGTGTCGACCCATGTCCAGTTGATGCGAAGGAGTAAATCACAGGCATCCCAGGACGTCACAGGGGGTACAAATGACCCCTGAAACCCACCGGTGGCCCCGCTCGCCGCCCTCTGAGCAGAGCCTGCCACTCAGCACGGAGCTCAGCGCTCAGAGAGATGCTCGGCCGGCCTGCGGGCACGCCACGTGTGGGGCCTGGGGCCACGGGAGATGCTCCCCAGGGTCATAGGCCAGCGCCGGCCTTGGGTGGCACCTCGCCCTGGCAGGACAGGCCTCCCAGCCTGGGGACCCCGTGGTGCCAGCAGGGACATGTGGGGACGGCCTCCTCTTGCCCACACACCAGGGAGGCCCAGCGAGCTCGGGGCACCCCCAGGAGTCACGGGACGCCACCGCCCGCCCGGCTAGTCTGCCGTCAGGGACCGGGGTGCCAGCTGTCACTCTGTGGCTTTGCCTTCTGCCTTTCCCATCCATTGTTTCTTCTTAAGTGCTTTCAAACAGACAGCAAATTCACAGAGATAGCCCAGACAGCTCTCATATTCCCTTCGCCCAACCTCACCAACCGTCGCTCTTGGGCCCCACTGTCTTCTTTCTCTCTCTCACTACACATACATGTACACACACACACACACACACGTGCACACATACTCTCACTACACACACGTACATGTGCACACACATACAGACGTGCACACTCTCACTACACACACATGTACACACCTACACACTCTCACTACACACAAGGACATACATGAGCACATACTCTCACTACACACACATACACATGTGCATGCACTCTCACTATACTCACATACACACACATGTGCACACTCTCACTACACACACAAATGCGTGCATACTCACTACACACACGTATACACATGCACACTCTACACACGTACACATGTGCACACTCTCACTACACACATGTGCATACACACTCTCACTACACACATGTGCACTCTCTCACTACACACAAACACGTGCACACACGAACACACACGCAGGCACATCTTTTCTCAGCCATTTGAGAATGACCTGCCAACCTTTCATATTTTCACCATAAATATTTCAGATGTATTTCCTCAGACAAGAACATACTTACGTAACTACTGTATGCTTTTTCAAAGTTGGGGAACTTAACGTTCGATAATGCTATAATCAAACATAATAGCATTCTATCATAATATCATATGCTATATGATAGTTTATATCACACAGTATAAATTTTGCCAATTCTTTCATCAGTGTGCTGCTTAATCTATTTCTTTATACCACAAATTCATCACAGAAGCTCACTAACCCACTGCCCCACACGACCTCAAGCCGGACCACCAACCACAGGCAGCAAGTGAGGCCTGAGGCAGTGCCTGTAACTAGGCGTCAGGGCAGTGTCTCCCAGAACTCTGCCTGTTCACGTCTCGGTCCTGGAAGAGCTTCCAGTTCTTATGGCTTCAGTCACAGCCAGTTGACTAGACACCCTCTGTCAGTCACAACAGTTGACTGGACACCCTCTGTCAGTCATACTCAGTTGATTAGACACCCTCTGTCAGTCACAACAGTTGACTGGACACCCTCTGTCAGTCACAGCAGTTGATTAGACACCCTCTGTCAGTCACAGGAGTTGACTGGACACCCTCTGTCAGTCACAGCAGTTGCCTGGACACCCTCTGTCAGTCACAGCAGTTGCCTGGACACCCTCTGTCAGTCACAGCAGTTGCCTGGACACCCTCTGTCAGTCACAGCAGTTGCCTGGACACCCTCTGTCAGTCACAGCAGTTGACAGGACACCCTCTGTCAGTCACAGCAGTTGACTGGACACCCTCTGTCAGTCACAACAGTTGCCTGGACACCCTCTGTCAGTCACAGCAGTTGCCTGGACACCCTCTGTCAGTCACAGCAGTTGACTGGACACCCTCTGTCAGTCACAGCAGTTGACTGGACACCCTCTGTCAGTCACAGCAGTTGACTAGACACCCTCTGTCAGCCACACATGGGTTGACAAGACAGCCGTCTTTCAGTCACAGCTATAGTCACTCGTGATGTTTGGGTGCAAGACCCTTCGTATTGTAGCCAGAAGGCTGCCTATCAGTCTGTATCCACATTTATTTCCAGGAAAACACAGATATTCAAGTTCTCTGGCTTATTCAGTAGTACAGTTTCAACTATTAGGTACCTAGTTACCCAAAGAAAAATTATAGAGAACTGTTAGCAAACATTTGTTTTTGGCTTTACTAGATAAATAGCCACTATTACAATGACGCTTACAAATGATGAGAAAGAGTCAGTATCAAAATTGGCCGTAGCAGCTCACGCTGTGGAGGTCACAGTGGGCTGACTCACTGCGGCCACTCCCAGATCCCTGCTTGGCCCTGGCCGCCTGGGCTTTTAGAAAGGAATTTCCCCTCCTGCTGTGAGAGCTTTCTTATTCATAAATCTAACGTTAGATTTATTTGTGAGATGTTGGCAGCCTCAGCTTAAAGGGCCTATGTCATTTACAACCTATCTTATTTTTAAAAGCAACTGAAGAACCCTGATCACTTCTCTTTTTATGGCAGCAATTTGGCAAATGCCCACTCGGTGACGTCACCCAGGTCGCTGACACCAAGTGAGGCCACTGTGCTCTCTGGGAGAGCAGTCGGGCCATGGGCGTCGGCTGTTGAAGGTGTTTTACAAAAACCTCCCCAGAGCCACCCTGGCTGGGGACCGAGTCATGGGCAGGCCCCGGCCCTGGGACCTGTGTCCTCACAGGGCATTGTCCCTCCAGACTGACCAGTGAGGCCCCTGTGGAACCCAGGACCAGCTGCCCGGGCTCTACCTGTGAACCGACCTGCTCCAGGGTGTCGCCCGGGGCTGGCGCAACTTGGGGAGTAGAAGGGTGGGCGGGGGGGCCCTGCCTGGCTTTCACGGCTTTGTGGGGAGACGGCAGAGGAGCGAGCAGTCACAGATCACAATGTGCTGGTCCCTCGACACGTTCCGTGCGCTGGGAAGATGGTGCAGTGAGGGGAGCCGGCCGCTCTGTGCTCTGCATCCTGGCGTGCTGTGGCGGGAACATCAACACAATAATCACCTAAAACAATCCTGGAAGCAGATATGGGGTCACGCCTGGGGTCTGTCCCACACCTCGAGGTCCCCCGGATGGGAAATGGCATCAGCAAGACCGGGCTGTGGCTCATAGAGCACCACTGGCCAGGGGCCTCCGAGCGCCCCACCCGGGGGGCCGTGGAGGGTCGGCGGCCCTGGGGACCTGGCTGAGGCCGGGTGTTCCGAGGAGGCACCTGGCACAGGTGGGCAGTCTCGGAGCCCGCCCTGGGCTTCATTGGGGCCCCACCCCCGCTCCGGGGAGGACAGGGTGAGGGGCACCGCCTGCCTGGGGCACAGGGGGCCAGACAGGCTCAGGGGAGCCCAGCACGGCCAGCCACCAGGAGAGCGAGGGGTGGCCCCTGCTGTCCCATGAGGAACCAAGGGCGCCAGGGACCGGGCCTGGGTGTCTCCCCTGAGTGTGACGGTCTCTGGTCTCCTTGCACTTTCTTTTTTTTTTTTTTTTTTTGAGACACAGTCTTGCTTTGTTGCCCAGGCTAGAGTGAGTGCCGTGGCATCAGCCTAGCTCACAGCAACCTCAAACTCCTGGGCTCAAGCAATCCTCCTGCCTCAGCCTCCCAGGTAACTGGAACTACAGGCATGCACCACCATGCCCGGCTAATTTTTTACAAATATTTTTTGTTGTCCAGCTAATTTCTTTCTATCTTTAGTAGAGACGGGGTCTCTCTCTTGATCAGGCTGGTTTAGAACTCCTGACCTTGAGCAATCCGCCTGCCTCGGCCTCCCAGAGGGCTAGGGTTACGGGCATGAGCCACTCCACCCAGCCTCCTTGCATTTTCTTTTTTTTTTTTTTTGAGACTGAGTCTCACTTTGTTCCCCAGGCTAGAGTGAGTGCCATGGCGTCAGCCTAGCTCACAGCAACCTCAAACTCCTGGGCTCAAGCAATCCTCCTGCCTCAGCCTCCCGAGTAGCTGGGACTACAGGCATGCGCCACCATGCCCGGCTAATTTTTTCTATATGTATTAGTTGGCCAATGAACTTCTTTTTATTTATAGTAGAGACGGAGTCTCACTCTTGCTCAGGCTGGTTTCGAACTCCGGACCTTGAGCAATCCGCCTGCCTCAGCCTCCCAGAGTGCTAGGATTATAGGCGTGAGCCACCGCACCCGGCCTCCTTGCATTTCCAAGTGACCTTGTGGCCTGCCAGAGTCCCTGCCAGGACTCGGAGGGGACGTCTGCCACGCCCTGCTGTAGGGACGGGCCCCTCAGGAGGACACTCGGCTGCATCCCAGCCCGTCTCTGCAGCCGCCCAGCGCTGCCGGCGGCCACACGGGGAGCATGGACCTGGCCGGGCTCTGCAGGGAGCTTTGGGACGCAGCCGTCCGGACTCTCACGCCCTGCGCGATGATCTCCGAGTGTGCTCCAGGTCAGGGGGTAGTAAGAGGACCACGTCCAGGGGGTGCTGAGGTTGCACCGTGACCCCTGAGGGGCCGAGGAGAGGTCTGCGTGCGGTCACCTGCACAGGGCGTCGGGGTTGGAGCCTGCCTGGGGGAGTGTGGTCCTCCCGGCAGGGCACAGCGTGGCGGAGCTGGGAGAAGGCTGGGGGCTGGAGCTGGCAGGAAGGGCGGCCACAGGGCCGCAGGGCCGCAGGGCCGCAGGGCCGCAGGGCCGCAGGGACTGCGCACTGGGAGGGGCGGGGCTTGCGCACAGCCCGGAGCAGGCGAACCCAGGTCCAAACAGGCAGGCATCTGGGGCCGGCTCTCTCTGCTGCGTGTGCAAGCCGGGCGCTATTGGCAAAGTGGGGAGCGGGGCAAGCGCCGCCTGCCCAGGGCCTTTGTTCCACTGCAGGAGCCGGACAAAAATAGAAATGACATGCTTGAAATGCCACTGGAATCTCAGAAAGTGTGAGTGCTGTGACAAAGTCACCCCGGGCGATGTCCTGGGAGCCGAGGTGGGCGGTGGGCTCAGGAAGGGCCCTCAGAGGGGCCGCTGGCCTGCCTGGAGGCACCCAGTGAATGTGCCGAGCCTGGCAACGGCTCGTGCAAAGGCCCTGAGGCAGGCGTGCGCCAGGCAGGCTCAAGTAGCCAAAAGAGGGCCAGCGCCGCTGGGGTCCTCCAGGGCCTGGCGACCTGGCGGGCTGGGCGGGAGGGCGGACATGTGGCCAGCAGCGTGAGTGGCGTGAGGACCTAGACGTGCAGGGTGTGCGCAGGCCAGGGAGGAACCAGGGAGGAACTCTGGTGAACAGTGACTGTCAACACAAAGGACTCGCTGCAGGAGGCTGTGAAACCTGTCATCCCAGCGGCCCCTCTGCAGACGCCGCCCTCCGCCGCAGCTCCCTAGAGACCCCTTCTCGCGAAGACAGCGTCAAGACAGCGTTGGGGAGCCCGGCCCAGCGTCCCACGCCGCGGGGCTCTGCAGAGGCGGGAGGGTACAAGCCGTTGTGTGAGCCGG
The DNA here is from genome assembly GCF_040939455.1 of Microcebus murinus. Classification (NCBI taxonomy): domain Eukaryota; kingdom Metazoa; phylum Chordata; class Mammalia; order Primates; family Cheirogaleidae; genus Microcebus; species Microcebus murinus. The sequence goes on along the minus strand of NC_134116.1, from coordinate 83,898,905 downwards.
GGCTGGGCGGAGCCGTCGGGCAGCCCCACGGCCTAATCTCGGTGGCTCCGCAATGTCTTGGTGACACCCCAGACTTGTCACCAGTTAACAGAGCTGAAGGTGACTCAGACGGGCCGCTCAGCCCGGGCAGCAGAGCTAGGTTTGGATCCGCCACCACTTGGCAAGGTGAGGAGGACGCAGGCAAGGCCAGCCCTGCGTGGCCGCTGGGGGCGGGGCCAAGGCCGGGGCTTGGAGAGGGGTAGGAGGGGGGTCTTGCCGCGGCCGGGACGCCCCCAACCTGAGGCTGCAGGCGTGGGGCCTTTCAAAGTCGGGGCAGAGCTGCATTTAATCTCCTTCCCCTCCTGACACCCCTGCTGGGGTGTGGGGACTGAACCCCAGCTCAGTTTCCATCTTCCTGTCCCGACCGTGGGGCCCACAGGCCACCAGCAGGAAGGTGGAGAGTGGCAGGTCCCCCGTCACATGTGACTGAGCCTGGACACCTTTATTCAGGAGATCAGAATGTCCCCAAAGCAGTGCAGTCAGCCAAGTGACTCACCTGCAAAGGCATTAGGATGATTGAAATAGCCCAGCCGGCAGGGACAGGCAGTGACCACAGTCAGGGGACAGGCAGTGACCAGGGCCTGGGGACAGGCAGTGGCCACAGTCAGGGGACAGGCAGTGACCAGGGCCTGGGGGACAGGCAGTGACCAAGGCCTAGGGGATAGGCAGTGACCAGGAGCAGGGACAGGCAGTGACCAAGGCCTAGGGGATAGGCAGTGACCAGGAGCAGGGACAGGCAGTGACCAAGGCCCAGGGAACAGGCAAGTGACCAGGAGCAGGGGACAGGCAGTGACCAAGGCCTAGGGGACAGGCAGTGACAATGAACAGGGGACAGACAGTGACAATGAGCAGGGGACAGGCAGTGACAATGAGCAGGGGACAAGCAGTGACCAATGGGGCAGGTTTGGAAGCTCCGAGGGACTGTGGGGCTTGGGGCCTCGCTGCCACCTGGACCAGGTGAGGCCGCCCCACTCCCTGCATGGAAAACACGTCCTTGGCCACAAGGTGTCCACACCATGGTCTGATGGCCGCCCTGCGCTGAGACCACAGTGGGTGCCGACCCAACCCGCCCTCTCTGCCGTGTGTCTCCACCCCCCGGTAGGATCTGGGTGTGGGCGGACGGCGTGCAGGCAGCTGAGGACTCAGACCACGGGAAGTGTCACGGGTGGCCTCCGTGGCCGTCCTATTCTAACAGCAGTGGGAAGCCGGTCCAAGTGGGGCAGCGTGGCATGCAGGCAAGCATGGCTGGGCCCGGGAAGTCCGTGCCAAAGCCGGGGCTGCAGGCTGAGTGGCTCTGGGCATGCCTGTGGCTGCCGAGCTGGTGGGTGGAGGTGACACACAGGGTGGGGGGCGGCAGGAGGAGGGACTTGCCGGGTGCCGTGGCAGGCATCGCGCCTGTGAGCCCCGGCGTCGGCCCTGACTCAGGCCTGGGCAGCTACCGGGGCAGCCTGAGACGCCACACCTTGGTGGCCACCAACTGAAAGATGCCACATCACATGTGCCCCCAGGAATATAATGGTGCTGGCTGGCAGTCCAGGTGTCCCCAGACTGGGGACCCAGGGCTGTGACACAGAGCTCCCGTCGGTGGTGGCTCCGATGTGGGCACAGCTGTCCCTGGCACCCCAGCATGCCACCCGCTTTCACCACGGCCACAAAACACCTGAGTGGGCCGGGCGCGGTGGCTCACACCTGTAATCCTAGCACTCTGGGAGGCCGAGGCGGGAGGATCGCTTGAGCTCAGGAGTTCGAGACCAGCTCTGAGCAAGACCCCCGTCTCTACTAAAAATAGAAAGAAATTAGCCAAAAAACTAAAAATATGTAGAAAAAATTAGCCGGGCATGGTGGCGCACGCCTGTAGTCCCAGCTACTCGGAAGGCTGAGGCAGGAGGATCGCTTGAGCCCAGGAGTTTGAGGTTGCTGTGAGCTGGGCTGACACCACGGCACTCACTCTAGCCTGGGCAACAGAGTGAGACTCTTGTCTTGAAAGAAAGAAAAAAAAAAAACCCTGGGTGAGCTGACCACACGTGCAGAGCCGCCGCTGGGAGACGGGGCTGACAGGGCTGGTCCCGTGGCAGAGGTCGGCCCCTCCTCCAGCTCCTCCACCCCGAACACCGGTCAAGGGTGTGTGTGTCCGCTCCAGGCCCAGGAGTGTGGGGGCGGTTTACCAGCTGGGAGGACACAGAGTGGCCCCTCCAGGGGGGCACGGATCTCTCCGGGGAGTTGCCTTCCCCGGCTCAGCACACGACTGCTCCTCAGAAGCGTTTGTTTGCAAGACGGCTCAGCCCGCGGCACCCAGTGGCTTCCGAGCCTGTTCAGGTTTCAGTTTTTGTGTTTGAGTGTCTGACCCAGCCCGCTGGTCCCGTGAGTGCGCAGCCGTCCGAGGTTTGCCAATCTGTCCAGCGCAGTGGTTGGCAGGGAGGGAGGAGGATATTAGAAATGCAGATTTCCAGCCCCCCAAGACGGCTGGAACAGAAATGCGGGTGCTGCTCCCTCAGTCCAGGTTTTACCAAGTGCTCCGGCTGTTCCCACGTCCCGATGTTTGAGGAGGACTAAAACGGGCCCCTTCTGCGGGAACTTGCTGCCTGAGCAGGACGGGGGTCCCGGGGTCTGAGGAAACCGAGTCGAGCGTCCACCTAGTGAGCTGGGGGTCCTCACCCCAGAAAGGCGGGATCCTCCGTGTGTCCCAGTCACGGGGTGGGTCAGGCGGCCACTGCTCTCTCGCCGTGTGCTGTCTGTGCGCAGGGCAGAGGTCATGGGGACAGAGGTGCCCTCACCTCCTGGTTGCAGCTTCTGTAGAGGACGCTTGCATGCGGCTTCTAACGCCAGGTGGCGGCGACCCCAGAGGTCCGGCAGGCACAGACCGGTTCCCACGTCGCGCTGCGCCCCTGCTCCCCGCTAGCCTGGGGGGGGGGACGTTCTTACCACTCCCGGCGCCCACAGGACACGTCCTGCAGGGGCGTCCCGCGACGTGCTGGCGAGACCCCTGACGCCTCGTTTTCCTCTCCGCAGCGCGGCCGGCGGCGGGATGAGCAGCGGGAGGACGGCGGTGGACGCCATCGACGCGCGCGCCCTGGCGAGGAAGCTCGACCGCACGGCCTGCGACCCCGCCGCGCGCGCCATCCTGGGCAGCCTGCTGCTCTACGTCTCCGCCCGCGAGCAGGGGCCCCCCTCGGCCGCCGGGGACCCCAGGCCCTGCCGCCGCCGGCCGGAGTCCCAGGAGGCCGCCCGGAGGCCCACGCGCTTCCAGCTCCTGCAGGCCAAGTTCCTGGGCGCGGGCCGCGAGCCCCACCTCAAGCGCACGCGGGAGGTGGGCAGGCTGATCCCCAGGGACGGGCTCCGGCCCGGCGGCGGCCTGGTGAGCGCCACCATCGACAAGCTCCTCGACAGGACCAAGGAGAGGGCGGGCGGCCTCCCCGGCGGCGAGAAGCCCCGCTGGAGCGCACCCGCCGGCAAGAGCACCGTGAAAAACATCCTGAAGAAGTTCTTGGCCGCGGAGCAGAAGGAAGCCCAGGAGAAGGCGGCCCGCGAGAGGCCCCCGGCCGAGCGGCCCAGAGCCCCCAGGGGCCTCCTGCCCAAGGTCACGGGCAAGAGCGCGGTGCTGTCCAAGCTGCGCGAGAAGTTCGAGCAGAGCGCCTGCCTCTGCTCCGAGGCCGGCCTGCTGCCGCTGCGCAGGGAGGAGGCGAAGAAGAGGAACCTGCAGAGGAAGAAGATGCACCGGCCCGAGGTGCGGGTGCTGCACACGGCCACCATGGCCAGCTCCTGCGTCAGGACGCCCCCCGCGCGCTTCCTGGCCTGCACGGCCGAGCCGCTGCCGGCGCTCAGCCTGGCCACCGTGGTGTGCGGCCCCAGGAGCTGGCTGTCCCGCTGCTCCAAGATCAGCCACGCGGGCGCGAGGCGCCAGCCCGGAGGACAAGCCGGCCTGCGCCCCAGCGGCTCCCAGGGAGCGGAGCCCAGCGGGGACGGGGTGCACGGGGAGGGGCCCCTCCAGGGGGAGCCCAGAGAACTGCCCCAGGACACGGCTGGGAGGGGCGGCCCCGCTGCTGCGGACGCGGCACTGCTGGACTCCCGCGCGCTCTCTGGCCACGTGTGCGAGCCGTCCCCGCTGTCCCCACTGGGGTCGGCCAGCCCAAGGGGCGCCAGGACGGTGGGCGCCACAGCGGGAAGCGCCGCGGACGGATCCGGGGCGGGGAGGGACGCAAGAGCTGCTGGGCCTGCAGGGCTGCCGGGCGCGGGCGCCGGGGAGGTCCCCGAAATCGCCATGGCGGTTTGCAGCTCGGAGGACGAGATGCCCGACGCGGACAGAGACCCCTTCTTCGCCACCCAGAATCTTTTCCCGGAACAGAACGGGCTGGGACACATCCCGCCACTCCACACGCCCGCGGTCCGGGCCGCCCGGCGAGCGCAGCCCGCGGCGGAGCCCCCGCGGGTCTCGGTGCAGCGGCCGCTCGTGCACCAGATGCCGCCGGCTCCCGCCGCCCTGCAAAGCGCCCCGCCCGGCGGAGACGCGCGCTCCCGCGTCCGGGGAGGGGAGACCCAAGTCGGACACGCGCACGCGGCGCCTCCCCCTGCAGCTGGGAATGGAGCCCCCGCGGAGCTGGGCGAGCCTTGCGAGACCCCGGTGGGACCCCAGACCCCTTCCGCGCAGGGGGCGCAGGCGGAGCCGAGCCCCGCACCCGCTCCAGGCGCCCAGGGCAGCATCCCGGACGCGGCTGGGAGGACGCAGGGACCCCCCAGACACCCTGCCGGCGGGCAGGAAAGCGGACGCAGCTTCGAGAGTCCAAATAGTCCCGAAAATCCCAAGGACGTTTCGGCAGAGAGCGCGTCTGGGCTCCGTGATGCGGTGCGCCTCTCGCCAGAGCCGCGCGGAACCCCAAAACCCAGCGAGGGCCCCTCGTCACAGGACCCCACAGCACGGAGAGGTCACCCGCACGCGCCGTCTCCCGGCGGGAGCAGTTTGACCGGCGCCCCAACGTCGCGGGCGGCTCCACCCGGGGGGCGCGCGGGGCCCGAGGACTCTGCCGCGAGCTCCAGCTCGGACGCCGCGCGCGGGCAAGAGCAGCGCCCGCCCCAGTCGGCTCAGCCCCTGCAGGTTGCCCAGGGAAACGCCAGCCTTGACTTTGGCCAGAGCAGACTGTCATCGTCATTGTCATCCTTGGATGAACAACCCAGACCAAGCATCGAAGCCCCCAGGGAGATGGCAGGTGCAGCCGGCGTGGCGGGGCGCGCCCCACTGTTGCCAGGGGGCGGCTGGCACCCCGAGCACCCCGTGGACGAGGCCGGGTTCGGAACCCCAGCAACAGGTCTTGGTGCCGCTGAGGGGGGTGGCCTCGTGGGACAGTGGCTCCCTCAGGAGCCCAACGACCCCCACGTGTGGGCCCCAGGGGCAGCTGCAGAAAGGGGCATCTTCCATGGCCAGGCGGGGGTCTCGGCCCCCCACCAGGAAGGAGCCGCCCACCCCGCCCCTGCGTGGGCAGCACGCAAAAGCAGCCCGGCACAAGTGGGAGCCACACGTCAGGGAGCTGTGTCAGGAAGTGCTCCAGGTCACGGCGCCCAGCCTCCAGTTCCAGCCTCCACTTGTCCCAGGCCATGGGGAGCCAGCCCAGCGGGGCCCAGCCTCAGCCAGGGCGAGCTGCCATCGCCTTCTGAGAACCAGCCGGCCGCACGCAGAAAGGGCATTGAGTGGGAAAAGCCGCTTCCTTCAGGGGCAGAGGTCACCCACCCACCTCCTACAGCTCCGTCCATGGAGGCAGAGGCTGGACGGGCGGGGAGGGCCCAGGAGCGCAGCCCTCTTGACCCCCGGGCTCACCAGCACCCCGCCCCTAGCACCCCAGCGGCCCAGAGCCCCCGGAGTGAAGCCCAGGAGGATGGGCCGGCACAGGCAGGCTCCACGGTCCTCTCCCAACAGGGGCAAGAAAGTCACCCCAGGCTGGGGAAAACTGCCTCAGGGTGTGCGAGGTTACAGCCAGGTGTCTCTGGAAGGAGCATGGTGCTCCTGGGCCCGGAGGTTCTGCAGAACGCGGCAGGACAGCCTCAGGAACAGCTACGGCCAGCCCAGGACCTGGCCACAGAGGGGGAGAGCCCCCACCCCCCCAGCCACAACCATCAGGCAGGTGCTCTGGGGCCGTGGGCAGAGCAGGTGAGGAGCCCAGGTCAGGGACAGGGCACCTGGGCTGCCAAGAACCCAGCCTCACCTGCAGGGAGCCCTGAGGGGCTGGGAAACCTGGCTGCCCCGGTCCAGGGAGGGGTCCAGGGACAGGTCAAGGGACAGGTCCAGGGACAAGTCCAGGGACAGGTACAGGTACAGGTCAAGGGACATGTCCAGGGACAGCCCCAAGTACAGGTCCAGGGACAGGTCCAGGGACAAGTCAAGGAACAGGTCCAGGGACAAGTCAAGGGACAGGTACAGGTCAAGGGACACGTCCAGGGACAGCCTCAAGTACAGGTCCAGGGACAGCCCCAGGGACAGGTCCAGGGACAAGTCAAGGGACAGGTACAGGTACAGGTCAAGGGACATGTCCAGGGACAGCCCCAAGTACAGGTCCAGGGACAGGTCCAGGGACAGGTCCAGGAACAGCCCCAGGGACAGGTCAAGGGACAGCCCCAGGGACAGGTCAAGGAACAGCCCCAGATACAGGTCAAGGGACAGCCCCAAGGACAGGTCCAGAAACAGCCCCAGATACAGGTCAAGGGACAGCCCCAGATACAGGTCAAGGGACAGCCCCAGGTACAGGTCAAGGGACAGGTCCAGCAACAGCCCCAGGGACAGGCCTGGGCTGGCGGGATGACACCCCTGGCCAGGGAGCAGCCCGTTGCCAGCACAGCTGGAGAAACACCTGATGCTGGTGGGAGTGGGGGATGGGGAAGACCTGTCCCCAGAGAGGGTGGCCAGGGGGACCCTGCTGCCCGACGCCCGCCCCCAGGCAGCCAGACCCCCAGGGGCAAGAGCAGCGCAGCCCCTCCCCTGGAGCCCGAGAACGGCCCGGCCGTGCCCACGCCTGGAGCTGGGGGCTGCTGGGGCGCCTGGGCCGAGGGCCAGGAGGGGCTGCCACGGCGGCCGGGGGCGCAGAGGGGCCCCTGGGGGGAGCCGGCCACGGCAGAGCAGGAGCAGCGCAGAAAGCCGTTGCCCCTGGCCAAGTACAGAGCCCAGAGCTTCAGCGACCAGAGGTCCTTCGATTTGTCCTTCAGGCCAGCGAGCCTCAGAGCCAGCGACACCTTCGACCTCCCCAAGTGAGCCCCAGCCTGGCCACCCACGCCCCTGGCGCCATGATGCCGCTGGTTGCCCGGTGTTACACGGGTCTCCTGCCTCCGAGCCTGGTTCGAGTGTGCCTGCAGAGAGGTCCGTCTCCTCCATCCTCCCCCACTTTTACGTGACCTGGTCTTGGGGGGCCTCAAGTGACTTGGGGGACCTTCCCACTCGTACCCACCTGGTCTTGGGGGGCCTCAAGTGACTTGGGGGACCTTCCCACCTGTACCGCCGCAACCTCCTCAGAGCCGGTGCCAGAGCTGTGGCGGGGCTGCCCGTGGCCCCGTGGCTTCACGTGGCTCTCATGTTCCTCTGCACCTTTGCGTGGAGGCCATTGCCTGTGTCCGCGTGGCAGGGGTGACACCAGCACCACACGTGTCATGAGACTGACGTTTTGAGGGCTCCCCGCTCTCGCCAGCGTGGCCAGGCTGCCCTCACCCGCCCACTCCCACGTGGCCGTGTGGCACCCACCGTCCACAGCCAAACGCCAGACCCGTGACGTGCACCCAGCCCGGCCACTTTGTTAGTATCCCGGACTCATTTTCCCAAGCTTCCTGCTCCCCCGCAACTGTCGCAGAGCCCACGTGAACCTGTCGCCCGGCCACGCCTTGGTGCACATGGATGCTCGCCACGGAGCATGCATCTCCCAGCCCACTCGGTGGTCTCTGGACACGGGGCGGGAGGCTGTCCAAGCGTCCCGCGGTCCCTCCAGGCAGCTGGCTCCCAAGCGAACCGGCAGGACCGACCACCTGGCCAGCCCGCCCGTCTCTGGCTATGTCCCTCCTCGTGGAAAGCGTTTCTGCATTTCGAAGACGCCCTGGTGTTTGCTGCCGTGGCAGCGGTTTCTTGAAGTGCCTGCTCGTCCCGGAGAAGGGCCCTGGCGTTTCTGGCTCGAGTGTTTGTTTAGGGAAAGGCATGTTCTAGCTCCAGCTCTCAGCCCAGTGTCTGTCCCTGCCGAGGCCGGGGCGAGGGGGCGTCTCAGCCACACGCAGACGGCACAGTCGCCCGGGGGTGGCCCGGGCTCGGCCAGGGGCCCTGCTCTGGGGCAGAGCACCTGCGCTAGGGAGGTCCCCCCTCTCAAAGAGCGTGTGGGTGTCGGGTGCCACGGCCCCTGCTGTGGGTCTCGGGGACCCTGCACCCAGCGCCGGGGCTGACGTCCCCAAGCTGCCAAACCCAGGAGGCTCCTGAGACAGACCCGCGGGGGCCCCCCGAGGACGGCCCTGCCCACACCGGGGCGTCCTCCGGGAGCTGTGCGCCCCATACACACACCTGGCGTGGTGGCAGCTCACTCATTCACACCTTGTTCCTCAAAGGATTCGAGGCCACGTTTGGAAGAGAACATGACAGACAGAGGAGACAAAGACATTAATGCTGCATTCACCAGTGAAATGCCGGTGGAAGCCGGGCGCGGAGGCTCACGCCTGTAATCCCGGCACTCTGGGAGGCCGAGGCGGGCGGATCGTTTGAGCTCTGGAGTTCGAATCCAGCCTGAGCGAGAGTGAGACCCCCCCCCCCCCGTCTCTACTAAAAATAGGAAGAAATTAATTGGCCGACTGAAAATATACAGAAAAAATTAGCCGGGCATGGTGGCACATGCCTGTAGTCCCAGCTACTCGGGAGGCTGAGGCAGGAGGATCGCTTGAGCCCAGGAGTTTGAGGTTGCTGTGAGCTAGGCTGACGCCACGGCACTCACTCTAGCCCGGGCAACAGAGTGAGACTCTGATTCAAAAAAAAAAAAAGAAGAAGAAGAAATACTGTCTTTCCCATTTGAAGCAAGCAGCAGTAGGACTTTCGTTGCTGTTTTGAAGCGGACTGGAAAGTCCACTGGAGAATGCACCTATGCAAGTGAAGGAATGATCAGAATCTCCTCCAGCCGAACGTTCTAGGAAATCCCGGCCCGAGCCATCGCCACCCCCGGGCGAGCCCTGCGTGGCCACCGGCCATCCTCGCGGTTTGGCAAAGGCGGCGCCACGCCACGCTGCCGTGGGCGCAAGAACGCCGGAGCGGCTCTGTGTGCGGGAAGAACTCGCGGGCGACTCCTGGCCAGGACGGGGCGGCGGTTGGTGCAAGTGCTCACCGGCGGAGACCGAGGAGGGCGGGAGAGAGCGCGTGGAAGCGGAGGGCCGGCCACGCCGACAGGCAGTGCAGATGAGCCCAAAGGAGACATAAACGAAAGGGAGGCAGACTCTGTATTCGCTTTCTAGTTGGTGTCTTTGACCCAGTGTTTGGGAAGCTCCTGGACTCACGCCCGCCTTCCCGCAGGCTCGGGGCTCCTGCCGCGACGGGTACACCTGCCCGCGTGTCCGCCGCGCGGACGGAAAGGCCAGGCAGGTCCCCTGCGTGGGCCGCCGCAGTGCCCTTGTTCAGACTTTCGCAAATCCAACGCCACGTCCCTGTTGTGACGAGATGTGTTTGCTGCTGAGCCGTGATTTGCAGCTACGCCCAGGCGGCAGCGCTCGCATTTCCCTCTGTGTTCTCGCACACGCACAGCTCCACAGTGGGCTGGTCAGAAAAATCACCAAACGCGTGTCGTGCTCTCTCCTTTGTATTTGTGCTCACTCCACTCCGCTGGAAATAGCTTCAAAACAGGAAGTAAGATACATTTCCCGTCACGAATCTCTTGCTTGCGTCTCTGAAGTGGCTGCAGGAGTGAGGTGGGGTCTCAGGTGGGGGCCCCTGGCACGGGCCGGGCAGGGGCAGGGGCGGGGGCGGGAGGGGCGGGGCCCGGGCGGGGCGGGTGGAGTGTCCCGTCCCCATCAGCAGCCAGACGGGAGGGAGGCGGCGTCTGGGCGCCCACGCGGGGTCCCCCAGGTGTGCTTGGCCCCGAGGTCCAGCCAGAGCGTCCCCATGCCTGGGGCAGAGTGGCCCACGCTGAGGCGGGGGTGGGGGGGTGTCCTGGGAGGGGCTGGGGCCACGGAGCAGAGAAGCGGCAAGAGACCCGCTCAGCGCCACCGGGAGACCAGCCCCCGCTGAGGGGCTGAACAGGAGACAGGAGGGTGGGGAGGAGGCTCCGGCCACGGCGAGGGCTGTGTTCTCCTGGCTGGGGACACGGCGTTCTTCTGGCTGTGCAGAGGATTTCCTTGGGGAACCCAGAAGGATGCTCCTGTGGCAGGTGCTCCTGTGGCAGTGCTCCCGTGGCAGATGCTCCTGTGGCAGTGCTCTGTGGTAGTGCTCCTGTGGCAGGTGCTCCTGTGGCAGTGCTCCTGTGGCAGTGCTCCTGTGGCAGTGCTCTGTAGCAGTGCTCTGTGGCAGGTGCTCCTGTGGCAGTGCTCCCGTGGCAGATGCTCCTGTGGCAAGTGCTCCCGTGGCAGGTACTCTGTGGCAGGTATTCCTGTGGAAGGTGCTCCCGTGGCAGGTCCTCCCGTGGCAGGTTTGCAGCACGCAGCCTGGAGGCCCTTCCCCCATCCCCACCGGGGAGCCTTTGCTTGTCACCTCCTCTCACCACGTCCCTTTCTGCTAAATTATCTAGGACGTTCTGTCTCCGGCACCTAAGCCTGGAGTGACTCACGGGGGTGCCCAGGGGAAAACGCAGCCCTGCACTGGGACCACTGGCCACCACGACACATTGCACGTGGTGATCACAGAAGTGAAATCAATGCGGTGTCAGCCCCTCAAACTGACAACCAAAACCCCAATCTTTTTAAAGGAATCGGTGACACTCTAGACCTTTGAGAATCTGCTGAGACCAGCATTTCTTTCTTTCTTTCTTTTTTTGAGACAGAGTCTCGCTTTGTTGCCCAGGCTAGAGTGAGTGCCCTGGCATCAGCCTAGCTCACAGCAACCTCAAACTCCTGGGCTCAAGCAATCCTCCTGCCTCAGCCTCCCGAGTAGCTGGGACTACAGGCATGCGCCACCATGCCCGGCTAATTTTTTCTATATATATTAGTTGGCCAATTAATTTCTTTCTATTTATAGTAGAGACGGGGTCTCACTCTTGCTCAGGCTGGTTTCTAACTCCTGATCTTGAGCGATCCTCCTGCCTCGGCCTCCCAAAGTGCTAGGATTACAGGCGTGAGCCACTGAGCCCGGCCTAATTTTTTTCAAGCGTGTCCATCCCCCAGAGGGTGCACATCTTACTCGTTGTGTTTGTATATACCCATCCCCTCCTCCTCCCCTCCCACCTGCCTGACTCTCGATAAATGCTATTCCTATATGTCCACTTAGGTGTTGATCCCTTAATGCCAATTTGCTGGTGAGGACATGTGGTGCTTATTTTTTCATTCTTGAGATACTTCACTTAGTAGAACGGGCTCCAGCTCTAGCCAGGAAAATACAAGAGGTGCTATATCACCATTGTTTCTTAAAGCCGAGTAGTATTCCATGGTATACATTCACCACATTTTATTAATCCACTCATGTATTGATGGGCATTTGGGTTGTTTCCACAACTTTGCAATTGTGAATTGTGCTGCTATAAACATTCGAGTGCATGTGTCTTTTTCATAAAGTGACTTTTGTTCTTTTGGGTAGATGCCCAGTAGTGGGATTGCTAGATTGAATTCCCATATTTTTTTTTTTTTTGAGACAGTCTCGCTTTGTTGCCCAGGCTAGAGTGAGTGCTGTGGCATCAGCCTAGCTCACAGCAACCTCAATCTCCTGGGCTCAAGAGATCCTCCTGCCTCAGCCTCCAGAGTAGCTGTGACTACAGGCATGCGCCACCATGCCCGGCTAATTTTTTCTATATGTATTAGTTGGCCAATTAATTTCTTTCTATTTATAGTAGAGACGAGTCTTACTCTTGCTCAGGCTGGTTTCTAACTCCTGACCTTGAGCAATCCACCTGCCTCGGCCTCCCAGAGTGCTAGGATTACAGGCCTGAGCCACTGCGCCCCGCCCAAATTCCCGTATTTTTAAGGAACTCCGGTGGGAGCTGGACCAAAGCCCGGTGCCCCATCCACCGGCCGCCTGACCCCTGGTCACGGCTGTGAGCTCCTCGGTCTCAGTGAGGGCCGCCCTCACCTGGGCACGGCCGACCATCCGGGCCAGGCGGGTCCAGCTGCAGCGGCCAAGGCCTGCCCCCTGCTGCGCCTGCCCGCGTGGGGGGCGCCTGGCCAGGTGGGACTCGGGCCAGCACCCACCTCGCCCAGCGCCTCCTGCCTGGGGCCACCGGGGGTCACTGCCAGCCTCCGGGAACAGGCTGCAGCCGCCCAGACCCCGCCGGGAACTGTCCCTTGCTGCCCAATGGTGGCCCTGTGGGGCTTTGCCCGAGTGAGCCCAGCCGAGTGACACAGTGAACACAGTGTGAGGGGCCCAGCGGGGACGGACCCGAGGTTGGCTGTGACCTGAGTGGTTGAGCCTCACTCAGGAGGAGGAAGGGCCATGTGGAGCCTTGTGAGCCTCCTCCCTCACCCGCTGGCCGACAAGCGTCCCGGGCTCCTGCAGCCGCAGTGCCGGGCCACGGGCCACGGGCCAGCTGTCACCGTCTGCACCGGGTGTCCCGCCCCGAAGCTGGCAGGGTGGGGTCCTGAACCCCAGGACTCAGGAGGTGGCCGTGTGCAGAGAGGCCACGCAGGTGGGCGAGGTCCTGCGGCAGGTGGCCCTGCCGCAACAGCTCGGAGTCCTCAGGGACATGAGGACATGTCATACGGCCGCATGAGGACAGGACGGGGTGGGCTGGGTCTACACTGGGGAAGGGACCAGCCCTGCCAGCACCCCAGTCCTGGGTCCAGGCACCAGAGCTGAGATGGAGCCAACGTCTGCGGCTGGAGCTGCCAGTCTGCAGCCTGCACAACAGGCCCTGCACCCCCAGCACGTGGGGTTCCGCCCTAGAAGAGGAGGGAAAGTGCATCGCAAGGAGGAGCCGAGTGCAGAGTGCAGGCCCAGGGTGGCCCGGGAGGCTCCATGGCTCCTCCCCCCTTGCCCCCGGGGGCCCTCTGCCCGGGTGGGGCCGGTGGAGTCGGCCTCCCAGAGCCACTTCCTGGGGGGGTCTCCCCTCCCCCAGCCCCATGGCACCTGCACAGAACTTTATTACCGTCTTGATGCAATAATACCACACTGCAATGTTTTTCTTAAAATATTCATTTTATCTTATCATAAAAATAACACTTGCTCATTGGAGACGCTCTTAAAATTCCCCCCGCCCCAGCCAAAATCGTAAGCTCCTGCCTCGCCCAGAGCTGAGCAGAAGCATCTAGAAGTCTGTGCTGGAAGCACAAAGAGCAAAGCGAGCCAGGGGCTGGGCTGGGGTCAGCCCCTCCTGTGAATCGCCCCGTCATCTCCCTAAACCTGTTTTTCTGCTTCAAAGGCCTTCTGGGAGAGAATCCCCAGCAGGGAGACCAGAAGGTGACCTTCCCTGGGGGGGGGCCTCACAGATGCCTCTGTGAGCCGGGCCCTGCGTCTGGCGGCTGGCCGGCTCCCTCTCTGCCCACTCCCCTGCAGGCACCTCGGTTTGTAAAGTTCTGGACTTCAGGCCCGGGCGGTGGCTCACACCTGTAACCCTAGCACTCTGGGAGGCCGAGGCAGGACTACTGCTCAAGGTCAGGAGTTTGAAACCAGCCTGAGCCAAGGGCGAGACCCCGTCTCTACTAAAAATAGAAAGAAATTAATTGGCCAACTAAAGGTATATAGAAAAAAATCCACTGGGCATGGTGGTGCATGCCTGTAGTCCCAGCTACTCGGGAGGCTGAGGCAGGAGGATCGCTTGAGCCCAGGAGATTGTGAACTAAAATCATCAACCCCTACCGGCTGACTAAATGGACCCCCTCGTGGCCAGAAGAATATTCAAGGGCAAAGTTGCCTGCCAAGAAGAGAGAGGTCAGACAGGCCTTATCATGCCCCCCTCCCTTCTTGGAGACTTCCTTTGAAACCCATTAACAGGCCTGAGGGTATACAAGACAAACCTGCAGGCCTTCTATTTACAACAAATGGTGGCTTACCTCTGGTAAACAGTTTATGTTAAAACATTCCACCTCTTTAGACAAAGCTTCATGTCTTTAGCCAATTACAATCTAAAGAATCTTTAAACCCACCTATAACCTGTAAGCCCCCGCTTCAAAATAGCCCTCCTTTTTGGGCCAAACCAATGTATGCCTCCCACACATTAATTGATAGCTTTACCCATAACCCTTGTCTCTAAAATGTATAAAACCCAAACTATAACCCAGCCACAGCGAGTCCACTTGCCCAAGGCCTCTTAGCAGTGGCTCCGGGTCGTGGTCCTCAAATTTGGCTCAGAATAAATCTCTTTAAAATTATTTTGCAGACTTAGCTTTTTTTTTCCGTCGACAAGATTGAGGTTGCTGTGAGCTAGGTTGAGGCCATGGCACTCACTCTAGCCTGGGCAACAAAGTGAGACTCTGTCTCTAAAAAAAAAAAAAGGAAAAGCTGCCCTCCAGGGCAAGAGCTCAGGAGAGATCCTAGCAGAGGACTAGGGGCAGGGGGGCCCGGAAGCCGAGGAGGTTTGGGGTGCAAGATACTGACGGATGGGAAGGGGGAGCAGGACTGGGGGCTCCAGAAAGGGTGACTCCAGGAGGCAGGAGGTGAGGCTGGGGCAGACGGGAGGGTGGAGCAGGCCAGTCCAGGGCGTGAAGGGAGCTGGGGGGCGGGGCTGCCCGGTCGGTCATCAGCTCTGGGCAGTGGGACGTGGGGAGTGGGGCCACGGGCTGGCGTGGGGTCACCGTCTTGAGTCGGGAGACCAGAGCACAGCCCAAGGAAGGGACGCTGTGTCTCTCCCAAGCAAAGTGCTGCCGAGCTGAGCGGAAAGCTCGGAGAGTTTGTCTCTGAATCGGCAAACTAGGAACATTGAGGAACCCCGTGGAGAAGCTGATTAGCGACAGCCTTCGGGTGTGGAGACGGGTGAAGACGCAGACCCGTGTCTGCATGGGGGCTGGGTGGTCACGTTCTGTGATTGCTGGCAGGCGCCCTATTCAGTGCTCATGTGGAACATTCCTGCAAACCCAGGGCTCCCAAGTTCGTTCCCAAGGCCTGAGGGTGGAAGCCGGCAATGTCCCGACCACATGCAGGGGAGGCACTTGCAGTCCAGGACTTTCCCTGCTGGCCTGTGGAGGGCTTAGGTCACCCGGTTTACCCGGCCACACGGCCACATGGCCAAAGCAAAAGTCAAAATGCCAGGTTTGGGCAAATTTCCCGCGGCCTCCCAGACAGGAAAAGCGGTCCAGTCGAGATGTGGTTTTCCTGCCAAGATACTGACGTCTTAGGGCGCTGCAGTGGGACGCGGACCACAAAGAAACCTCAAAGCCAGAGCTGCGCCCCGCACAGGGCAGCGGCTGGCGCAGGGCCGCAGGGCAGGGCAGGCGCGACCCCCGAGGCCAAGTCCTGGCCCTGCCACGGGTTTGGTTGGGGCAGGTTTTCGTTTTCCCGCTTTCCCCACCTGGCGAGCTTGGGAAGGCCCCAACGGTTCCAGGAACGCGACGGTTCCAGGAACGTGAGGGGTCCCGGTTTGTTCGGGGCCTCAGCCCCAACGGGGAGCAGGTAAGACTTGATCCTTTTCTGCACAAAGAAATGAAAACAGGGCCGGGCGCGGTGGCTCACGCCTGTAATCCTAGCACTCTGGGAGGCCCAGGCGGGTGGATTGCTCAAGGTCAGGAGTTCAAAACCAGCCTGAGCGAGACCCCGTCTCTACTATAAAAAAATAGAAAAAAATTAACTGACCAACTAATATATAGAAAAAAAACCCGGGCATGGTGGCGCATGCCTGTAGTCCCAGCTACTCAGGAGGCTGAGGCAGGAGGATCGCTCGAGCCCAGGAGATTGAGGTTGCTGTGAGCTAGGCTGATGCCACGGCACTCACTCTAGCCTGGGCAACAAAGAGAGACTCTTGTCTCAAAAAAAGAAAAAAAAAAGAAATGAAAACAGGAGTCAAATGTCTGAAGTCTGGTCTGCCTGGCCCTCCCCCCTCCCGCCCCCCCCAGGCCCTCATCCCAGGATACCCCATCCCCCAGGCTGCCCCCATCCCCCGCCAGCCCTCATCCCCCACTGGCCCTCATCTCCCCTATCTCCCAGGCCGTCCCATCCCCCACCAGCCCTCATCCCCCTATCCCCCAGGCCATCCTATCCCCCACTGGCCCTCATCCCCCCATCCCCCAGGCCGCCCCATCCCCCACAGGCCCTCATACCCCCATCCCCCAGGCCGTCCCATCCCCCACCGGCCCTCATCGCCCCCCATCCCCCAGGCCGCCCCATCCCCCACAGGCCCTCATCCCCCCATCCCCCAGGCCGTCCCATCCCCCACCGGCCCTCATCCCCCCCATCCCCCAGGCCATCCCATCCCCCACCGGCCCTCATCCCCCCCATCCCCCAGGCCATCCCATCCCCCACCGGCCCTCATCTCCCCCATCCCCCAGGCCGTCCCATACCCCACCGGCCCTCATCTCCCCCATCCCCCAGGACGCCCCATCCCACGCCGGCCCTCATCCTCCCCATCCTTCATCCCCCGCCGGCCCTCATCCCCCCATCCCCCATCCCCCAGGCCGCCCCATCCCAGCCCGCGCACCCCAACCCTGCGGAGGGAGGTGGCTCCACTCCGGCTGCCGCGCTCTCGGGGACAGGAGCGTGTCCAGCCCCGCCCCCGCCCCCGCCGGCCCAGGCCCCTCCCGCCATCCCGGCCCCCTCCCCCGCCCTCTCCCCGCCTCGGCCCCGCCCCTCGCCCTTGATCCCGCCCCGCCCGCCCCGCCCGCCCCGCCGGAAGGACTCGAGCGCCCGGGAGCGGGAGGCGCGCTCGGACCGCTGTCCCGGGCTGGCGCGCGCGGCCCCGGCATGGAGTCCCCCGCGCGCTGGCAGGCGGCGCGGGCCCGGGTCCCCAGGTGGGCGGCGCGGGGTTCAGGGGCCCGGGTCCCCAGGTGGGCGGCGCGGGGTTCAGGGGCCCGTGTCCCCAGGTGGGTGGCGCGGGGTTCAGGGGCCCGGGTCCCCAGGTGGGCGGCGCGGGGTTCAGGGGCCCGGGTCCCCAGGTGGGCAGCGCGGGGTTCAGGGGCCCGGGTCCCCAGGTGGGCGGCGCGGGGTTCAGGGGCCCGGGTCCCCAGGTGGGCGGCGCGGGGTTCAGGGGCCCGGGTCCCCAGGTGGGTGGCGTGGGGTTCAGGGTCCCGGGTCCCCAGGTGGGCGGCGCGGGGTCCTGGGTCCCGGGTCCCCAGGTGGGCGGCGTGGGGTTCAGGGTCCGGGGTCCCCAGGTGGGCGGCGCGGGGTTCAGGGGCCCGGGTCCCCAGGTGGGCGGCGCGGGGTCCTGGGTCCCCAGATGGGCGGCCCGGGGTTCTGGGTCCCGGGTCCCCAGGTGGGCGGCGCGGGGTGCTGGGTCCCGGGTCCCCAGGTGGGCGGCGCGGGGTCCTGGGTCCCCAGGTGGGCGGCGCGGGGTCCTGGGTCCCGGGTCCCCAGAAGGGCGACGTGGAGTCGGGTCGCGGATCCCGGGTCCCCAGGTGGGCGGCGCGAGGTTCAGGGTCCTGGAACCGAGGTGGGCGGCGCGGGGTCCAGCCAGAGTGGGCCAAGGGTCCCGCGCAGGCAGACGTCCTCCCCGCGGTCCGCCCGCGGACCCTGACTCCCCGAGCCCGGGCGGACACGCGCACGGAAACTTTATTTGGAAACGCGGGTTCTTCTCTGTCGCAGGGTTGATCCCTACGGATTTGAGAGGCCTGGAGACTTTGACTACGCGGCGTACGAGGAGTTTTTTTCCACCTACCTGGTGATACTCACTAGAAGAGCAATAAAATGGTCCAAACTTCTGAAGGGAAGCGGGCGCGTCCAGAAAAGCCCGACAGGTGAGTCCGGTTTGGCCTGCGCCGGCTGCGCACCGCGCGCCCCACCCTCGGGCCGGGCGCAGAGTCCAAGGTCCAGCGGGGCTTCCGGAGGTGCCCAGGGGAGCGCGGCGGGGGGGGGGGGACCCAGGGGAGCGCGGGGGGACCCAGGGGAGCGCTGGGGGTGCAGAGGAGCATGGGGGACCCAGGGGAGCGCGGGGGGACCCAGGGGAGCGCTGGGCGTGCAGGGGTGCGTGGGGGGACCCAGGGGAGCGCTGGGGGTGCAGGGGAGCATGGGGGGCCCAGGAGAGCGCTGGGGGTGCAGGGGAGCATGGGGGAGCAGGGGAGCGCTGGGGGGGCAGGGGAGTGCTGGGGGTGCAGGGGAGCGCTGGGGGTGCAGGGGAGCATGGGGGGACAGGGGAGCGCTGGGGGGGGCAGGGGAGTATGGGGGGCCCAGGAGAGCGCTGGGGTTGCAGGGGAGCATGGGGGGGACAGGGGAGTGCTGGGGGTACAGGGGAACATGAGGGGGGCCAGGGGAGCGCTGGGGGTGCAGGGGAGCATGGGGGGCCCAGGGGAGCGCAGGGGGCGGGACCCAGTCAGGGCGGTGACAGCTCCCAGGGGAAGGTGTGCCCTGGGCCTGGGTGGGTAGGGAAGAGCCTCCATTCCCCTCTGAGACCAGCCTGCCTGTCGGAGGCATAAGGATGGTTGTTTCCAGCAGGGGAGTGCGTCTGGAGGCTGAGAAGAAGGCTTTCTTACTCCTTAAATAGATGGGAGAAACTCGTCCCCAAGGGTCCTTGGGAGTGGGTCCTCCACCGTGCTCCCCACTCCTACGCCCTGCAGGCTTCCTCCTGCCCCACAGCACCCCGCCCGCCTGCACTGGGCCGGCGACTGGTGGGGGACCCCTTCCCTGGGCTCTTCCCAGACCTGGCAAGGCCGCTGTGGGGCATCCATGCCTGGAACCCCCCCCACCTGCCACCACCATCCCGCACCTTGCTGTCCTCACCTGTGTGTGGGCCACACAGATCTCACTTATCTCTGCTCTCCTGCTGGAAGCAAAGACCCCCTCCCTGCCTGCCTGCCTGGGGGGGTTTTGCTTCTCGCCCTGCTACACCCTTGGTGCCTGGAATGCGCTTGGGCAGCCTCACCGTCTCATGCGTGGCCGTCTGGCTGCAGAGCTGCCCAGGGCACCAGGCAGAGACAGAGTGGGTACCTGTGGGGGTGGCGGGGGCTTTGGTGGAAGTGTGCCGTGGGGTCACGGGGGGGGGGGGGGGGAGGGGGTTGGTCGTCGGAGCACAGTGGGATCTGGGGCTTCCTGAAGGAGGGGGCAGTGATGCTGGCTGAGCTGGGGGACCCAGGTATTAGGGACGTGGTGGGGAGGGCGGGAAGGGATAGAGGTGGGTGGGGCTGTGGCCAGGCCCCAGAGGCCTCCTAAGCCAGGGGTGCAAGGTCAACGTTTGTTCTCAGAGAGGTTAGTGGATGGGGCCCAGGTGCCCCAAAATGCCTGGGGGGCTGCGAGCTGTGTGGGAGAGGGCCGGGTGCAGGGGTCTCCCCGGACTTGCTGACCCACCTGGGGACTTAAGAGGTGGTCACAGCCTACCGTCCCGGAGGCTCTGCTGTGTGGAGGCTCCACTCCACTTCCCTGAGCCCGGGGAAACTGATGCTTCGTAAAATCATGGAGCCAAGAAGGACCTCCAAGGCTGGTAGTTGTTGGCCTTCCGGGTCCCTGGAGCTGAGATCCTTTGTGCATCCCACGAGAGCATCACACCTGTCCTATCCCGTGTCACCTGTATGTTGACATGTTTCCAGCAGGATGGCTACCTTTATTTTTCCCTTTTGGTTTATTTATTTTTTTCTTTTGAGACGGATTCTCACTCTGTTGCCCGGGCCAGAGTGCCGTAGCATCAGCCTAGCTCACAGCAACCTCAATCTCCTGGGCTCAAGTGATCCTCCTGCCCCAGCCTCCTGAGTAGCTGGGACTACAGGCATGCACCACCATGCCCAGCTAATTTTTTCTATATATTTATAGTTGTCCAGCTAATTTCTTTCTGTTTTTTTGTTTTTTTTAAAGACAGAATCTCGGTTTGTTGCCCAGGCTAGAGTGAGTGCCATGGAGTCAGCCTAGCTCACAGCAACCTCAAACTCCTGGGTTCAAGCAATTCTGCTGCCTCAGCCTCCCGAGTAGCTGGGACTACAGGCATGTGCCACCATGCCCGGCTAATTTTTTCTATATATATTAGTTGGCCAATTAATTTCTTTCTGTTTATAGTAGAGATGGGGTCTCGCTCTTGCTCAGGCTGGTTTCGAACTCCTGAGCTCAAACGATCCGCCCGCCTCGGCCTCCCAGAGTGCTGGGATTACAGGCGTGAGCCACCGGGCCCGGCTTCTGTTGTGCTTTTTTTGACTGTGTCCTGTAAGGTCATTGTGATTTTTCATAATCATACGTACGATCACATACATAAATACAGCCTGTGCCTCACACATTTTCTTTGATGGCAGCTTATAGAATTTCGCTCATGGCAGGTGCTTTTCCCCCTAACGTGTGGTTTCCTTTAAAATAATGGTATTTGCTATATCATCTCAAAGGAAACCAGCAAAGCTTTAGAGGTTTGCTTTGGAAACGAGCCGTTTAGCAGGTCACGGTCATTCAGGGCACACGTGGCACCCCGGCCTGACGTGGCCAACGTGGACGTCAGATGCACACAGCCTCTCGTCTGCTTCAGGAGTTGCTCCCTGTCGACTGAGGGAGGCGGCTCCAGGGTCGGTTTTCGGTTCTGTTCCTGTCTGTCTTGTCGTTAGAAAATAACTTTCCGGCCGGGCGCGGTGGCTCACGCCTGTAATCCTAGCACTCTGGGAGGCCGAGGTGGGCGGATTGCTCGAGGTCAGGAGTTCGAAACCAGCCTGAGCAAGAGCGAGACCCCGTCTCTACTATAAATAGAAAGAAATTAATTGGCCAACTAATATATATAGAAAAATTGGCTGGGCATGGTGGCACATGCCTGTAGTCCCAGCTACTCCGGAGGCTGAGGCAGGCGAGTGTCACCCGCATCCCTGGACTTGGGTCTCTCCTGTGCCCATGGTGCCCCTTGCCGGGTCCGTCCTCTGCCCTGTGTTGCTGCCACAGAACGTTCCAGAGCCTCCTCTGCCTGCAGCCTGCCCTTTCTCCACTGCTGTGGTTAGGGCGGGCGCCTCAGGCCCCCGGTCCGTCCCCCTTCCCCGTGCTCCTGGGTCCCCGGACCCTGCTCCTCCCTCTGCTGCTCCGCGCAGGAGCCGGGACCGGGGAGGTTGCCGGCCTCCGTGTGGGGAGCAGCCGCTACCGTGGCCGCGCTGGGCCCAGGCGTGAGCCCGCAGCCCGCCCTGTCCTCAGCGGGGGTGGGGTGTGTGGGGGATGGAAGCCCCGCGGTGGTTCCCGCCTGGTCTGTGCTCTGATTTTGGGTGAGCAGAGTCCCTTGGGGCGTGTGCCAGCTTTGGGGGGATGCCCGAGGTTTGGGGTCCCCCGTGTGTGATGCAGGAGGGGAAGGGCAGGAGCGTGGGGGCGGGCGGCTCACGCGGCCTCTGCCTCCCGGTTGCAGTGAAGCGCTACGTGCGCAAGGGGGTCCCGCTGGAGCACCGCGCCCGCGTCTGGATGGCGCTGAGCGGGGCCCAGGCCCAGATGGACCAGAACCCCGGCTACTACCAGCGCCTGCTCCAGGGGGAGGGCGACCCCGGCCTGGAGGACGCCGTCAGCACAGGTGAGGGGGCACAGGGAGGGGGCACGGGGGGCACAGGGGAGGGGAGCACAGGGGAGGGATCACAGGTAAGGGGGTCACAGGGGAGGGGAGCACAGGGGAGGGGGCACAGGCGAGGGGAACACGGGATGGGGCACAGGTGACGGGAACACGGGATGGGGCACAGGTGAGGGGGCACAGGTAAGGGGGCACAGGGGAGGGATCACAGGTGAGGGGAACACGGGATGGGGCACAGGTGAGGGGAACACAGGGGAGGGGGCACAGGTAAGGGGGCACAGGGGAGGGATCACAGGTGAGGGGAACACGGGATAGGGCACAGGTGAGGGGAACACGGGATGGGGCACAGGTGAGGGGAACACGGGATGGGGCACAGGTGAGGGGGCACAGGTAAGGGGATCACAGGGGAGGGATCACAGGTGAGGGGAGCACAGGTGAGGGGAGCACGGGAGGGGGCATAGGTGAGGAGACAGGGGATGGCGGCAAGGGAGGGATCACAGGAAGGGGCACAGGGGAGGGGGACACAGGAGGGATCACAGGGGAGGGGGCGCAGGTGAGGAGGGCACAGATGAGGCGGGCACAGGAGGGATCACAGGGGAGGGGGCACAGGTGAGGGGCGCAGGTGAGGGCTGTTTCCACCCAGCCCTGGAGGCGCAAGGCGGAGGAAGCACCTTGTGAGGCTGACGCAGCAGCAGCTGTAATCTGAGATCACACTTTTCTCAAAGGGAAAGCCAACACGGAAGAGTTCGGGAGGGGAACGGTGTTTGGGCTCACTCAGCAAACTCTGAGCGCCTCGCAGGCTAATAAGGAAAGCGGGGCTGGGCGCCTGTGGCCCCAGCACTCTGGGAGGCCGGGGCAGGAGGATCCCTCGAGGCCAGGAGTCCGAGACCAGCCAGGGCAACATATCGAGACCTCGTCTTTACAAGAAGTTTAAGAGAACAGGGATAAGAAGACGAGGTTTCTTCTGGAAGAGTCTCAGGAGACTGAGAATAGGCCTCGAGAGCGAGGAAGCCGCGGGGCGCAGGAAGGCGGCCGCCTGCGAGGGCTGGCAGAGGCGGCACGTGCGGCGTGAGGACCGCCCGGCCACGCTGCTGTCCCGGCCTCCGCTGTCCTCACCCCCCGGCTTTCACGCAGGCATGGGGTCGCCAGCTCTCCGAACCCCACAGAGCTAAAAATAGGTTTAACCTAAACTGAATAATAATAATTTTTTGTGTGTGTGAGACAGAGTCTCGCCTTGTTGCCCAGGCTAGAGTGAGTGCCGTGGCGTCAGCCTAGCTCACAGCAACCTCAGACTCCTGGGCTCAAGCAATCCTCCTGCCTCAGCCTCCTGAGTGAGTAGCTGGGACTACAGGCGTGAGCCACCATGCCCGGCTAATTTTTTCTATATATATTAGTTGGTCAATTAATTTCTTTCTGTTTTTTTTTTAATAGAGACGGGGTCTCACTCTTGCTCAGGCTGGTCTCGAACTCCTGACCTTGAGCGATCCTCCCGTCTCGGCCTCCCAGAGTGCTGGGATGACAGGCATGAGCCAACCTCGCCCAGCCTGGATGAGTTTTTCTTAACAACAAAATTTACCATTTCATCGTCTCAAACTAAAGCTCTGTCTCCATGAAACAAGAGCCTGTGCCGGTGGCCTCTGCATCTGACCCCTCCAGGGGCCTCGCAAGCCGAGTTGCATGTCCTGCGTCCGCTCGTGCCGGGCTGTGTCAGAATGTCCCCCTTGGTGGCCGAGTCATGTCCCACGGTGTCTGGATCACGTCTGTTTGCCTGTGTCCAGGGACATGCGGGTTCCCCCGCCTGGCTGCTGTGCTCTCGTCTGCCTGCGCCCCTCGGCCGGCGGGGCCCGGAGGGGCTGCTGGCCGCGGGGTCAGGAACGTAGGCGAGAGCCCGTCTGCCCCGTGACCTCTCCCTTCCCCGAGAATGATGTAACCACACGTGCGGGGAAACGTCTCATGTGACAGATACTACCTAGGCGTGGACGCAGCTGGTCACTCTGGTCTGGAGCAGCGGAAACACTCTGGGTTCCCCGCGGCTTGTTCCTTTTGTTGGAATGTCTAGAATTCTAGCGGAAAAGTCTCTTTTGTAAAAAACACGCAGAGGAAGGCCGGGCGCGGTGGCTCACGCCTGTCATCCCAACACTCTGGGAGGCTGAGGCGGGAGGATCACTCAAGGTCAGGAGTTCAAAACCAGCCTGAGAAAGAGTGAGACCCCATCTATACTAAAAAATTGAAAGGAATTAATTGGCCAACTGAAAATATATAGAAAAAATTCGCCAGGCACGGTGGCACATGCCTGTAGTCCCAGCTACTCGAGAGGCTGAGGCAGGAGGATCGCTTGAGCCCAGGAGTCTGAGGTTGCTGTGAGCCAGGGTGACACCACGGCACTCTAGCCCGGGCAACAGAGTGAGACTCTTGTCTCAAAAAATAACAAAAACACGCACAGAGGAGTGGGGTGCACTGAGGCGTGGAGCTCAGCGTTCTGCCCACATCGGGCTTCTCCTGAGCAAAGACGGGCTGGGCGGAGGCCGGGAGCGGAGTGGCAGGTGGCTGTTCTGGGGCTGCGGTGGGGAGATCTGTGCAGGGGAGACGTGGGTGTGGTGAGGCGCAGGGGGCGTGGGAGGGGGCTGGGGTGGCCGCCTCCTGTCTGGGTGCATTTACAGCAAGCGCCATCGTAGGCACTGCTGCGCAGACACACCCACGCGGAGTGGCGGCGGCCCAGCCGGGAACCAGCGGGCGTTCCAGTGGGCGCGGGTCCTCCCGGTCCTGCCCGCGTGGGGGTGATGCGGGGGCCCGGCTCCCGCAGGGCGAGGCGTGCTCGGCCGAGCGATCCACGTGGTCTGGTCCCAGCACCGGACGGCTTGGCCGGGCCACCGCTGGGCTGAGAGGTGCCGGGCGGGTTGGCCCGGGGAGGGCGCCGGGAGGAGGCGGTAGGAAGCCGGGGGCGGGGGCCGCGCACCTGCCCGCAACTGCGCTCGTTGGGCGCGCAGCACCCAGTGTAGACGGCGCATCTTTGCAAAGGTATCTCGCGTCTCCGACCTCCAGAACCGGGGCGTGCCGGAGTTCGCGCCCTCCGCCCGCCGCGGAGGGGACCCTGGGGCCACCTCTGCCCCGGGGCCATGTGTGTGCGTGCGTGTCGTGCGTGAGGAGGAGCCCGACCTTTCGGGGCCTTCCTGGGGCGGTGCGGCCGGGCGCCGGGTGGAGGCCGCTCCGGGCCCCGGGCAGCCCGGGCGCGAGGACGGGGCTGGGCCCGCGGGTCTGCCGCCGCTGAGCCGCCCCGCGTGCGTTTCCGTGCAGACCTGAACCGGACCTTCCCCGACAACGTGCGGTTCCGGGACTCGGCCCAGCCCAGCCTGCAGAAGGCCCTGTTCAACGTGCTGGTGGCGTTCGGGCGGCACAACCGCGGCGTGGGCTACTGCCAGGTGAGCGGCCTCGCGGGCCTGCCTCAGTCTCCCCTCCGGGAAAGCGGGCGGCGTGCGGCTGCCCGTGCGGGCGGGGACCGCGAGGGCGGGAGGGCGGCGCGGGAACCGGGTTAAGTCAACACGGAGGACAGAGGCGGCGGGACCTGGACTGCCTCCCTGCGGGTCACGTGTGCACACGCGTGTGGCAGGCGTGTGCTGGGGCGGGCGTCCCCTCCTTTGAGGTCGTCTCTGGGGTCCGACCCCGGAGCGGCGCGGTCGGGAGGGGCCGCCTCTCGCCCCGTGGGCTGTGCCGGCCGCGCCGGCCTGGGGGACGCTGTCCGTGACCGGGACGGCAGGAGGCGCCAGGCTCAGCGTGCGGGCTGCCCTCCCGTGCGTGCGCGTGTGACGTCCGTTCCGGGTCCAAGCGCACGGGGAGCAGGGGCGGCCGGCGGCCTCGGTGCAGCGGGTGCGGGAGTCCGGCCCCTGCGAGGGAGAGCGCGGCGTGCGACCGTGCGTGACTGCGTGTGACCGTGCGTGACTGCGTGTGGCTACGTATGAGCGCGTGTGACTGCGCGTGAGCGTGTGTGGCTACGTGAGCGCGTGTGACTGCGTGTGACTACATGTGAGCACGTGTGAGCGCGTGTGACTGTGTGACTACGTGTGAGCGTGTGTGACTGTAAGTGTGAGCGCGTGTGACTGTGTGAGCGCGTGTGACTGTAACTGCATGTGAGCGCATGTGACTGTGTGAGCGCGTGTGACTGTGTGACTACGTGTGAGCGTGTGTGACTAAGTGTGAGCGCGTGTGACTGTGTGAGCGCGTGTGACTGTAACTGCATGTGAGCGCATGTGACTGTGTGAGCGCGTGTGACTGTAACTGCATGTGAGCGCATGTGACTGTGTGAGCGCGTGACTGTAACTACATGTGAGCGCATGTGACTGTAAGTGAGCGCGTGTGACTGTAACTAAGTGTGAGCGTGTGTGACTGTGTGAGCGCGTGTGACTGTAACTAAGTGTGAGCGTGTGTGACTGTAACTAAGTGTGAGCGTGTGTGACTGTAACTACATGTGAGCATGTGTGACTGTACGTGTGAGTGCATGTGACTGTAACTAAGTGTGAGCGCGTGTGACTGTAACTACGTGTGAGCACATGTGACTGTAAGTGAGCGCGTGTGACTAAGTGTGAGCGCGTGTGACTGTAAGTGTGAGCGCGTGTGACTAAGTGTGAGCGCGTGTGACTAAGTGTGAGCGCGTGTGACTGTAACTACATGTGAGCGCATGTGACTGTAAGTGAGCGCGTGTGACTGTAACTAAGTGTGAGCGTGTGTGACTGTAACTAAGTGTGAGCGTGTGTGACTGTAACTACATGTGAGCATGTGTGACTGTACGTGTGAGTGCATGTGACTGTAACTAAGTGTGAGCGCGTGTGACTGTAACTACGTGTGAGCACATGTGACTGTAAGTGAGCGCGTGTGACTAAGTGTGAGCGCGTGTGACTGTAAGTGTGAGCGCGTGTGACTGTACGTGTGAGCGCGTGTGACTGTGTAAGTAAGTGTGAGCGCGTGTGACTGTAAGTGTGAGCGCGTGTGACTGTAAGTGTGAGCGCATGTGACTGTACGTGTGAGCGCGTGTGACTGTAACTACGTGTGAGCGCGTGTGACTGTGTAAGTGTGTGCGCGTGTGACTGTGAGCGCGTGTGACTGTAAGTGTGAGCGCATGTGACTGTACGTGTGAGCGCGTGTGACTAACTACGTGTGAGCGCGTGTGACTGTAAGTGTGAGCGCGTGTGACTGTGTGAGCGCGTGTGACTGTGTAAGTGTGAGCGCGTGTGACTGTAACTACGTGTGAGCGCGTGTGACTGTAACTAAGTGTGAGCACGTGTGACTGTAAGTGTGAGCGCGTGTGACTGTAACTACGTGTGAGCACGTGTGACTGTAAGTGAGCGCGTGTGACTAAGTGTGAGCGCGTGTGACTGTAAGTGTGAGCGCGTGTGACTGTGTGAGCGCGTGTGACTGTAACTACGTGTGAGTGCGTGTGACTGTGTGAGCACGTGTGACTGTAACTACGTGTGAGCGCGTGTGACTGTAACTGTGTGAGCGCGTGTGACTGTAAGTGTGAGCGCGTGTGACTGTGTGAGCGCGTGTGACTGTAACTACGTGTGAGCGCGTGTGACTGTAACTAAGTGTGAGCGCGTGTGACTGTAAGTGTGAGCGCGTGTGACTGTGTGAGCGCGTGTGACTGTGAGCGCATGTGACTGTAAGTGTGAGTGCGTGTGACTGTGTGAGCGCATGTGACTGTGTAAGTGTGAGCGCGTGTGACTGTACGTGTGAGTGCGTGTGACTGTAACTACGTGTGAGCGCGTGTGACTGTAACTAAGTGTGAGCGCGTGTGACTGTGTGAGCACATGTGACTGTAACTAAGTGTGAGCGCGTGTGACTGTGTGAGCACATGTGACTGTAACTAAGTGTGAGCGCGTGTGACTGTAACTGTGTGAGTGCGCGTAACTGCGTGTGAGCGCGTGTGTGTAACTGTGAGCGTGTGTGATTGTGTGTAACTGTGTGTGATCGCATGTAACTGCGTGTGAGCGTGTGTGACTGTAACTATGTGCGAGTGCATTTTACTGTGTAACTGTGATCGTGTGTAACTGTGTGTGATCGCATGTAACTGCGTGTGAGCGCGTGTGACTGTAACTATGTGCGAGTGCATTTTACTGTGTAACTGTGATCGTGTGTAACTGTGTGTGATCGCATGTAACTGCGTGTGAGCGCGTGTGACTGTAACTATGTGCGAGTGCATTTTACTGTGTAACTGCGTGTGAGCGTGTGTGATCACGTGTAACTGTGTGTGATCGTGTGTAACTGCGTGTGAGCGCGTGCGAGTGTCCGACGCTGGGCGCGCTGTGCGCAGGCGCGGGGGGGGGGGGCGGGGCTGGAGCGCTGGCCCTGCCGGGGTCGCGGGCGCGGGGCAGGGCGGGGCGGTGCGGTGCGGGTCCCAGAGACGCAGCGGAAGCGCGGGAGTTGGGACGCTGGGCTCGCTGGGCCCACGCCGGGCGGCGGGGCGCGGTGAAGGGGCGGCGGGGCGCCTCTCGGGTTCCGGGGCAAGGTGAAGGGGGCGGCGGGGCGCGGTGAAGGGGCGGCGGGGCGCGGTGAAGGGGCCGGCGGGGCGCGGTGAAGGGGCCGGCGGGGCGCGGTGAAGGGGGCGGCGGGGCGCGGTGAAGGGGGCGGCGGGGCGCGGTGAAGGGGCCGGCGGGGCGCGGTGAAGGGGCCGGCGGGGCGCGGTGAAGGGGCCGGCGGGGCGCGGTGAAGGGGGCGGCGGGGCGCGGTGAAGGGGGCGGCGGGGCGCGGTGAAGGGGCGGCGGGGCGCGGTGAAGGGGCCGGCGGGGCGCGGTGAAGGGGGCGGCGGGGCGCGGTGAAGGGGCCGGCGGGGCGCGGTGAAGGGGCGGCGGGGCGCGGTGAAGGGGCGGCGGGGCGCGGTGAAGGGGCCGGCGGGGCGCGGTGAAGGGGGCGGCGGGGCGCGGTGAAGGGGCCGGCGGGGCGCGGTGAAGGGGCCGGCGGGGCGCGGTGAAGGGGGCGGCGGGGCGCGGTGAAGGGGGCGGCGGGGCGCGGTGAAGGGGCGGCGGGGCGCGGTGAAGGGGCGGCGGGGCGCGGTGAAGGGGCGGCGGGGCGCGGTGAAGGGGGCGGCGGGGCGCCTCTCGGGTTCCGGGGCAAGGTGAAGGGGGCGGCGGGGCGCGGTGAAGGGGCGGCGGGGCGCGGTGAAGGGGGCGGCGGGGCGCCTCTCGGGTTCCGGGGCAAGGTGAAGGGGGCGGCGGGGCGCGGTGAAGGGGCCGGCGGGGCGCGGTGAAGGGGCCGGCGGGGCGCGGTGAAGGGGCGGCGGGGCGCGGTGAAGGGGCGGCGGGGCGCGGTGAAGGGGCGGCGGGGCGCGGTGAAGGGGCGGCGGGGCGCGGTGAAGGGGGCGGCGGGGCGCCTCTCGGGTTCCGGGGCAAGGTGAAGGGGGCGGCGGGGCGCGGTGAAGGGGCCGGCGGGGCGCGGTGAAGGGGCCGGCGGGGCGCGGTGAAGGGGCGGCGGGGCGCGGTGAGGGGGCGGCGGGGCGCCTCTCGGGTTCCGGGGCGCGGTGAAGGGGGCGGCGGGGCGCGGTGAAGGGGCCGGCGGGGCGCGGTGAAGGGGCGGCGGGGCGCGGTGAAGGGGCCGGCGGGGCGCGGTGAAGGGGCGGCGGGGCGCGGTGAAGGGGCGGCGGGGCGCGGTGAAGGGGCGGCGGGGCTCGGTGAAGGGGCGGCGGGGCGCGGTGAAGGGGCGGCGGGGCGCGGTGAAGGGGCCGGCGGGGCGCGGTGAAGGGGCGGCGGGGCGCGGTGAAGGGGCGGCGGGGCGCGGTGAAGGGGCGGCGGGGCGCGGTGAAGGGGGCGGCGGGGCGCGGTGAAGGGGCCGGCGGGGCGCGGTGAAGGGGCGGCGGGGCGCGGTGAAGGGGCGGCGGGGCGCGGTGAAGGGGGCGGTGGGGCGCCTCTCGGGTTCCGGGGCGCGCTGTGGCCTCGCCCTTCGGCCGAGGCGGCCCGGGAGAAGGGGGCGCGCAGCCGCGTTGGGACGCCCGCGCCCGCGCGGAAGCACGCCAGGCCTGCCCTGCCAGCCACGCGTGCGGTCTCGCTGCGAGCGCCCCCGCGCCGGGTCCGCGGCCCCGCCCGTCTGTGCCCTGCCGTCCGGAGGAGTCCGCCCGCGGTCGCCCACCGTTCTCGCGCGTTTCCACACGTGGCTTTGTTGTGAGCGCCCTCGCGCGGCCCGGTGCGGTGGCGCACGCCTGCTGCCCAGCGGGAGGATCGCTGGAGCCCGGGGCCAGCCTGGGCGGCACAGTGAGACCCCATTTCTAAACACACACACACACACATGATTTTATATACTGGCATGAACACACATGCAAACACAGGTATGTGCATGCGTGTCCGTGTTGCGCCTGCTTCCTGTGTGTGCCGTAGCGGGACCGCAGCCCGCGGCTTGAACAGCAGGGGGGTCTGGGGATGGAGGCCGGAAGTCTGCGGCCGGAAGGGGCGGGGCCTGTTCCGGTTTCCCGCGTCACTCCGAAGTCCGCCCCCGTCCTCGCGCGGCCTCCCTGTGTGGTGCGCTGGGCCCACGTCCCCCTTTCCCGGGGACACGGCCGCCGTGGGCCCGCCCAGCTGCGCCGCACCGCGCCTGCGGTCCCGCGTCTCCCGCGTGAGAATCTGGGGACACGGCTCACCCACGGGACGCGCGTGGGGCCGCGTGGGGCACACAGGACCCCGGGTTCTGCTTCCCCTTTCCTGGGGGTCGGCTCTGTTGGCCGAGACCCCGCCCGCCGCGACGACGCCATCTCCACCGGGCTGCTCTCGGGGTCTGTGCGGCTCCTGCACGTGCCGGGCGTGCGGGTGCCCGGCGTGCAGGTGCCAGGGATGCAGGTGCCGGGGGTGCAGGTGCCGGAGGTGCAGGTGCCCGGCGTGCAGGTGCCAGGGATGCAGGTGCCGGGGATGCCGGTGCCGGGGGTGCAGGTGCCAGGGATGCAGGTGCCGGGCGTGCAGGTGCCGGGGATGCAGGTGCCGGAGGTGCAGGTGCCCGGCGTGCAGGTGCCCGGCGTGCAGGTGCCGGGGATGCAGGTGCTGGGGGTGCAGGTGCCGGGAGTGCAGGTGCCCGGAGTGCAGGTACCCGGCGTGCAGGTGCCGGGGGTGCAGGTGCCAGGCGTGCAGGTGCGGGGGGTGCTGGTGCCGGGCGTGCAGGTGCCGGGGGTGCAGGTGCCAGGCGTGCAGGTGCGGGGGGTGCTGGTGCCGGGCGTGCAGGTGCCGGGGGTGCAGGTGCCGGGCGTGCAGGTGCCGGGGGTGCAGGTGCTGGACGTGCAGGTGCCCGGAGTTCAGGTACCCGGCGTGCAGGTGCCGGGGGTGCAGGTGCCAGGCGTGCAGGTGCCGGGGGTGCAGGTGCCGGGCGTGCGGGCCGTGTGCGGGGCCGTGTGCGCCTTGGCTCTCGGTGAATGTCACCACGTGCGCATGACGACCCCCGTCCTCGTGGCGCCACAGTCCCCGCGCCGGTCCGCGTTTTGTGCGGTGTTGATTTACCACGCCGGTTGGCAAGAGCTGGATTTGTTTCCCCATTACTAGGAAAGCATGTACGTATTTGAGAAAACGCAGAGGAACACAAGAGAAGACGCAGGTGGCGTGAGACCCGGCCCCCGGGAGACGCTGCCTGGCCGCGGCCGGGCTCACCGCTCTCGGTGCCGGGCCTCGCTGTATCCAATGGCAACGCCCGGGCAGGCCTGTGCGGGGATATCCCGGTCTCGGCCACGGAAATCTCTCAGCACCCCTCGCGACAGACCGCGTTCCTTACGGCTTTGCAGACTACGGTTAAATGTTTTAGAAACTGGTGGCGAGTTGTGCTGCGTTACCCCCAGCCTGTCCTCAGGTGGAGAGACGGGCTTTACTGTTTTTATTTTTTTCTAGACGGAGTCTCACTCTGTCGCCCAGGCTAGAGTGAGTGCCGTGGCGTCAGCCTCGCTCACAGCAACCTCAAACTCCTGGGCTCAAGGGATCTTCCTGCCTCAGCCTCCCGAGTAGCTGGGACGACAGGCATGCGCCACCATGCCCGGCTAATTGTTTCTATGTATTTTTATTTGGCCAATGAATTTCTTTCCATTTATAGTAGAGACGGGGTCTCACTCTTACTCAGGCTGGTTTTGAACTCCTGACCTCGAGCGATCCACCCGCCTCGGCCTCCCAGAGTGCTAGGATGACAGGCGTGAGCCACCGCGCCCGGTCGAAAGATGGGATTTGATTTCAGTTTTCCAAGGCAGTGCTCAGAAGGGTTTCTTTCGTTTTCTTCATTGTAGGCGTAGACACGCATCCCTGGATGGTAGGTCCTTAGTCTCTCCAAGGCTCCGAAAGATCATTCTAGAATCAGCGAGTGTCGGGGAGAGCGAGAGGCGGGCACTCAGCGGCCAGGTGGCTCTAGAACGGCACGGCGGTTTAGAACTCAGTGTAGATTTCTGCCTCTCTCCTTTCCAATCCCAGGGCATGAACTTCATAGCGGGGTACCTGATCCTCGTCACGAGGGACGAAGAGGAGTCCTTCTGGCTGCTGGACGCTCTTGTCGGGAGGATTCTGCCCGGTACGTTGGGGGCCCACGGAGCCCGAGCCCCCGTGTCTGTGCGGGCAGAGCGTTTCTGTCGACAAGCCAGATTCAGTGAAGACGTAACTGAATTGTTTGGGGGCTGAGATTACAAATGGTCTTTCTGCAGTCGAGTTAAAGAGGACAGTGTTTTTGTAGCTGAGTCCCAGTCATGGAAGCTGGTCACTATCGGGGGCCTGGACGTGGCTGGGGTCATAGGTCAGCCTCTTCCGCCCCGCCCCCCCCCCCCCCCCCCCGCAGCTCCTCTGGTGTCCAGCCCGGCCGGCCGTGCTGTCATGGTGTTGAACATGAGATCTCTGAGGGGTCGACTGGGTTCCGCGTCTGCACTTGTTGCTGAGTTCCTGAGTCCTCGTTAGGGCGTAGTCCTCGTTAGGGTCGCCGTGGTTGCTTTTTATTTTTTTATTTTTATTTATTTATTTATTTTGAGGCAGAGTCTCACTTTGTTGCCCAGGCTAGGGTGAGTGCTGTGGCGTCAGCATAGCTCACAGCAACCTCAAACTCCTGGGCTCAAGCGATCCTCCTGCCTCAGGCTCCCAAGTAGCTGGGACTATAAGCATGTACCACCGTGCCCAGCTAATTCTTTTCTATATATATTTTTTAGTTTAGCAATTAATTTCTTTCTATTTTTTTTTTTAATAGAGACGGGGTCTCGCTCTTGCTCAGGGTGGTCTCGAACTCCTGACCTCAAGCGATCCGCCCGCCTCGGCCTCCCAGAGTGCTAGGGTTATAGGTGTGAGTCACTGTGCCCGGCCAATTCAGTTCTTTTTGACAAGTAATTGTTGAAGGGGCTGGGTGGGGTGGCTCACACCTGTAACCCTAGCACCCTGGGAGGCCGAGGCGGGAGGATGGCTGGAGGTCAGGAGTTCGAGACCAGCCCGAGCAAGAGCGAGACCCCGTCTCTACTAAAAAGAGAAAGAAATTAATTGGCCAAATAAAAATACATAGAAAAAATTAGCCGGGCATGGTGGCGCATGCCTGTAGTCCCAGCTACTCGGGAGGCTGAGGCAGAAGGATTGCCTGAGCCCAGGAGTTTGAGGTTGCTGTGAGCTAGGCTGATGCCACGGCACTCTAGCCCAGGCAACAGAGGGAGACTCTGTCTCAAAAAAAAAATTGTTGAAAACCCATCATGTTCCAGGCTCTGTTCTCAGGGTTTGGGAAATGTCCCTGTCATGGTGAAGTGGCAAGAGGACACGAGTGGACAGTAGCAGGGACGGCACCGTGCTGGGCAGCAGAGCATGTTGGGTGTCAGAAGGCTTCAAGTGTCAACCCAAGGAAACAACGAGCAAGGCTCCAGATTCCCAAAGTGGCAGCAAACGTGCAGACTTGTCCTTTGGTCCATAAAATGCCGTTTCTTACATTAGTTGTTAGGTCCAGTTGAACCAAAGTGCAGTGCAAACAGGTCTTGATGCAAAATCAAAACAAAGCCAGGCACAGTGGGTCATGCCTGTGATCCCAGCACTTTGGGAGGCTTAGGCAGGATGAGGGTTACTTGAGCCCAAGAGTTCGAGACCAGCCTGGGCAACACAGTGAGACCCCATCTCTACAAAAAGAAAACAAGGAAAATTGGCCACGTGTGGTGGCGCCTCTAGTCCCAGCTACTGAGGAGGCCACAGCGGGAGGATTGCTCAAGCCCAGGAGCTGGAGGCTGCAGTGAGCTGTGATGATGCCAGGGCACTCCAGCTGGGGTGACGGAGCGAGATTTTGTCTCAACAAAAGAGAGCATCAGAACTAAAATGTTAGGACTGTGGGAGAAAAAGGGATTTTTCTTACCATTTCGGAGCTCTCCAGATGGCAGAGAAAAGAGGCAAATATGTTTCATTCTCTAAATTCTGGTTACCCAAACTGGGTAATTTCGGTGCCACAATTATCCTGCTTTTAACAGTTTTTTAAAAAATATACAGGAAATACATAGACGTATTCTCATTTCCCAAGTTCAAGAAATGACAGTAGAATGTGACAGTCCCTCAGTGATGGGCCCCCCACTTCTCCCGACTAAGAAGTAATCACGTTACCATCTGTTGTCGTATGTATTTCCAGCGTTTTTCTTTTCTCTCTTTTTTTTTTTTTTTTGAGACAGAGTCTCACCATGTTGCCCGGGCTAGAGTGAGTGCCGTGGCATCAGCCTAGCTCACAGCAACCTCAAACTCCTGGCCTCAAGCAATCCTTCTGCCTCAGCCTCCCGAGTAGCTGGGACTACAGGCTGCGCCACCATGCCCGGATAATTTTATATATATTTTTTAGTTGGCCAATTAATTTCTTTCTATTTATAGTAGAGACAGGGTCTTGCTCTTGCTCAGGCTGGTTTCGAATTCCTGACCTTGAGCAATCCTCCCACCTTGGCCTCCCAGAGTGCTAGGATTACAGGCGTGAGCCACCGCGCCCGGCCAGCTGACTCTGTTTTGATAAAATTTTGTTTGTCTAGTTCCATTCCAGTAACTTCCTGGTATTTGAACTGAGAGGAGCCAAGGCCTTGTTTCATTGTGTGTGTACATGTATGTATATGTATGTCTCTGTACATGTGTGCGTGTTTGTGTCTCTGTGTGTGGGTGTTTGTGCACATATGTTCATATGTGAGTGTGTTGGTGTTCATTGTGTATGTGTGTATGTATGTGCATTTGTGTGTATGTGAGTATAGGTATGTGCATGTATGTTTGCATGTGTATGCATATGAGTGTGCATTATATGCATGCATGAGTACGTGCATGTGTCCACATGTATGTGTGCTGGTGTGTATGTGTCATATGTGAATGCATGTGTGCTTACGTGTGCGTGTTTACATGTGTGTCTGTATGTGCATGTGTGTGCATGTGTCAGTGTTATGTGTCATGTGTTATGTGTGCACATGTGTCTGCATACAACATATTTGGAAAATCTGCATCCACAGCACGTTCTGGGTGTGTCCAGGCAGTGGCGTGCCTTGCAGACGTGTGGTTCGATAAGAGAGGAGTGAGGATTGATGTTCAGTGAACACTCAGCAGGTCTCGGCGTCTTATCTGTGCAAAGAGCAGCACACGCCAGTTGGAAGCCCTGTCGCCTCCGCGCCTCCCCTGTCCTGGGACCTGGAAGGGTGTGGGGCGGGCGGGTTTTCCGTGCCCTCTCACAGCCCGCGTCCCCGTCCGGCAGGGATGGCTGTGCGTGTCCTGGAGAGCGCTGGGGTCTCTGCCCTCCCGTGCCACCGATGGGGACCGCTCTCCTGGGCTCAGGGCGGGAGGGGGGATGGGAGGCAGGGATGGGAGGCGGGGACGCGAGTGCCGGCGCAGGGCGCTGCCAGGCGCGCAGTGTGAGCTGCAGAGCGACGGCCCTGCGCCTGCACGGCTAGTGTGGGTGCAGGCGGGGAGCCCGGCGGGCGGCTGCAAAGACAGCACCCCACCGCACGGCGGTGTCCTCCCCTGCCTTGGCCCGCGATGATGAGGCAGGAGCAGGGACAGTCCTGGCCTCGGGCTCAGTCCAGGTCGGCCACTCCCAGGGTCCAGCAGTCGCCGGAACCTTCTCTCTGGGAGGAATTGGGGTTTGATCTCGCTCTTAGGGGCAACGAGCCATCCGCAGGTTTTTCTGTTCCTCCCTTCCTCCCTCCCTCAGAGTCTCACTCTGTTGTCTGGGCTAGAGTGCCGTGGCGTCAGCCTAGCTCACAGCAACCTCAAACTCCTGGGCTCAAGCGATCCTCCTGCCTCAGCCTCCCCAGTAGCTGGGATTACAGGCATGCACCACCATGCCCGGCTAATTTTTTCTGTATATTTTTAGTTGGCCTATTAATTTCTTTCAATTTTTTAGTAGAGATGGGGTCTCGCTCTCTTGCTCA
Source organism: Microcebus murinus (assembly GCF_040939455.1). Lineage (NCBI taxonomy): Eukaryota > Metazoa > Chordata > Mammalia > Primates > Cheirogaleidae > Microcebus > Microcebus murinus. The sequence goes on along the minus strand of NC_134116.1, from coordinate 83,862,899 downwards.
GGCTGGTTTCAAACTCCTGACCTCGAGCAATCTGCCCACTTTGGCCTCCCAGAGTGCTGGGATTACAGGTGTGAGCCACCGCGCTGGGCCCTTGGCTGTGTTTTTGAGACGGGGTCTGGCTACATTGCCCAGGCTTGCTCTCAGCCCTGGCTCGCGTGATTCTCCTGCCTCTGCCTCCTGAGCAACTGGGACCGCAGGCGCCAGTGCACCAGCCCCAGCATGCCCTCTCGAGGCTGTCTGAGCCGGGCCCCGTGTCCTGGCACCCGCGTGTCCTGGCTGAGGTCCCCGGCCGACCCCCACCCCAGGCCTCTGCCGTGTCTGTGCTGCTGACTGGGCCAGGCCAGGCCTCCCACCGGGAGGCTGGACTCCCACGGTCCAGGGGAACCCGGGGGCGCCTTCCTAGGAGAACCTTGAGGAGCTTCCACACACTGTGTGTGCTGGCCCCCCACACACGCATGTCCTCTCCTGGGCACGGGCTCTTTTTCCAGGGCTGATGGTGGCCGTGTGGGCTTAGTGACCATTCCCCACCGTCCTTGAGAGTCACTCACACCCATCTTGGGACGCTGGGGGAGAACCGTGGAGAAGGGTCAGCGGTTCCCACCGAGCGCCACCGTGGCTGTGGTCGGCGTCAGTCCCCGTCTCCACGCACACGGATGCTGCGCGTGGCGGCAGCCTTTTCTCATCTCGGGTCACGCGGTGGGAACTCCCCCCCGCTGCACGACGTTTGAGAACTTTCCGGATGGCTCCGTGGTGTCGCGCTGTAACTGCAGGAGTGGGAGGGATCCCTTTGGCTGCCTGCCCCCGGGTCTGCGGACGAGGCCACACAGACCCGCCTGAGAGGAGCCAGCAGTGTCCGTGCGTGTCCCCCCCCCCCCCCCCGGGAGCAGCAGAGAGGGGCCGCCCAGGGTGGCCGGGCCGGGCTCGGGGCCGTCTCAGGCTGAGACGGGGCAAGGGTGTGTGGCTTCTGGGCGGGAAGGTGACGAGGAAGAGTGTGGCCAAGGGGCTGATGTGCACGGTCTGGGACCAGACATCATTGGTGCCTCGCACAGATGGGAGTCGTGGACGGGACTTGTGGACAGGTGTCGTGGATGGGACTCATGGACAGGTGTTGTGGACAGGACTCGTGGACAAGTGTCGTGGACGGGTGTCGTGGATGGTTGTCGTGGACGGGTGTCGTGGACGGGAGTTGCTCCGGCAGAGGGAGCAGACGAGACGTGTGCTCAGAGCTTTGCTGCTGGCCCTCCCTGTGCCGAGGAGGCGTGTTGGGGCAGGTTCCGATCATGGACAGCCCAAGGCGGGGCCCTCACAGAGGAGGCTCCCGGCTGGTCCTCGCAGCACCTGCTTCCCGCCAGCAGCCCTGCCTGGACCGGGCGTCGGCTCCCCGCATCTGAGACCCACGCCGGGCCATGTGGACTGCGGCACCAGCCTCCCTGAGCGGCCCTGGCATCTGCCCGTCCACAGCCACCAGGGCGTCCCTGGCCGACCCCAGGCTGCAGTGTTTTCCCAAAGTGGCTGCTGAGTGCCGGCGACCTTCCTGCCCCGGGAGCCGGTGGTCACCGAGGCCGGCATGGGGCGGGGCTGCCCGCTGGACCCCATTTGTAGAGGGGAGACCTGGTGCTGCCGGGCAGGGGCTGCGCCAGCACAGCGGGTAGCCGGGCGTCCCCCAGCACACGGGGCTGCGTCGGCCAGGCCGCCCAGTGGGTCTCCCTGGATCCAGGGCGGCAGCTCGGCCATGGGAGTCAGGTGGTTCCACCTTTTCTGTGGCCCCAGTTTCACGCCCACCGAGCAGCGTTTGCGACCCCAAGTGACGCCAGTGTCTCAGTTCTCCCCTCGTTGTCACACGGGGTCCCTGGCGTTAGGGTTAGGGCTAGACTTGACGCTCACGGTCCAGGATGCCCGCCCCTCCCTCAGAGCAGGCACCAGAGGCAGGCGCTCTTGGCTGCGCCGTTAGGATGGCCGTGATGGAAAGGTCTGGCCCACACTTTTGCCCCGGGGGAGACCCAGCACGCGTGTGTGGGTGGTCGTGTGGCTCTTGCGTGTTCCCTGTGGAGAATTTGGAGGACAGAAAATGATGCAGGAAGGCGGGAGTGGCAGCCCCTGGGAGGCCCCTGTCTGCACGGCTCGGGTCTGGGGTGGGGCGGGGCTGCGCCGTTCTGTGCCGGGCAGGCGAGGTGCCGGCCCCGAGCCCTGCCGAGCTGCGCGGTGTCCGGCTGTCTGCGGGGTGAGGGTGTCCCAGGTGGACGGCCAGGACGGGGCCGCTCCCTGGGACTGCCGCGTGGCCATGAGGGAGGGGCCTGGGGAGGCCCCGGCGTTGGAGGGACGGGGCTGAGGGAGGCAGAGATGCCCTGGGTTTAACTTAATCCTCCTCCTGGGCTCGGCTCAGCCCCGTGGAGTTCAGGGTGAGCGGTTGGCGCCTCTATTCTTAGAAGCTGCTCTAAGCTGCTCTGCCGGCCAAGGTCACGGCGCCCTCCCCGCTGCCGCTCGTGGACGGGGAACAGAACGTGCTCGACTCAGGTTTCGTGATGGAAAGAGCAAAGCGCTCAGAGGCCAGAGAGAAGGATGCAAAATAAGGAGGTTGAGAGAAAAGTTTTTTAATCCCTGGAGTCTTAAAACTGAATTGCCTCTGGTTAATTCACTCTCAGGCACTTTGTATGAAACACGCTTCACTGTGCGCTCACGCTTTGAAAATCAGGAGCATCACCGTGAGGCTGTGTTGGTTCTATTTTAACCAAGATGTTAAATTAATGAGAACATCGCATCCCTCCTGCCACAGCATACAGGTGGCGGGATGAGACACCTTGTGTGGTGCACGGTGTGCTGGATTCTCCCATTCTGTGACATGATTACTCACCGAATTCTTTTACAGCACAAGTCAAGCAGTAAGATTTATTTTATTGTAATACACATCATATTTTTTTTTTTTTTTTTTGAGACAGAGTCTCGCTTTGTTGTCCAGGCTAGAGTGAGTGCCGTGGCGTCAGCCTAGCTCACAGCAACCTCAAACTCCTGGGCTCAAGTGATCCTTCTGCCTCAGCCTCCCGGGTAGCTGGAACTACAGGCATGCGCCACCATGCCCGGCTAATTTTTTTTATATATATATCAGTTGGCCAATTAATTTCTTTCTATTTTATAGTAGAGACGGGGTCTCGCTCTTGCTCAGGCTGGTTTTGAACTCCTGACCTTGAGCAATCCGCCCGCCTCGGCCTCCCAAGAGCTAGGATTACAGGTGTGAGCCACAGCGCCCGGCCTACACATCATATTAACAAGCCTAAAAAATTAAGTAGGAAGCCCAAAAAAGCTTTGATAAATCAAATATTCATTCAAAATAAAGTGTCGATGGAAAAGAAGCCTAACTCTGTAAAATAATCTGAGGAGGTTTATTCTGAGCAGAGTGTGTGTGACCCTGGCCCGGAGCCACGCCCAGGAAGCCTTGGGCAAGTGGACGCACCGTGGCTAGGTCACAGTTTGCTTTTATGCGTTTCGTGGAAATAGGAATTTCACGTAAACTCATAAATACGTGGGAGGTGTACATTAGTTTGGCCCCAAAAGGCAGGACATCTCAAAGTGGGGGCTCACAGGTTATAGGTGATTTAAAGATTGACTTGTAATTGGTTAAAGACAGAAGGTTCGTCTAAAGGCTTGGAATGTTTTCAGTTAAGGACGCCTGTGAATCAGAGAGAAGTCACCGGGCAGAGACGGAGACTCTAGCGATCTGTTCAGTGACTGATGACCTGCGGGGTGGTTTGAGCTTTGCCTCAGTCCTGCCAATGAGGACATCTCCAAGGAGGAGGGCGTGACCGCCTCCTCCTGGCCTGCAGCTCAGCCTCAGGGTGTTCCTGGGGTCCCCTTGGCCAAGAGAGGGTCCAGTTAGTCCACTGGGGGGCGCCTAAGATTTTATTTTAGTTCACAAAAGAAACCGTGTTAGAAGCATTTGTCTCAGCCTGAGTTTTGTTTTTATTGTGGTAAAACACACATGAAAATTCCCATCTAAAATTTCAAGTGCACTGTTGCGGCATTAAGTGCATCCATGCTGCTGAGCAACCATCGCCCCCCAGGACTTCCGTCTTGGGAGACAAACGTCCCCACTGACCACTGACTGTCCTCCCCAGCCCTGGCACCCACCGCGCCCCGGGTCCGACCCTGCTGGGAATGAGGGGGTGGAATGAGGGGGTGGCTGTGTGGTGGCACCGGTGCTCTCGGCACTCTGGGGGGTGGAGGCGGCGGGGAAGATCCCGTTGCTGAGCCGGGAGTGGGAGGCTGCAGTGCGCTGTGATGGCGCCACTGCACTCCGGCCCGGGTGACCGGGCGAGGCCGTCCTGAGAGAGGAGAGCGGAACTGATAGGGGCGTGCCGTCTTTGCGGAGTCCCTGTCACCACCTGCAGGTTTCACCGGGCGCCCAGTGGGCGGCGCCGGGCAGCGTCTGCCTCACCCCCCGGGGGCGGCTGATCCAGGATGCGCTGCACCCGCAGGGCCCCACGTCTGGGCTGGGCTCCGCTCTCACTTCGCCTTTGTCTCTGGGACTGTCCTGCGTGTTTCCCTGGCTCCTGGGGGGTGGAGGTAGCAGGCTGAGGGGCTGGCGGTCTGCGGAGGGTGACGTGGGTCTCGGTCTCTGCTGCCCGCAGACTACTACGGCCCCGGGATGCTGGGCCTCAAGACCGACCAGGAGGTGCTCGGGGACCTGGTGAGGGCGAAGCTGCCGGCGGTCGGGGCCCTGCTGGACCGGCACGGCGTGCTGTGGGCCCTGCTGGTGTCCCGCTGGTTCATCTGCCTCTTCGTGGACGTCCTGCCTGTGGAGGTGAGTGCCGCGCGGGCCCGGGTGCAGCGGCGCAGGGCACGCCGGGGACTGACGGGGGATTTCCGTCCCCTTGCAGACTGTCCTTCGGATCTGGGACTGCTTGTTCAACGAAGGCTCTAAGATCATCTTCCGGGTGGCCCTGACCCTCATCAAGCAGCATCAGGCGCTGATTCTTGAAGCCACCAGCGTCCCGGACATCTGCGACAGGTTCAAGCAGATCACCAGAGGCAGCTTCGTGATGGAGTGCCACACCTTCATGCAGGTGGGTGCGGGCGTCCCCTCAGCCCGTGGCTGCCACCTGCCTAGAGCCCAGCGCCTGTCCTCCCGCCTCACACTCCTACCGGGAGGGCACGAGCTGCCAGGCACCCCGAGGGCCTGCCTGGGCCGTCCACAGCAGGCCCCACGCCCTGGCTTTGCTCACGGCGCAGCTGCTCAGGCCGACTGGGGCGGGGCCTGCCGAGGCTGAGGCTGGGAGCTGAGCCCAGGGCCGGAACCGCGCTGGCAGGACTCGGCGAGACGCTGGCGCCCGGGAGCCCACCTCACTTTGCTTTTCTCAGAGACGGGATCTCGCTCTGTTGCCTGGGCTGGAGTGAGAAGCACAATCACAGCTCACAGCAACCTCAGACTCCTGGGCTCAAGCGATCCTCCTGCCTCAGCCTCCCGGGCAGCTGGGACCACAGAAGTGCACCACCACGCCCGGCTGATTTTTTATTTTTTGTAGAGACAGGGTCTCACTGTGTTGCCCAGGCTGGTTCTCCTGCCTCAGCCTCCCAAAGTGCTGGGATTACAGATGTGAGCCACCATCTGGCTTTTTAACGTTTTGTTTTGAGATAATTACAAACTCAGAGGAAGTACCAGTGTGTACCTGCTGGCTCCACAGCCCACGGATTAGAAGCCCAGGAAGGGGAGAGCTCTCGGAGTCCCCGGGTGGTGCCAGGAGTGGAATCGGGCCATGAATGCTGTCAGGTCACTGCTTGGTGGTCCCAGACTGGCCAGGACTGTCTCTGCTCAGAGAACCAGGGACACTTGGCCACAAAACACGTGAGTGTGGCCCTCTCCCGGCTCCAGGGAGCAGCTGGGCACAGGGCGAGTGACTCGGTCTGAGGCGGCCCCTCCGTCCACCTGCCGTGGGGGCTGTGGTCACCCTGTGCTGTGGAGCACACTTGGCGCCGCCGCCACCCTGGCCACACGGCGGCCGTGGTGCGACTGCAGCTGTCCCGAGTCAGTCACCAGCCAGAGGCTCCCCCAGAGAGGGCGTTGGTGACAGGTGACAAGTGTCAGATGTGAACTTGGAACTGACTCCAGATTCACCTGGGGGCTCGTCAGGTAAAAGGAACCGTCACCGCGGACGCGGCGCTGTCCTTGCAGCGTTACGGGGGAAAGGCCGGCACAGACGGCAGGACCGTGCCCTCCCTGGGGCTCCGCCGGCCCTCCCGGGGCGTGGGGACAGACCCCTCGGCCTCGGCCCGCCTGGGGACTTCGCCGAGTCAAGACTGCTGGAGACACAGCCTCTGACGGGACGTCCCAGCAGCCGTAACGACCAGGGCAGACTGCAGCAATGTCCACCGTGCAACCGGACGCTGTGAAGGTGCGGCCGCGGCCCGCCCCAGGCCCGGCTCCTGCAGAGGCTGCAGGGTGGGCGCGGATGTGAGCTGGGCTAGCTTGACTCGCAGCAGCCCGATGCAGCACCTGTGGCTTCCTGGGAGTGGACAGAGGTGATGGCAACCTTGGCAGGCGTTGGGCAGGGACCCTGTCAGCCTCGTGGTGCCCAAGCTGCACCCTGCAGGCGTCTGAGTCTAGGGAGTGCCGAGGGCGGTTTTTACTTCCTTTAGGCTCAGCGTTTGTACAGCCTCAGGTTAGAGACAGAAAGGAATAGCTTTGGGCCACCTCCGAACGACGGGGGTTTGAGGACCGTAAAGGACTGTTTTCTGTCGTGGACCTCTAAACATAAATGTGAAGAGCCGTGGATGTGACCCAGGGGAGCTGGTGTTCCCCGCCACGGCTTCCAGGGTGCTCGGACAGCCCCCCTCCTCGAGGTCACTAGGCAGTTTTTTTCTTTTTTGAGACAGAGTCTCGCTTTGTTGCCCAGGCTAGAGTGAGTGCCATGGCATCAGCCTAGCTCACAGCAACCTCAAACTCCTGGGCTCAAGCAATCCTCCTGCCTCAGCCTCCCGAGTAGCTGGGACTACAGGCATGTGCCACCATGCCCGGCTAATTTTTTCTATGTATATTAGTTGGACAATTAATTTCTTTCTATTTATAGCAGAGACGGGGTCTCGCTCTTGCTTAGGCTGGTCGAACTCTTGACCTTGAGCAATCCACCTGCGTTGGCCTCCCAGAGTGCAGGGATTACAGGCGTGAGCCACTGCGCCCAGCCCAGGCAGTTTCTAAAGGAACCCACAAGTCTCGCCCGCCAAGCCCTGGCAGCAGCCCCACGGGGCGGAGTCCTCCCTGCAGCCGGGTGTGTCTGTGTCCCTGCTCCAGCCGCCCAGCCCTCTGGCTGCCCCCATAAAACTGTCTCCATCGATGGCGTGTGCTGCCTGACCACGCCAAGGTGCTCTGCACACCGTCCGCCCGGCTGTCCTGCAACCCTGACTCCTCCCCAGCAGAGGCAGAGCAAGGTGACGTCAGGCTGGTGCCCAGCTGGCCTTGGGGACCAGTGTGGATGGAGCTTGGGCCACCTGTGGACTGCGGCGTGCTGCCGGCCCGGCCCCCTGGCTCGCTCTGCAGGAAGCAGGGGCACTTCTGTGCCTCAGCTGTATTTTTGGCCACAGCACTGCTCATTAGTCCATTAAAAAAGAAACCCTAAAGGAACCTGATGGCTTTTGTTTTTGTCCTTGGCCCTGGGGCAGAGGCAGGATGGCAGCCACCTGGGGACCGCCTGCCTGCGCCTGCCAACGGGCCCGTCCCCCCTCGCCACACTCAAGGCCTTTTTCGTCTTCCTGCCCGTCTGGAAAAGCTAAGGCATGTGTTGCTGGATTGTTTTTAAGCTCATTCTATTTCCATTCCAGAAAATATTTTCAGAACCCGGGAGCTTGTCCATGGCAGCCGTGGCCAGGCTGCGGGAGCGCCACAGGGCCCAGCTGCTGGCGCAGGGGTGAGCGCGGCCCCGACGGCGGAGCTTCGCGTCCAGAGCCGACAGGAGACCATGTTTACTGCTTTCCTTTTTACTGTTGTAAATACTGGATGTTGCTACACTTCAGCTGTGAATTTTTTAAGAGAGTAATTTGAAATGTCAGTCTACAGCCTTTAGCTAGAAATTTGACTTCATAAAGAAAAACTATTTTTACCAGACACTAAAACGTGAGGGATGTACATTTGTATGTAATAAAGTACGCCGATACCTGCAAGTCTGTGACTATCAGTTTCTCAGCAGTTTCAATGCTGTTCTGTGCCTTTCCCCTTTACATGAGGCTTGTGCGTGTGACAAGTGATCTGTTTAGACGGGAAACTTAACCTTTCCTATTAGGGCCACGTGAGCGATAACGCAAGCAGCGTGTAAGACGCAAGGGATGGGAATAGCCCAGAGCATGGGCACCCTGGCACGGCCAACTCCTGGGCCCAGCAGCAACACACACCCCCATCCCAGGGCTCAAGGCCCAAGAAACCTGCCACCTGGCTGAGCCCTGCAGGGGACAAGCGGGGCACAGGTGAGAGACAAATGGGGCCACCGCCATGACAGACTCGCCCAGCAGCAGCCCGGGGACCCGTCTCCCCGACCACACTGACCACAAAGGCCCTTCCTCACCTGAGGCCACCACGGAGGCTGCCCTGTGCCTGAATACAGCGGCTTTTATTCTAAACACAGGTTCTCAGGCCGTACGCCCATCTCACAAGCACACGCAGGGAGGTGTGAGAACAGTGCCCTGCCAGGGGAGCACAGGTGCTCGGCAGGGCCCTGAGGAAGCCAGACTCCGGCCCATCTCCCCACACCTGCCTCCCTTTTAATCTGCACCTGTCTCAAGATGGGCGGGGGTCTGCCCGGAGACATCGCAACAACATGGCTGGGCTGTCAAAACGTCAGACCACCACCCGCGAGAGGCTGCAACACCCCGTCCTCAGACCAGGCTGCGTGGGCAGCTCCCCCACGCCACGGCCATCTCCCTGACGCTGTTCTCTCACCCCAGCCGAGGAAGCACAGGCCCGGACAAAAGAGAAGACTTTTATTAGCATCGTTACAGGCAACGCGTCACATGGAGCTGCTCCTCGGTGCCCGCCCGCCCACGCCTCGGAATCCACTACCTATCATTGTACACAGTGCAGGAAAAGGGTCACCCTGAATGCCAAACAGAAGACTGAAAATCACTTTACAAAAAAAGTAAATAAAAATAACACCCATCTTTATGTTTAAAAAAGTGCCCGCTCTTGAGTGGCAGAGCGTGGAAAACACCGAGGGATTGCCCACAGGCGTCCCGCACGCGGGCCACGCCCCGGCCCCAAAGCTCGGCCCGGGCGTCCCAGATGTGCGCCTTTCGGAACGCTGGCGTCCTACCACCTTCCGTCCCTACGATTTCTGATTTCTCAAGCACGTCACCCTTATGAGTAGCCAGCCGCCCAGGCCCTGAGCGTGAGGACCAGGCTTTCCCTGCGAGCCTTGAATCTGAGCAAAGTGAGGAACCCAACACCGGAATGGCGAGTGCCCGATGACAGCGGAGCCAGTGCCCACGGGGACAGGCACCCTTCCCTCCCTCGGGGCTCTACTTTGGTAAATATTAACGTTGAACCAGTTAGCAAAATATTTAACCCAGTTAGCAAAATTAACACCGTCATTTCGATAGTTACTCTTTTGTGCATAGTAGATGTTGCAGGATGAACTTCACATTGGATAAAGCAGATCTGAAAAAACAGTTTGCCAGGAAGTGCGCCCCAACACACCCCCGGTCGGGGGTGTGGGCGCAGACCCTGCGGGGCGCTAGATCGTCTGGTAGCCGGCGTGGCTCCTCTTCCTGCCCACGAGGTAGGCGATGAGCACGGTGAGCACCAGCCCGGCCAGCGCGCCCCCGACGGCCACGGGGATCAGCATGCTGTTCTCGTCCAGCAGACACTCCTCCACTGCGGGCAAGCGGACACGCTGCGCTCGAGAGGGACCCCGCCCCGCCACCCAGCCCGCCCGCCCGCAGCAGGCAGGGAAGGGCCGCCGGTGCAGCTGGCCGGCCCCGGGAAGGCCGGCGCAGACGGGCACCTCGCACAAGGCGAGCAGACCGCAGACACGCCTTCTCCCGCACCGGAACCCAAGGCTGCCATGCAGCGTGGACGTGGCCAGTCCACCGCGCCGCGTCCGGGGCCTCTGGGCCCTTCTGGAGCACGGGACATAGGGGGACCTTTTCATATTCAACTGTCACGGGAGAAGCGGCATCACTGCTCCCTGAAAGGACCACTTATTCTCGCGTGGTGCCCGTGTCTGCGTCCCCAGACATGCTGGGCTTCTCTGGGGCCAGGGCGGCTCTCCCCGTCTCAGACGGGCGGGGAGACAGCTCGTTGCAGGGGGACAGGGGCCCCCAACGCCCGGCACAGCAGCTGCTGAGCACCCACAGCAAGAGCCTGAGGGGCTCCCCAGCTGCCGCTGCCCCCACCAGCCGGCACTACTCACCAGACCCGAAGGTGTCGCCCTCCACCTTGAACGCCTGGACCCACACTCGGAAGATGTTGACGGAGAGCGCCTGGGTGACCTGCACGTGCTCCTGGGCGTTGCACTTGTAGGAGTTGCCCACGGTGGCCTGCAGCGCCCGCAGCGACTCGTTGGCGGCTCTGAAGGCGGGGTCTGCAACGCACACGGTGCCTCGTCACCCGGGTGCCAAAGCGGGGTGGGGGAGGGGCCGTGAGAGCGGTAGGGTCTCACCTCGAGCGTCAGGGAGAGTCATGTTCACCTGGATCCCCTTTAGGAAGAACTGGCTGGAACTTGTGTTCTGAGAGAGAGAGAGACAGACAGACGGCCCTCAGCCATGCGCCACACTCAGAATCTGCGTCTGAAGAGGGCCCCGTGTGGTTCTGGGGACACGAATGTCGAGTGTTCCCTTCCGGACCTTTCCGCAGAACGGGATTCTGCCCAAACGGAGACTCGACTGTTAATTCGTCTGCACGGTGCACCGACAAGCGTGTGCAGGGGGCATTCACATTCTCCGTGTGTCACGGTGCTGACTTCGCACACGGCTCCTCCCGGGCAGACGCCACGCAGCAGCGTGTGCAGCTGGGGGACAGAGACGCCTGACTGCCGGGACAACCTGCATCTCGCAGCAGGAAAGGGGCGCAGCCCCAGGAACCAGGTGGCTCGCTGCAAAGCCAAGGCAGACATGAGCTGGGTCTCCCGAGGTCCCGAGGGGGCCAGGCCCGAGACGGAGGCATCGGGAAAGCACGGCCCAAGCCCCTGAGGGAGTGGCCGGGGCGGAGCGGCTCACCATGCCAAACTGGAAGAGCAGGAGGGTGACATCCTCGCCCCGGAGCTCCAGGGTCACCGTCTGGGAGCCGCAGCTGCCGCTGGCCGAGGTCTTATTGGGGTTGATGTTGAGCACTCTGGTCACGGTCTAGACAGGGAAGCAAGCAGACCGCCGCCTCAGGCTCCCGGTCCCCCTCACTCGAGAAAACAAATGGCTTCAAGGCCACATCCATTTTAAACAGAACCAGAGCCAATAGAGTTTACACTAGGAAAGACTTCCACATTCCAAAAATAATTTGCCCGCTCCTGAGTGATGCTTCGAGGGGGCGTGTCCCGCGTCGGTCGGCTCCCAACACCCCGCCCGCCCGCCCCCCACAGCCTCTCGGGGAGCCGGCGTGTTGGGGGCAACCCTGCTCCAAAGCAAAGGCAAAGCACGGGGTCTGAGGGAACCCAGCTCTGCCAGGGCCGGGGGCGTCTCTGCGGAGCCAGCTGCATGTCTCGGGCTGTGCGCCAGGCGGCCTCCCACGCCACGCACGCCCGCGCCGGAGGGCAGCAGGGCACGGCTGCTCCCTCAGAGCCACGCGCTGCACCGCACAGGCACGGGCGGCATGACGGGCGCCCTGCAGCCCTACCGTGTTGTCGCTCCTCGCGTAGGAGACGTTCAGCTGCAGCCCCATGCTGGCCAGCAGGCAGGTCCCGTTGCTGCCGCTCACGTTGTACTTGGCCACGGAGGGGCTCTCGGGCGGCGGGGGCGAGGGTGAGGGCGAGGGCCTGGGTGGCGCCGTGGTGGGGGAAGGCACGTCCTGCCTGCAGCGCGTCTCTGCGGGGACAGGGGAGGGGCCAAAGTCCCGGTTCCTTACAGCTGTCAGCAGTGACAGCGACACCCAAACTCAGGACCAGAAACATGTCTGCGAACTCACAGGAGACCCCAGCCAGCTGCTCGGCAACGGCTCCCCCGACTCCCCAGGGCGGCACGACAGGGTCTGTCTAGCAGCAGAGGACAGACGCGAGTCTGTCCACCTCGGCCCGCCCTGACTGCAAGCGCGGTCCACCCGCACCCCGCTGCACCCCGCTCTCCTTCCCCCCACGGGCGAGGGGAGCAGGCGCACAGCAAGACCATGCTGTCTGGTCAGCCACACGCCACCTGAGATGGGGACGGTTCAAACAGTCGTTCCCTGGGTTGTCACGCGCCAGAGAGGCCCCAGACAGGACAGCCCCACAGGGCCCCAGCAGGGAGAGAGCAGCAGGGGTCCCGGGGTGGGAGGGAGCTGGCCGCGTCCAGGACCCCACGTGTGAGCAGAGACCCCAGGCTGACCAGGGCAGCAGCTGTTTCGGGTTTCGTCTGGGGCAGGGGGCACGAGGGCGCAGGCAGGCGTGCCCCCCAGGGAGAGGCTGCTGCCCCGGGACAGGCTGAGCACGGTGAACCCACCAGGATGTTCGCGCTGAAACTCCCAGTCAGAACCAAGGCAGACTGAACCAAAGTAGAACGGCGACTGAGCACCGTTCTGAGCAGACACTCGCCTTCTGTGGACCAACACCCTCTCAACCTCAGAATCAGGCCCTCTGACCAGTCCTGGACAGTCGGCTCAAAATAACACACAATCTCCACCCCATTCCATGCTCTCTACATCTCTGCTAGGCCGCCTCACGGAAAGCCAGCCGCAAACACCTGGCAGGCGAGCCCGCTGGCAAGCTGCACAGTGCTTACTTCTTACTCAAAGCTACAACGAAGCTTCCACTTTAGCTCTTTCCCAGTTGCTAATCCCGCCTTCAATTTCCACCTGCTTGCAGGAGGAGAGGAGACCTCACCACGACCACGTGGCCTCACCACTTCTGAGAAGCCCAGCTCACTCGGGATACTGGCCCCATGTGAAAGCCCTCTCTGGACAGAGCAGGAAGATAGCACAAAGGGCCTCACAGTAACCGTCCCGGCTCTGGGAAGTGACTGTGACCTTGGGTGAGGGTGGCCGGGCAGATACAGCCCTGGAGACGCCCCAACCCGGGAGGTGCTGACACACCCCTCGCTCACTGCCCCTGGGCTCACAGTTACAGGCTGATGTTACAGTTGTCCTTTTAAAAATAGCTTCACCATGGCCGGGCGCGGTGGCTCACGCCTGTAACCCTAGCTCTCTGGGAGGCCGAGGCGGACGGATTGCTCAAGGTCAGGAGTTCAAAACCAGCCTGAGCAAGAGCAAGACCCCGTCTCTACTATAAATAGAAAGAAATTAATTGGCCAACTGATATATATAAAAAAAAATTAGCCGGGCATGGTGGCACATGCCTGTAGTCCCAGCTACTCGGGAGGCTGAGGCAGTAGGATTGCTTGAGCCCAGGAGTTTGAGGTTGCTGTGAGCTAGGCTGACGCCACGGCACTCACTCTAGCCTGGACAACAAAGCGAGACTCTGTCTCAAAAAAAAAAAAAAAAAAATAGCTTCACCATTACTTTATACAATGTTACAGAACAGGTGACTCAATGTGCAAAACTAAATCCAAACAGGCTAGTCTTCAAGACCTAGTCGAGATGGCCACACATGGACAAAGCATAACCCTGCACTCACTTGACAATTGCTCATAACTACGATCCATACGACAAACTCACTTTCCCACTTTGTTTTTGTAAAGTAGGTTAAAAGATGTCACATTACAGGCTGGCGCGGGGGCTCACGCCTGTAATCCCAACACCTTGGGAGACCAAGGCAGGAGGATGGCTTGAGACAAGCCTAAACAAGAGTGAGACCTCATCTCTACAGAAAATCAGAAAACTTAGCCGGACATGGTGGCACCTGTAGTCCCAGCTACTCAGGAGGCTGAGACAGGAGGCTCGCTGGACCCCAGGATCTCGAGGTTGCAGTGAGCTGTGATGATGGCACTGCACCCCAGCCTGGGGCAGGGAAAAGGGGGGCCGAGTGAGACCCTGTCTCAAAAACAAAGTCATGTTGGAACAGTAACGGCACTCTCAGGTTGGTAGGTGGTGAGATGTATGATGACGTGTATTTAAAAGCAGTGTCTACTTCTAACTTTTAATGGTTATAGAAATTCTTCGATTCATTCAACAAGTGCCCACATCAACAACCCTTAAGATAAAAACATGAATAAACCCCAATCCTCAGGTGAACTGTTAAACCCACATGCCTGGGCTGGGTTCACCCCAAACCTATCTATCTGTCTGCCAGGGCCAGGGCTGGAGGTCCGATTCCAACGGACCCAGTGAGCTCACTCACCTGGTACACTCCAGTGCCCAGGCCAAGCAAAGTCAGACTGTTCTAGTATCACAATCTGTCCCACTTTTTAATTTTTTTTGAGACAGGGTCTCTCTCTCTGTTGTCTGTTGCCAGGGCTGGGGTACAGTGCCATCATCATAGCTCACTGTAACCCCGAGATCCTGGGGTCCAGCAAACCTCCTCAGTAGCTGGGACTACAGGCGCCACCACACCTAAGTTTTCTGTTTTTCTGTAGAGATGGGGTCTCACTTTGTTCAGGCCAGTCTCACCAACACCTGGTCTGAAGCCATCCTCCTACCTTGGCCTCACAGAGTGCTAGGATTACAGGTGTGAGCCACGGCACGTGGCCCATCTGCCCTACTTTAAAGATCCTCAGGAGAAAAGATATCTGTGTCCCTCATCAACAAAGCAGGCAGGAAAGTCAGCTGGACCTTGGCTTGTGTTTTGTTGACTTATTAAAATAAAACCTGGCCGGGTGCTGTGGCTCACGCCTGTAATCCTAGCTCTTGGGAGGCCGAGGCGGGCGGATTGCTCAAGGTCAGGAGTTCAAAACCAGCCTGAGCAAGAGCGAGACCCCGTCTCTACTATAAACAGAAAGAAATTAATTGGCCAACTGATATATATATATATATATAAAAAAAAAATTAGCCGGGCATGGTGGCACATGCCTGTAGTCCCAGCTACTCAGGAGGCTGAGGCAGGAGGATCGCTTGAGCCCAGGAGTTTGAGGTTGCTGTGAGCTAGGCTGACGCCACGGCACTCACTCTAGCCTGGACAACAAAAGTGAGACTCTGTCTCAAAAAAAAAAAAAAAAATAAAATAAAATAAAACCTGTGAGGTCCCAAGTTTTCTCAGCTATGACAACATGTCAAAGGGAGAGGTGCTAAAGGGCTTTCTGGGGGAGGCCACACTATGCCACAAGGGGGCGCCACCATAGCCCATGCCAACACATACCCAGAATTCCTCCAATGTAAACCTTACCCCGGGGCACGAGAAAAAGGAGTTATTTCACAACTAATTAAAAAAACAAAAAACACTGACTTAACAGAAACACATTCATTCGACAATTCTCTATTAAGAATCCACAATGAAGGCCGGGCACTGTGGCTCAGGCCTGTAGTCCCAGCTACTCGGGAGGCTGAGGCAGGAGAATCGCTTCAGCCCAGGAGTTTGAGGTTGCTGTGAGCTAGGCTGACGCCACGGCACTCTAGTCTGGGCAACAGAGTGAGACTCTGTCTAAAAAAAAAAAAAAAATCCACGAGAATAACAGACTACGGGGATATATAAAAATATATTTAACATAACTGATCTGGGATCTTTCTCTTTAAGCAGCTTTCAAATTAAAGACACCAAAATCGTAAGTCACAAAAGTGCCTAGGAAACAAAGGAACGAAGCTGGCACAAGATGAAAGAAGAAATGACTTAATTTAGCAGCAATCAAGTATTTTTAGGTGATCTGTGCTCACAGCAGCACCTGTGGTCAGTTATCTCAGATCTCCTCCTCTCTGCAGAGGAAATACCAGTCCCTTTAGTTGCGAGTACCTGTGCACCAACCACTGCCCAAAACCTACAGAACCCAGCCAGACGCCATCATAGCCCAGGAGTGGTGTGAGCCCCCAAGTGCTCCAAGGAACCAGGCTCTTTCTGAGAGCCTTGCGGGCGCTCTGAGCAACTCTGGAATACGCCAGCTGTTGAGCTTTAAAAGACAATCCGGATCACGGCATCAGTAATCACAGCGTGCAGAGACCCGAGACTCTCTGTAACCTGTTCCTTCCCACCCTCGCTCTGGGGAGCAAACTGCTGGCAGCCACCTGAGATTCTTCTAACTACTGTCCTACCACGCAGACCCGGAGGACAGGCCCCCAACAGTGAGCAAAGCAGGAATTCCTGGGTCATGTGCGAGGTGAGGACATGGCAGCAAAGGGTCCCCAAAGTCCTCTGCCAGCTCGGGCATTCGGTTTTTGTTCTGTGCTTGGTGTTTCTTAGCAATAGAGGTCCGGTCACTGTAAAGGATGCGGCTCTCAAAGGCCTGGGCTCCCCCTTCCAGTAAAGGGGACATGGACTCCCCGGGCCTCGCCCCCAGCCCACCCTCCCAGCCTCTGGGACGAGGAGGGCCGACACTGCCCCGTCCTCTCGCCCCAGCAGCGAGAGCGCGTGGCGTGGCTTCAGAATACCTCGACTCACTTCTCGCCAGCAGTGTTTACTGAGCGCTCGGGTGTCTTCAAAGCAGCAGCAGGATTTCCTTTCCACAGAACGCTAAAATCTGCACCGGCAGACGCGACACAAAATCAAATCCCTGACGAGAAGGGACAACTTGGGACCACGGGCCAGGGTGTGGAGGCGGGTGGCTTTAGACCCACCTCTAAAGGAAGGGCGCTAAGCGACTGGGCCTGTAACCAACACCTGGCGGGGCGCACCTGGGCGGCTGTCCACAGCAGAGCCCCAGACCACCACCGCCTCCAGAGGAGGAGGCAGCCCCACGTCCCACGTGACTGCGCCACCACGCCGCCTCAGCTGGCAGGAGCACAGCCTCATTCTTGGACTTTGTCCACTTGGACTCACGCTCCATTAAAAAGTAACTGGCGTGGAATTTAGACAGTGGGGACATCTGGAGGATGGGGAGCAGGGAAGATACAGGATCCACTTAATTTCGCTGTGAATCTAAAACTGCTCAAAATAATAAAGTTTACCATAAAAGAAGTCATTAACCGTAAAAACATTTAGCCCAGAGACTGCGCCCAGCAATCTCGGGGCTCTCAGGGGCACCGCTGACCCCCTGCCCTCCAGTGCACCCTGTGGTTTGGGAGGCGGGGATGAGCCACACCAGGACACACCCCCCAGGTCGTGGAGCTAACTAGGGGATGGGCTGCGACCTGCGACCACGTTCAGGCCTGGCCAGCAGGGAGGCACCAAACAGCGTCTGTACCCAGCTACCCTCGCTGTCAGACCCGGAGCATCTGAGCCTCCCGCCGGGAGCTCACAGGCCCCATTGGGTCCCAGCACTGCTGAGCGCACGCGAGGCGGGCTTCCTCTCACCCCAGTTGCTGACACTCCTCCCCTCGGATCACGGGAGGCAGACCTGCTGCGCAGTGACAGTAAGTACCTCAGTACAGTGATTTAACACATATTTGCTATTTACTCTGGCCAGACGCCGAGATAAGCACTTTGTGTTAATTTTCTTCTCAAATTCTAACAGACTTCTCAGACAGACTATTATTCTTACAGATGAGAGGTGAACTGCCTTGCCCAAGATCATGGTGCTAGGAGGTGGCTTCCCTGCCTGTCTGGGTCCAGAGCCCACCAGTAGGTTAGCAGGTGTGTCAGGGGTCACGACCTCCTCAGAAAGGCATGGCTCATCTTCTGCACCTGTCCCTGGGCCTTCCTGAGCTGGGCCACTAAGACTAGGTCTCTGTGACCCTGATCCCATTAGCTCTGCCGAGGGTCAACAGAAAACATTACAACTGCTTTACCCTTCTGCTTTTTATATATAACGATTGGATACATTTATTGTGTCAGCAAGAGCAAGACTCCATTTCTACTAAAAGAAATGGACAACTAAAAATACATGGAAAAAATTAGCCAGGCATGGTGGCGCATGCCTGCAGTCCAGGAGATTGAGGATGCTGTGAGCTGGGCTGACACCACGGCACTCTAGCCTGGGCAACAGAGCGAGACTCTGTTTAAAAAAAAACAAACAAAAAAACAGGTAAGAAGGAGAGGAGAAGAGGGCCTGGCCTGCAGAGCTGTGTCCCTGGCTGGGTGAGGCTCCTTCCGAGCACAGATCACCGGGACATAGAGAAACGAGGTCGCCTACAGGCCCACAGTCGGCACCAGAGGTCAAGGGTCAGCACTTACCTCGCTTGCTGAAGCTGCTGTTGGAAAGGTAGGCCTGGATGGTGGCGTCGCGGAGCGTGAGGGTCACGCCGCCCATGCGCGTCTCGGTGGCGCTCACACAGTGGTACCGCGTGTCCAAGTCCGCCTGGATGTCAGTGACAGACTCCACGGTCTTGCTTTCTAGATCCCGAGGGGGGGAGTCACAATTTTGAACTATGTATTCATAGTCCTTAGTTAAAAGTAATTTTAGACAATCCTCCAACCCAATTTCTATCACTTCATAACCGGTTAATTTTTGTCCTTACCCTTGGAGCTTGCGTTGGGGAAAGTGCGTGTGTCTGACAAGTTGTAAACAAAACTCATACGCTGGACGCCGTAGCGTGTTGCATTTCTTGAGAAGTTGAAGGTCAGTGTGTGTCCTTCTCCAAAGGCAATCCTGAGAGTGGGGTCGGAAGTGTTCTCTTTTCCACAAGAGCTGCTGTTCAGCACGTGTGCACTTGGCGGCAGGTCAAAGGCCACGTTCTAGAACAAACACAATCACAACAGAACCCACTTGGAATGTAGGCTGTTAAATGGATTCAGAAAGAGTTTCTCTAAGTCTGATATAAACTTACAGCTCAGTTCCATTTCCGGTATCACTGTTAAGGCATTACTTTTTCATATACACCAAAACACACAGAGAAAAGGGCTAAGCATTGCATGTCAGTCAGGTGTAAAGTGTAAGAGAAAGCTGACTTACTCATGTAATTAAAACCTTCTATTAATACACTTTTATAACACACCTAAAACTAATGTTACCTTGAAAATATAGTGTCTTGAACCTGAAACAATTCACAGTGAGCTACAGCTTCAGAGTGAGCTAGTTATGTGTTTATATTTGGAAAAAACCTATCACAACCTTTTAAATACAGAAATGTTTGTTCCAAGACTGTCTCTTTAAACATGGCAAGTGTCCTACTGCAGAATAGCTTGAATTCACTATTGCAAGCAACTGGAAACCACCTTCATGTCCATAAAAATGGACTGGCGGGTTAAAGGAACTATGATAAAGCCATATGCTAATGTGGTCCTTAAAAATAACACAGGAATAGATGAGGCGACAAAGACATGTTCTGTGTAATAATAAAGCATATAACAGCATGCAGACAATCTCATCTGTGAAACATGATTAATGTATAACAAAATGACATTTTAAAAATCCAACCACCAAATTCAAACACAAAAACAGTGAAGTAGAAATTAAAGGCACCTGGACCAGTATTTATAATTGAGACAGTTTTATAAAACAAAATCTTCCCAACCTCCTATTTCCTAGAGACCAGAACAAAGGCATCCGTGAGAGCCCCAGCGCCGGCACGAAGGTCAGGCGCTCGCAAGAACCGCGCATCCTCCAAGCAGTTCTGGGCCCACTGGGCCTCCAGCGTGGCAGCAAAAAAATTAGTGCTGTCAACATGGACGTAAGAAAATGGTAGTTTCAACAAATATTGAGAATAAAATCTGGTTCAGGGTTAGATTTAAAAGAGTAAATATTAAATAGAACAAGTATATGAAATGTCTATCAAGAGGTTGTTAACAAGGGAAGAAATATAATACATGCTACTTATTTATTAGAAATCTAGGAAACAAAAAAAGCTCTACTTATCCTGTAGAAATAAAGTCATTTTAACTACTAATGAACATTTTAATCAAACTAGCACTGCATATCAAACAACCTTTATATAGACATTTCTTCAAGTATATAATTTGTCTAAAGTAAAGTCAGCATATCAGGCTGGGCAATGTGGCTCACGCCTGTAATCCTAGCTAGCACTCTGGGAGGCTGAGGCAGGAGGATCCCTTGAGCCCTGAAGTCTGAGGTTGCTGTGAGCTAGACGCTAGGGCACTCTAGCCTGGGTGACAGAGCAAGACTCTGACAAAAAAAAGAAAGAGGAGGGGAGGGGAGGGGAGGGGAGAAGAGGAAAGAGCAGCATAAAGAGCTATATGCAGAGAGCTGTTCGTTGGGCATGAATAAGATTGTAAGAAAACTTACCAACCACCAGCAGGGAGTGGCTTAACAAGCTATGGCTGGTTAAAAGAAGGGAGTATTCAACTGTGATTATAAAAGACACTCATGAAGAAAACCAGAAAACGCACACGACAGTGAGAGCAGAACACAGAACGGTTTGTACGTTGTGACCACAGCTGTTGTACACACAACTGCACAGCCTACTGTTGTTCCCAGAAGGAATACACATACATGAAAAGAACTGCATTATGGTGGGATCATCTCTCAAAGATTTATCAGAAACAGGCCGGGCTTGGTGCCTCACGCCTGTAATCCCAGCACTCTGGGAGGCCGAGGCGGGTGGATTGCTCAAGGTCAGGAGTTCAAGACCAGCCTGAGCAAGTGCGACCTCCTCTCTACTATAAATAGAAAGAAATTAATTGGCCAACTAAACACATATATTAAAAAAATTAGCCGGGCATGGTGGCGCATGCCTGTAGTCCCAGCTACTCAGGAGGCTGAGGCAGGAGGATCTCTTGAGCCCAGGAGTTGGGGGTTGCTGTGAGCTAGGCTGACGCCACGGCACTCACTCTAGTCTGGGCAACAGAGTAAGACTCTGTCTCAAAAAAAAAAAAAAAAAAGATTTATCAGAAACATTAAAATCATCTTCACACACACAGTGTTTCTTACCTTAGAACCACTCTGAGTGTCGTAGCTCACCAAGAAGGCAGCAGAGAAGTTGGCCATTATACAAGCTGTGCCGTTGCCGTCTTTCACCTCGAACACTGCTGAGGATGCGCCCTGCAGGAGGCCTGCCAAGGCCGGGAAAGACAGAGAACGTCAGATACTTCTGGAAAATATGCCGGGCACTTCCATTTTCTACAGCAGCAGCGATGGAATTTATTAGAAGATTCCACTGTGTTTCTGCAACCACTGAACAACTAGACAGGTGGATCACAGAGGCTTGGTTCACCTGAGGTTCCATCCCGCATGGATGCTATTTTGAAGTCAGGACCTCTAAGCCCATCTGGTCATTTTGCCAGCCTGGTCCACAACTGTTCAGTGCTCTACCTCAGGATGGGACGTGTCAGGTTCAGGGACCAGCCTAAGCACAGAACGCTCCGTGTCTCCCAGAGCATCTCTGGACAATGTGGTGAGCCCTGAACGCACACCTCACCCTAAACACTGGCCTTCTGCAGAAGCCCATGGGACAGCCGGCAGTGTCTGTCACCGTGGTCCTCAACTTCTATATAAAGTTTGATCAGTTTTTACAAGGGACAGACTAGAAGCTCTATGGGTCTTCTGCCTTGAAAGCGGTGACTGCTAAGTATTTCCCCTCTGGCTTCTTCATATTCCACTGCCCCGATCAGAATGTTTAGCAGCAAATGTAATCTTATCAGTAAAGAACTTGGTAATTTTTCAAAGTGCAGGTTTTGGTACATAGTTCTTTTCCAGAATGGCAAAAATAGGTGGGCCACCGCGATGTGTCGACCATCCAGACGTGACGCGCAGTGGCTTGTCTCTGCTGCAAGCCATGCCCACCCTTCCAGTGAGCACCTGCCACCCTGCGTGCGCACGCCCTTCCGAGGACGCTGACTCACCTGTATTCTCGTCCCCCACTCTAAGTGCAAGCACGGCTTGGGCACACCCAGCACAGCACATAAGACGGGACACTAGATTTACCATTTAAATCGTACCTCCGGGAAAGCAAACGGCTCTAGTGAACTCAATTCATTTTACTCTTCAGACTTTCACAAAATAACATCTGCAGAGCAACTAGAGCAAAGCGTGTAACCAGAAATCCCACCTGCCTTCCCTTAAGCCCATGGTAGACGAAATACCCAAACCTACGTCGACGAAGAAAAGCTGCTACACGAGAACAAAACAAACTATGTCACACCCTGAAGCTATCATCTGTTTTGCTCTGCTTTTTAACCCACACCCTGAAATACCCAGGCAATATTACACTAAAAGCATTTCTTTTTTTTTTTTTTTTTTTGATATAGAGTCTCACTTTGTTGCCCAGGCTAGAGTGAGTGCTGTGGCATTAGCCTGGCTCACAGCAACCTCAATCTCCGGGGCTCAGCGATCCTACTGCCTCAGCCTCCCGAGTAGCTGGGACTACAGGCATGTGCCACCATGCCCGGCTAATTTTTTTTTTTTGTATATATATATATTTTAGTTGGTCAATTAATTTATTTCTATTTTTGGTAGAGACGGGGTCTCGCTCAGGCTGGTTTCGAACTCCTGACCTTGAGCAATCCGCCCGCCTCGGCCTCCCAAAGTGCTAGGATTACAGGCGTGAGCCACCACGCCCGGCAAAGCATTTCTGATAAATGAATATTACATTAAAAAACCTCGAAGATTCCACAGCACATCTTTGACATAGTAAAGGTTCTTAAAAACAAAGCATCCTCACTCACGTCTGTAATCCTAGCACTCTGGGAGGCCGAAGCAGGCAGATCGCTCAAGGTCAGGAGTTCAAACCAGCCTGAGCAAGAGCGAGACCTGGACTCTACTAAAAATAGAAAGAAATTAATTGGCCAACTAAATATATATAGGAAAAAAAAATTAGCCGGGCATGGTAGCACATGCCTATAGTCCCAGCTACTCAGGAGGCTGAGGCAGGAGGATTACTTGAGTCCAGGAGTTTGAGGTTGCTGTGAGCTAGGCTGACCCCACGGCACTCTAGCCCGGGCAACAGAGTGTGTGTCTGTCTCAAAAACAAAACAACATTCTCACTAACATTGATTCTTCATTGAGGAAAAAAAAGAAGAAAATATTGTATTAAACAAAATAAAACAAAACAAAAAACCACAACAACAAAGCACCCTCACTCCTGCCTGTGAAGCATGGTCTCGAGGCTGAGACGCCGCAGGCAGTGCATGGAAGAGCTGGTGGCGTGGGAGCCAGAGAGGCCTGACGCGGGCTCGGGCCCAGTGTGGACGTGGGTGCAGCCTGCCCCTGCCCAGGCTTGCTCAGCTGGAGGGTCACAGGACGCCCTTTCATAAAAGTTTCCCAAATCATTAAAAAAACTTTTTACTGACCCAAAGCACTTTCGGAAGTATTAATATTTCACACGGAGTCCCTTTTTAACAATACAATTTCTGTATTCAGTAGTTATGCTAAGGGTCTGAGCTTCCACAGGAAGACAGAAGCATTACTCAAACAAACTTAAACGAGCCTCAGCTGCGCTGGAGGCCCGAAGCCATTCTGGAAAGGCCCGGAAGTTGTGACTTATTAAAGCAAGGAACTTATCCCTGGAAGCCAATTTTAGTTAAGAGAAAAATATCTACAAGAGCATTAGAACACAGAACTGAAAAAGAAACACATGTATGCTAACGGCCGGAAGTTTTTTTTAAATATTCCCCAACAGTGGCAATTGTTTGACCAAAAAAAAAAAAAAATCTTCTCAGATCAGTTGAAATGTTTCTAGTAAGTTGACAGCTGCCACAGCCCAAAACAACAGCTGCTGGTGGCTCCCTTGCTGCCTGACCACTGCTCCCTCTGGCAGCCCTTCACGCAGACACGAACGTGACCGTGCCTCATGGGGTCACGTAAAGGAGCGACCTGGGCTGGCTCCTCCAAACACTCCCACTTGTTGGAATTCTGTTCTCCGAAACTAGTGCCGCTGGGGGACGCACACACGCTTTTGAGTCAAAGACCTCAGTTCCGGTGGCTCCTTCCCCACTTACTGGCCGTTCAACCTCCGGCCAACAGCCACAGCACACACAGGAAATCAGAGCGCTGACACCTCAGGGCTGTCAGAGCTTCAAGCCAGCCAATGCACGCCACCAACGCAGGCCAGCGGTCGAGGTTAGCCGTTTTTAACATTCTACTCTGTATCTATCAAGTTCATCATTTAATCCTCAGTGGCTGATACAAAGTGTCAAAAACGCATTTCACAAGCATTATAATGCATCTAGTTTGTACCGAGCAATGCTCTAAGCACTTTGCAGTTAATTTAACTGCCATGACACCCTCACAGACAGACAGTGTTAGGACCCTGAGCTAGCTCACTCACCCAAGGTCACCAGGCCAGTGAGTGGTGCAGAGCCAGACCCAGACCGAGTCTTCTGACAGAGCCAGTCCAGGGGCCGGTCGCAGTGCACGCGCCATGTCCGAACCACACAGCACTTGGTAAGGGAATGTGCTTCGGATTAGGAAACGCTCTCTCTTAAAATATCCTACTCCCCCCCACCCCCGCTTTTCCTCTTTTCTTCTCCGATGTTTCTTTCTAATGAATTGACCATTACATTTCCAAAGTTCTGAAATGGCCAACAGACCAGAGAAAGATAATTCTTTAGGCTCCTGTATATATGAAACCAACAGCTTCAGCAAACTGCTGGCCTTGATTCAGGGCCAATTAAAATATACTACTAAAACAACGTCAAAAAAAAAAAAAAAAAAAAAAGGAAACACTTGCTTTTGACCCTGTAATCTCAGCTACTTGGGAGGCCGAGGCAGGCCAATCACTCAAGCCCAAGAGTTTCAGGCTGCAGTGAGCTATTACAACACCACTGTACTCTAGCCCAGGCGCCAGAGCAAGACCTTGTCTCATTCAACCAATCTTAATCTTCATAAGAAACCACATCCTACCTTTTTTTTTTTTTTTGAGACAGAGTCTCACTCTCTTGGCTGGGGTAGAGTGCCGTGGCGTCAGCCTAGCTCACAGCAACCTCAAACTCCTGGGCTCAAGCGATCCTTCTGCTTCAGCCTCCCGGGTAGCTGGGACTACAGGCACTCGCCACCATGCCTGGCTAATTTCTTTCTATTTATAGTACAAACGGGGTCTTGTTCTTGCTCAGGCTGGTCTCGAACTCATGACCTCCCGCCTCGGCCTCCAAGAGTGCTAGGATTACAGGTGTGAGCCACCGCGCCCAGCCCCACATCCTAGTTTTTTATCTTGGCTTGATTCTTTTAAGTCTAGTATTTTTCTTCTTCTTAACCAATGATGCACAACCATCCATGAAGGTTTAAAGGAGAGAAAAAGAAAGAAACAAAGAAAAAAGACTGACCATCCTAGGTACTGAATCACAACCTCTAGAGACAGGGCACAAGCACTCATGTTTCTAAAAAGCTGATCAGTGCATATGTTTGGTTAAGAACCACTGCTTTAAAAGTGAACATTTCTTCATACATGTGCTGAGCACTCACTACATGTCAGTTAAGGAAAACCACCACAGTGCATGCTGTGCTGCAAAAGCACGTGCAAAGGTCCTGAGGGTACACAGAGAAGGGCGAGCTCATGTCGTAGGGGGAGGGGGTCTAACTTAAGATAAATTCAAAGTTATAAGGCCACAAAAACATTCTGAACCCAAATCTAGCAAAGACTTTGGTCTTCCCCCTGTGTAAGTGAGACTCCCACACTCCAGGGTAACAATTAGGATAAAACTTCAGGCCGGGCGTGGTGGCTCACGCCTGTAATCCTAGCACTCTGGGAGGCTAAGGCAGGAGGGTAATTTGAGCTTAGGAGTTCGAAACCAGCCTGAGCAAGAGCGAGACCTCGTCTCCACTAAAAATAGAAATAAATTAATAGGCCAACTAAAAATATATAGATAAAAGTCTCAGGTACTTGGGAGGCTGAGGCAGGAGGATCGCTTGAGCCCAGGGGTTTGAGGTTGCTGTGAGCTAGGCTGACGCCATGGCACTCTAGCCAGGGCAGTAAGAATGAGACTCTGTCTAAAAAAAACAAAAAAACTTGTCAAACTTCTAAGGAAAGTTCCTCATTTGGAAAGGGGAAGGAGGTCATCTAGTTGACACCAATGGTTTAAAAGGTCACATTACACAACTCTATGAGTCAAAACAAAGATTCAGTTCATACTTGTCTGCACTTTCTACCAAATATTAAAAAAAACAAAACCCAGTGGCTTTAAGCAATTCCTAATCATAAATGTAGAAGAAATTACTGATTTAAAGTCTGAATTTTGTTTTAGAAAAAATGCTTTTTGGTGAAGTTGTATGTTAAAAGAAATTCTAAATACACCTAAATTAAATCCAAGTTCTCAGCCAGGCACGGTGGCTAACGCCTGTAATCCTAGCTTTCTGGGAGGCTAAGGCAGGCCGTCTCTTCTATAAATAGAAAGAAATTAATTGGCCAACTTATGTAGAAAAAATTAGCCGGGCATGGTGGTGCATGCCTGTAGTCCCAGCTACTCAGGAAGGAGGCTGAGGCAGTAGGGTTGCTTGAGCCCAGGAGTTTCAGGTTGCTGTTAGCTAGGCTGATGCCATGGCACTCACTCTAGCCTGGGCAACAAAGTGAGACTATGTCTCAAAAAAAAAAAAAAAAAAAAAAAAAATCCAAGTTCTTAAAAGATCTTCTTTAAAAGCGAAATTTTAATATAAAACTTAGGCTGGGACTGGTGGCTTATGTCTGTAATCCTAGCCCTCTTGGAGGCGGGAGGATTGCTTGAGATCAGGAGTTCAAGACTAGCCTGAGCAAGAGCAAGACCCCGTCTTTACTAAAAATAAATTAATTAGCCAACTAAAAATATATAGAGAAATTAGCCGGGCCTGGTGGTGCGTGCCTGTAGTTCCAGCTATTAGGAGGCAGAGGAAGGAGGATCACTTGAGCCCAGGAGTCCGAGGTTCCCATGAGCTGGGCTAACGCCACAGCACCCTATCCTGGGCAAAAGAAACAAACAAACAAAAAAACTAATTACACACATAACACTCTAAACTATTACAATATTGAAAATTATAGATTTTTCTCATTTTAAAAGTCAGTTTTAGGCCGGGCACGGTGGCTCACGCCTGTAATCCTAGCACTCTGGGAGGCCGAGGCAGGCGATTGCTCGAGGTCAGGAGTTCAAAACCAGCCTGATCAAGAAGGAGACCCGTCTCTACTATAAATAGAAAGAAATTAATTGGCCAACATATATAGAAAAAATGAGCCGGGCATGGTGGCGCATGCCTGTAGTCCCAGCTACTTGGGAGGCTGAGGCAGGAGGATTGCTTGAGCCCAGGAGATTGAGGTTGCTGTGAGCTGGGCTGACGCCACGGCACTCACTCTAGCCTGGGCAAAAAAGTGAGACTCTGTCTCAAAAAATAAAAAAATAAAAGTCAGTTTTAAAAAGATGAAACAAAATATGAAAGTTACAAGGCTTCTGAGCATTTTTCTAATAAGGAACAATGCAGTTATTCTGACGTGACAAAACTTGTTTCAGCGACTCCTCTCATGACCAATTACATCTAGTGGAACGGCAGGGCTCACGCCTGGAATACCAGCACTAAGACAGGCTGAGGGGTAGGATTTGCTCAAGGCCAGGAGTTCAAGAGCAACCTGGGCAAGAAAATGAGATCCCGTTTCTAAATATTTTTTTAAAGTAAAATTAAATAACTAATTACACCTGCCTTGAAGGATCACGAGACATGAGGAAGGCTTCAGGTTTACTACTAA
This sequence comes from Microcebus murinus, assembly GCF_040939455.1. Taxonomy (NCBI): domain Eukaryota; kingdom Metazoa; phylum Chordata; class Mammalia; order Primates; family Cheirogaleidae; genus Microcebus; species Microcebus murinus. The sequence goes on along the minus strand of NC_134116.1, from coordinate 83,835,292 downwards.
GTTCATCTATGTGACTATTTGTGCAGTTCAAAGATTTTACACAAGCAAAGCAAAAATGTGAAACCAAAATCCAATAACCAAATTTTCTTTCTTTCTTTTTTTTTTTTTTTTTTTGAGAAAGAGTCTCACTTTGTTGCCCAGACAAGAGTGAGTGCCATGGCATCAGCCTAGCTCACAGCAACCTCAAAGTCCTGGGCTCAAGCAATCCTCCTGCCTCAGCCTCCGGAGTAGCTGGGACTATAGGCATGCGCCACCATGCCCGGCTAATTTTTTCTATATATATTAGTTGGTCAATTAATTTCTTACTGGCTTTATCCCATATCATCTTTCAGATGCTGGCGCTTAAGATAAGTCTTCCCCTGATGTTTGGGGGTTACAAGGGAGAAGGAATGTCAGAGAGAGAGGTTCCCCAAGGGCCTCCAAGTTGACTTAGAATAAACCATTAAGTGGATACCCGTTTAAGAGATAGCATTTAGGCCAGGCGCAGTGGCTCATATCTGTAATCCCAGCACCCTGGGAGGCGGAGGTGGGCGGATTGCTCAAGGTCAAGAGTTCGAAACCAGGCTGGGCAAGACCTGTCTCTACTGTAAATAGAAATAAATTAGTTGACCAACTAATATATATAGAAAAAATTAGCCAGGCATGGTGGCGCATGCCTGTAGTCCCAGGTACTCGGGAGGCTGAGGCAAGAGGATTGCTTGAGCCCAGGAGTTTGAGGTTGCTGTGAGCTAGGCTGACACCACGGCACTCTAGCCGGGGAAATAGAGTGGGACTCTGATTCAAATAAATAAATAAAGAGATAGCACATATTTCTCTTTCTTTTTTCTTGAGACAGAGTCTCGCTTTGTTGCCCAGGCTAGAGTGAGTACCATGGCATCAGCCTAGCTCACAACAACCTCAAACTCCTGGACTCAAGCAATCCTCCTGCCTCAGCCTCCCGAGTAGCTGGGTCTACAGGCATGTGCCACCATCCCCGGCTAATTTTATATATATATATTAGTTGTCCAATTAATTTCTTTCCATTTATAGTAGAGACAGGGTCTCGCTCTTACTCAGGCTGGTTTCGAACTCCTGACCTTGAGCGATCCACCTGCCTCGGCCTCCCAGAGTGCTAGGATTACGGGCGTTAGGTACTGCGCCCGGCCCTATTCCTCTTTTTTAAGAGAGAATAAAGAAGAACGAAACCCCTCAAGCAATAAAATATCGAGCCCTACCGCCTGCCTGAGTCAAGGCAACACCAGGTCTCCCATGTCGGCTCACCAACAGCGCTCTCCAAGGCTCCTCACTAGAAATGAACGTTGCCGTCCTGCGTCCGAAGCCTAGTTTTACCTCATTCACCTGCCACGGAATCTCGTAAAATCTCAAAGATAACTTTAAGTCGTTTGAACGTAAACGTGACTCACAGTAACACCAACACACGCGCACCTCCATAGCTCACTGAGGGAGGCGAACGGGTCGAGCTCGGAGGCGGGCAATCACCGCGCCGGCCCTCCGTTTTCTTCTGGGAAATATCCGCCTTGGGAAGAGCTCGATCGAGGTCACCCACCCAGGCGGACAGAGAGCCCACCCAAGTCCCCGCCACCGTCTCCGGCTGCGTCACCCCGCCAGACCTGTCCAGAAAGCCCCTAACCACCGGGCAAGCCCTCAACTTCCCGCCCCAGCAGACACGGATCCAGGGCCAGAGCAAATGCCAGACCCGAGAGGGGAACCAGGTCGGCGGACGACCCCGCGGGCAGGCCTGGCGGCGCCCACAGCGAGGCGGTGCGGGGCGACCCGCGGGAGAACGCCCCCGGCAGCCCCGCGGCTCCCGCCCCTGACCCTACAGACCCCGGCCCCGGCCCCTCACCGAGCAGCAGCAGGAGCAGCGGCCGCCGGGCGCCGCCGGGGACCGCCATGGCGCGAGGCGGCCGAGGCCGGTGCGGGGGCGGGCGGCGGTTGGGTCGCGGGCGGGCGGGCGGGTGCGGGGCTGCGGAGGCGCGGGCGCCGGGGCGAAGCGAAGGGCGGCGGCGTCCACCGACTCAGGAGGCCCGTCGGCTGCGGCCCGAACGAAAGAGACCCCTTGACCGGCAGCGCTTGTCACGTGAGCCGCGCCGCGCCCGGTCTTCACGTGACCCCTGAGGATCTCGCGAGAACACGCGCGCGGGGTCGGCCGCTTGCTCCCCAGGTGCAGCGTGTTCCCTGCGTCCTGCGCCCGCGGAGGCTGGTGATCCCGGAGCGACACGTGACACGCACGGCACGTGATTGCGCGTCCACGTGATCCCGCGGGGCCGCGGCCCTGGCAGGCAGAGGCGCAGAAAAGGGGGAAGTAGGTGGGGGTTGCAGGAAAAGGAAAGGGAAGAACCCGGGTTGGAGAAAGTGAGGGAGAAAGGGCGGCAGGCGGGGCGAGAGGGCTCGTGCTTCTTAGTGTGTGGGACGCAGGCGCCTCAGTTGCCACGCGGGGCGGCCAGTATTTCCTGACTGCTCTGTGCCCTTATGACGGGAAGGACGGGTTTGAAGTCGGATGAGTCTCTCTCCGCTGATCCATCGATGGTGGAGGGAAGATGGCGCCGAGCTGAAGGAGAAAGTGCGGTTAAGATTTTTAGTTCACAGGATTGTCTCAACTAAAGAACCTAAAATGGGAAAGGGAAGAAATTGTTTTCTCCCCTGTAGTAGGCTTAAGTGGTTACATAAGACTGGAGTTTTGATTTTTTTTTTTTTTTTGAGACAGATTCTCATTCTGTTACCTGGGCTACAGTGTCATGGCGTCAGCCTAGCTCAAGGCAACCTCAAACTCCTGGGCTCAGTGGATCCTTTTGCCTCAATCTCCCGAGTAGCTGGGACTACAGGCATGTGCCACCATGCCCGACTAATTTTTTTCTATATATAGTTTTCGTTGGCCAATTGATTTCTTTCTATTTATAGTAGAGATGGGGTCTTGCTCTTGCTCAGGCTGGTTTCAAACTCCTGACCTTGAGCAGTCCTCCTGCCTTGGCCTCCCAGAGTGCTAGGATTACAGGCGTGGGCCACCCTGCCGGCCCTGTCAGGGTTTTTCTAGTTCACTGTTTCTCAGGAAGGCTGAAAGTGGGGATTAGAAAGTAGGGGAGGTGTTTGAACAAGCATGGTGAGTGCTGCAGTTTCATGATGCAAGACAAATTTTAGAATTACACAGTATAGGATTTCATGCTAGACAGAAGTCTTAGTTGAAGGTTCAGAGATCACAGTTGTGAACTAAAATAAAATTTTAAGCTTCACCACCCCTCAACACCGCCTAACCGAATGGATCCCCTCATGGTGGAAGGAATATCCTAATACTAAATTGTCTGCCAGGAGGAGGGAGGTCAGACACTCCTCATCATGTCCCCTTCCTTCTTGGATATAACCTTTGTAACCCATTAACAGGCCTAAGGATAGGCAAGACAAACCTGCAGGTCCTCAATTTACTCAGCGAATGTATGTCCTGTGGCTGATGTGATAAATAACTCCTTATATTAAAACATTCCAAGCCTTTAGCTTCATGTCTTTAACCAATTACAAGCCAAAGAATCTTTAAACCCACCTATAACCTGTAAGTCCCGGCTTTGAGATGTCCCACTTTTTGGATCCAAACCAATGTATGCCTCCCACGTATTGATTTATGACTTTACCTGTCTCCCTGAAATGTATAAAACTGTAACCCAGCCACATCAAGTCCACTTTCTCAAGCCTATCCGGGTCATGGTCCTCGAATTTTGCTCAGAGCTCTTTAAAATTATTTTACAGAGTTTGGCTTTTTCTCCGTTGACACAGTAATTGCCATGCTGTCCTAAAGTGCCTATCAGAATGGAGGTGGATGTGAGGGCGACCTGGCTGTGACATCTGTCACTCCATTGATGGCCAGCGTTGATTCGGGTGATCTGGCTGGCCAGGCGGGTTTCCCCTTCCTCACTGCCCCATATGTGTCCCTGCCGAAACTGCCAGCTTGGTCAAAGAGGACTACCTTCCTGGTTAGAGGAGGACCGTTCTTTGATCAACAGTATACGAGTAGCTGCACTCCCCTGCTAGAATCTCCAAACGAGCTCTCAGAATGGAGGGCGTTTATCAGAAAAGTTCAGGGATGCTCATCTAGTCCAATCCATACACGTTTCACAGGAAAAGAAAGCGAAGTCTTACTGTTTCTAGGACCTAACCTTCCTCCAGGCTCATTCCCTCCAGCTTGCTGGGTGAGAACCACAGCCCTCCCGGCATTCTTCCCTTTTCTCCTACCACTGCCCTGTGCTCTGGCTGAGCTTACCTATTTACCTTACCCACCTCCACCTTTTCGCAGGTACAGTGATTCACAAGAATAAATGCCAGACCCCCTTCCCCTTTCTGATCTTGTGCTGCTACTTCAATCCCACCTTCTCAGGACGTGGGTCCTGAGCCACTGTGGTTCAGGTATGTTGTCAACTACCTGTCACTTTACCAAATAGACCTTGATTCCTGTGACTTTTTTTCTTGTTACTTGTTGCTTTTTGGAGATTTTTACTTCTTCCTTCCATTTCTTCTAGTCCAGCTTCCCCTTTCCTTCCCCTGTAGCTTCTAATGTGTCAGAATCCTGGGTTTCAGCATCGCAGATGGTCGGGTGGAGATTGCCCTCGGTTCTTGGTGTGCTCTTGGCTGAAGAATGACCAGACACACCAAAGTGTCAAGTCCAGACTATTATCCTGGTCCTCTGACCCCTTTCCCAGGAAAATCACCAGCAGGACGTATACAACAGAGTAACTTCAGGGAGCAGTTTCACAAGAGCGGCTCTTTACTGTAGAATAAAACGGGTCTGCCTCTAAAAGTGGAAAGAAACAAACCACTCACTCTTACTCCTGACTTCTCGGATTGTTTCCTTTTATTAGCCAAGTCTGAAGGAGGGCTTTTGGGAGGTATAGGTTGTTATCAAATGATCAACAGATGTCCTCAAAATGCCATCTGCATATAGGAACTCCCACTAAGAAACCCCCCCTGGAGGGGGTGAAGCACAATGCAGATTCAATCTAATGGCATATTAATTACCTATAGGTTACTCTAGGTCACTTTCTAAATCTTAATAAGCCTGGGCTGGGGAATGCCCAGATTGATGAAGCAAGCCCTCCTTCCCCAGGTGCAGCAGCTGCTCAGGACAGGATTAAGGGTGGGGCAGCACCAAAATGGAGTGCCCACCTATCCTCCTTCCTTGGTGGAGCCATTGCTCAAAACAGCACCAAAGCAAGGAACCCTTGTCCCAAAAAGAGCCAGAGATACTATCTACCTAACAAATGTATGATGGGCTTGAAAAAGTCATGACACAAAAAAGGACTGGTGCAGTGGCTCACGCCTGTAATCCTAGCACTGTGGGATGCTGAGGCAACAGGATCACTTGAGTTTAAGAGTTGGAAACCAGCCTGAGCAAGAGCAAGACCCTGTCTCTACTAAAAATAGAAAAAATTAGCCGGCCATGGTGGTGCATGCCTGTGCTCCGAGCTACTCCAGAGGCTGAGGCAGGAGGATCACGTGAGCCTAGGAATTTGAGGTTGCTGTGAGCTAGGCTGACACCTTGGTACTCTAACCTGGGCAATAGAGTGAGACTTTGTCTCAAAAAAAAAAAAAAAAAAAAAGCCAGGCGCGGTGGGTCACGTCTGTAATCCTAGCACTCTGAGAGGCCGAGGCGGGCAGATCACTGAAGGCCAGGAGTTCGAAGTCAGCCTGAGCAAGAGCGAAACCCCCATCTCTACTAAAAATTAGAAAGAAATTATCTGGAAAACTTATATATATATAACTTAATATAAAACTTATATATATGTTTATATAAACTTATATATATAAGTTTTAGCCGGGCATGGTGGCACATGCCTGTAGTCCCAGCTACTTGGGAGGCTGAGGCAGAAGGATTGCTTGAGCCCAGGAGTTTGAGGTTGCTGTGAGCTAGGCTGATGCCACGGCACTCTAGTCCAGGCAACAAAGTGAGAGTCTGTCTCAAAAAAAAAAGAAAAGAAAAAGAAAAACCAGGCATGTTTTTAAACTCTTAAGTACTTAAAATCATACTAGTCTTTTTAGAAGGTTCTGAAATAGGAACAGTCTCACGAAAAAAAGAAGCAAAACTTTTACCTTCTTCGAAAGCAGCTTTAAAAAAATAGTTTGATGTCATCTGCAGCAGGAGAAATTGAGTAATTTCAATTCTGCTCATGTTTCTATCACATCCCCACCCGGCGGACGCTGTTCCCCGCACATCCTGGGATCCGGGGTGCTGCTCACCAGGGCCTGTTCTTATCTAAGAATGACACCCTGATGGAAAACACAGAATGGGAACTGAAATCCACTCGAAGCCACCTCTTCATGTGTGGCTTGTGGTTATGGGGCGATTTACCAAAAGTCCTGTTCCTCCAAGCAATCCTCAAACATGGGCAGGAGAGGACGGAAATGTAAGGTGTGGGAGCTGCAGACAGGTGCTGAAATTGGGGAACACACGGTCTCCACTGAGTGTTTGTTACGAAGGCTCCATGCTGGGATTAATCACCAGGCAACCTGGCCATCAGCCATCGTGTATCATAACTGAAGAAAACTTTAGGACTGAGACAGAAACATTAAGAAAGACACAGTGGGCCGGGCGCGGTGGCTCACCCCTGTCATCCCAGCACTCTGGGAGGCCGAGGCGGGCGGACTGCTCGAGGTCAGGAGTTCGAAACCAGCCTGAGCAAGAGCGAGACCCCGTCTCTGCTATCACTAGAAAGAAATTAATTGGCCAACTAATATATAGAGAAAAAAATTAGCCGGGCATGGTGGTGCATGCCTGTAGTCCCAGCTACTCGGGAGGCTGAGGCAGGAGGATTGCTTGAGCCCAGGAGTTTGAGGTTGCCGTGAGCTAGGCTGATGCCACGGCACTCACTCTAGCCTGGGCAAGAAAGCGAGACTCTGTCTCAAAAAAAAAGAAAAAAAAAAAAAGAAAGACCACAGTGACTATGATTTTTTTAAAAAAAAATCCTCATTGAAAGAATTAACATTTTCTTGCCTGTTTATCCAGGTAGAGCTAGGTAAAAAGGACTCCATCATTTTTCTTTTTAATTTTTAAAATCAACTTTATTAAGGTTTACATCCAGTAAAGACACCGATTTTAGGTGTTCAGTTTGATGAATTTTGACAATTGTATACACCTGTGAACCCGCCCCCCCAATTAAAAAAAAAAACAAACATTTTTTTCAATGCAGAAGGTTCCCTGGTGTCAGTTGTGGTCGACGCCCCCATCCCTAAGCCCAGACAATCACTGGCCTACTTTCTGTCACTAGAGATTTGTTTCATATGACAGAATTTCATAGAGATAGACTCACATAGTGCGTACTTCTTGTCTGCTTTCTTTCTCTTTGCATAACGTTCATCTGTGTTATTGTATGCGTTGCTAGTTCCCTCCATTTTATTGCTAAATACCCTTTTTCGGATCTACCATAATCTGTTTACTCATTTGCCTGTTGAAGGACATTTGGGTTGTTTCCAACTCTTTTGGTTGTTACAAATAAGGCTGCCATGAACATTTGTGTACAAGTCTTTGGACATGTGCTTTCGTTTCTCTTGGGTAAATACTGGGGAGTGGAAGAGCTGGGGTCCTGTGGTAGGGTGTTTCACTGCAAGAGAAACTGCCAACTCCTTTCCCAAAGGGTACCACTGTGCGTTCCCCAAAACAGTTTATCCACATCCTTGCCAACATTTGGTGTTGTCAGTCTTATCTTTCTTTCTTGTTTTTTTTTTTTTAAGAGATGGGGTCTTGGCCGGCTTGGTGGCTCACACCTGTAATCAGAGGAGGGTGAGGCAGGAGGATCCCTTGAGCTCAGAACTTTGAGACTAGCCTGAGCAAGAGTGAGACCCTGTCTCTACTAAAAATAGAAAAATTAGCCGGGCGTGGTGGTGCCTATAGTCCCAGCTATCCAGCAGGTTGAGAAAAATGTTTTTAAGAAAAAAATTGTGTTTGTGCAAATAATGTAATAAGAAAATTATTGATTTTAGTGATAAGACAAAAAGTATATGTTTCTTTTGTCAACAATAACAATGAAAACCTCCGGGAAAAACAAAAAGCTGGACAAAAATGCCATAGTACAAATACAAAGCAAATTAAAACATGACAAATTTTCACCTTCAGTGTAGTATGGGGAAAGAGAGCTTGTTCGTCTCTGAAGCTCAGGAGAAGCTGCACAGGTATAAAGTCACGTTTCATGTTCTTAGGGCTTAGGCACAATCCTTGCTCTGTGGTGAATTATCATAACATCATGAATACCATCGATGAGTTCAACTTTTTAGACAAACCATGCATTTAATCAGGAATATAAGTATATAAACATATAGGTCATCTGGTAAGAGCTGTCAGAAACTAGGAGAAGGAAGGGGATCGATCACGCAGAAGTATGGGCCTAATGTTCCCTTTTCACATGGTTGGTCTTCTTGAGAAACAGTGAATTCATGGTCTGAGATGGTAGCAGCTTTCCACGTCATTTACAATTAAAAGGGAACCCATAAAAGAACTGTGAACACTCATGCCTGTAATCCTAGCTCTCTGGGAGGCTGAGGCAGGCAGATCGCTAAAGGTCAGGAGTTCAAAACCAGCCTGAGCAAGAGCGAGACCCCGTCTCTACTAAAAATAGAAAGAAATTAATTGGCCAACTAAAAACATACATAGAAAAAATTAGCCAGGCATGGTGGCGCATGCCTGTAGTCCCAGCTACTCGGGAGGCTGAGGCAGGAGGGTAGCTTGAGTCCAAGAGTTTGAGGTTGCTGCGAGCTAGGGTGACGCCACGGCACTCTAACCAGGGCAACAGAATAAGACTGTCTCAAAAAAAAAAAAAAAAAAGAACTGTGACCAGACCTGACCCCTCTTGGCGAAGGGGCCCCCAGAAAGACCTTAAAACTGAGTTCCCGGCCATGACAGCAAGTGGGGAGGCTGGACACATCTTGTTACATGCTCTCCCTTTTGGAGTTTACTTTTAAAAATATATATATATATATTTTTTAGAGTTTTTAAATGTTTAGGGCTGGTCGATTCGGCAGGTGAGTTGTTAGTCCGCAGCGGACTGCGACCTTTGGAATTTAGACTAATTGCAGAGAGGACCTGAGGCCGGCGGGGCAAAGGCTGAGTCGCACCTGCAGGCCGGCAGCTTGCTCAGCACATCACTCCACGACAGAACAGGGCTGCTCCACCATCAGCAGACTCGCTTGTCCTGAAACATGCCTTTCTACCCATGCCAAGCCTTTAGGCAAACCTTTATTTCTTTTTTATTATTATTTTATTGTATTTTTTTTAGACGGCGTCTCACTCTGTCACCTGGGCTAGAGTGCCATGGTGTCAGCCTAGCTCACAGCAACCTCAAACTCCTGGGCTCAAGCGATCCTCCTGCCTCAGCCTCCCGAGTAGCTGGGACTACAGGCATGCGCCACCATGCCCGGCTAATTTTTTCTATATATATTAGTTGGCCGATTAATTTCTTTATATTTATAATAGAGACGGGGTCTCACTCTTGCTCAGGCTGGTCTCGAACTCATGACCTCCAGCAATCCTCCCGCCTCGGCCTCCCAGAGTGCTAGGATTACAAGCGTGAGCCACCGTGCCTGGCCTAAGTTGCCTTTTCTTTTTCAATTATTTCCACTATACTATTTGCTCGACCACATTAACCTGACTATAATAAAACATCAAATCACATTGAGAAATAAGAGAATGGACAGAAACAAGCAGAATAAAAGGTATAGCGTGTCATAAAGAAAAAACACCCATCTGCTGATTTTCAGCCTTGCTGGTGGTTTGTGGTAGAGGTGACCGGGAGAATGGTCACCGAGGGTGACGGTGTCCCTGTGGGTGACGGTTCGCCTTCTCTGTGTCTGGTGTGCTCGTAATTGAAGTTGCTAAAGAGCTATGAAGACTGTGTAGTTTGCATATCACAAAGTTTTATTAATGTGATTTTAAGGCCAATTAAACTAATTTTATTTAAAGTAAGTCTACATTAAATTACAATATTAACAATCTCTAGACACAATGAACTTAAAATATAAGGAGCAGAAATAGAAATCTATTTGGTCTTTGATAGACCACATATCATAGAACTCAAAGAAAACCCACAAATATAGAAATGCTGATAATTAAAGAGTGAGGGTTTAATATGGGAATCCATAAAGGTGTCGTATCTTAAACATGCATGTTTCAAAAAGAGAGGATCTTTTAATAATTTAGCATAAAATCAAATCATATAAACTCGGTATATTCCAGAAAATATTGCTTTAAACTCTTTATACCATGATCAAAATTCCTTTGGTAGCTTTTCAATCAAAATGAAACATGCTTATGTAAATATAAAGTACTTTTAAATGTTATCACAAAAGTATCTTTGTCATAGTTACCATACTAACATCACCACGGAGCTTCCAACCCGCTGTTCAACCTCACGAATATGTGCACAACATGAAACCAGGTACACCAACACAACCCTTTTAATCTCTCAACAAAATAACCTCTGTTTCCAACATCAAGACTTTGTCTCCATAAAACTTTTTACAGTGGTGCAGCAGAGATCCCGGACCCTCCCTGCGCGTGGCCGTAAAAACCAAACCAAGCTCTAGCATAGCAATCACACAAATACTGCAATTTAAAAAAATCAAACAGCAGTTATCCCAATGCAAAAAACAGGGACTGCCAGACTCAATCTTAGAATGGAAACACAAACACACTAACCCCCCAAACCCTTGAACAGAAAACTCACGACTAACTTAGCTGAAATGAAACACAGAAGCTCTGGGCTCACTGCACCACACGCCCCGGATGGCGTCCGCCTGGCGCGACTGGGGGGTCTCACTTAGAAACCTGATTTATCAAAAATCAGTCACCGAAGTTTAAAACTTTTTGAAAATACATGAAACACAGAGGTGCCAGTGTTTAGGCCGCATAATCGATTGGCCACTTTTGAACACTGTTTATTCTTAACGCTCACCAACGAAGGGTTCCTGTTTTCACTCTACATGTCCGCCAACCTAGAAAGCTTGTCTTCAGAATACCTAAGCACTCTTTACAGCGGAATAATGCAGCATTTAGGGTCTTTTTCACTGTGCATTCATGAACACAAAAGCAAACCAAACTTTCAGCTGTTTGCCACAAGAACGAGACCTTATAAAGGACTCGTTTTAACCAGTATCTTCTTGTCCAATCTCAACGTTGTTCTGCGCAGAGCAAGAGAAACAATTTAAACGCCTAACAGAGCTAGAGGGGAAAGGATACGTTTGCCGTGTGACAGTCCTCGAGCCTTGTGGAGGGTGGTCCGGGATTCCTCTCCTTTCCTGGTCCACAAGTGCCCATGGCTGGTTCAGCACGAGAGTCCCGGAAACGCAGACGTGCTTCGCCGCTCTGAGATACATTCTGGAGCGTCACGGAAGGGGACAGGCCGCGACCCGTCAGGCCACGTAGTGGTACTGGTTTGGGTTGTCTTTGTCTCGCTCCATATAGTCTCTGTCTATGAGAGATTCGATTCTCTTTTTCAAATCTCCAGGCTAAAAAAGGAAAATGAAACAAACAGAACCCTCAATTATAGTGGCGTTACACTGACGCACACGGGGAATCTAATACATTACACATAGAGCATGTGATTATAGTCACACACATATATAACACATATGATCATACAAATAGATACATTTATATTAAAATATTTTATAATTATATAAGTAATGATAAAATGAATGACATTCCCTATGTCAAAGGCAGTGCTAACATTGCCTCTTCACCCAGCGTTTCCACGTGAGCTTGGTTGAGGCACGGGAAACTCGTAAAATGTAAATACGTCGCTGACCATCAGTGACGGGCACACGAGCAAGGCTGACCCCACTAAGTGACACATTTTTGTCTGTTTGAAAAGGAAATCTGGGGCGTGCTCATCCTTCCTAAGGGCACTTCTTCCTAAGGAATGTGTCTATCATCACGAATTCAGGGCGTGCGGCAGCTACAGAGCTGATAGCCGCAAGCCCCGAGCGCCCCTGGGCTGAAGGCTCTCCCAGCATGAGGGGCGCCCTCTCTCTTCCAGATAGCAGGACATTCTGCTCAGTGACGGCACACGTTTTACAGGACGTGGCCCAAGCCCCACGGCTACAGAAGCGCACCGGGGCTTTGGCCAGCTGCACGCCTGCTCCCAGCTCGTTGAGTCTGGGTCTCCTCGCTCGCAGAGGGGAAAACGACACGCGCCCTGGCACTTAGTTATGTTAATGCCACATTTACCTTTACTGGAAACTTTAGCTGGTTATACAATTCAGAAACTAGCAGGTTATGGCCAAGAGTCTTTCTCATCTTCATTATTCTGACTATAGCAGCGTCAATCTGATACTGTCTGTCCTGAAAGACTCTCTCAGTGGTGCTCACTTGTTCCTCAACCTGCACAAAACAAGAAAAAAGGTCAAGTGCAAAGATGCATCTCAGCATTAAAGGTTTCACGTTGCTGAGTTTGATGAGAAACTTTCTTTGATACAAAGAAAGGTCAGACTTTGCATGAACCCTGTTATGTTATGTGTTGTTTTAGTAAAACTTACTAAAACAAGAATAGAGAAACTCCAAACCCAAAGCTTGAAAAATTATTTAACAAGTTACATTTTCCTTATAACAAAGCTGTAAAATGCTATATAAGATATAGATTGAATCTAGCAGCACTGGCTAGGCGCAATGGCTCATGCCTGTAATAATTCCAGCACTTGGAGAGGCCAAGACAGGAGGACTGCATGAGGCCAGGAGTCTGAGACCAGCCTGGGCAGCACAGTGAGACCCTGTCTCTAAACAAAAGTGAAAAATTAGCCGGGCATGGTGGCGCATGCCTGTAGTCCCAGCTACTCGGGAGCCTGAGGCAGGAGGATCGCTTGAGCACAGGAGGTGGAGGCTGCAGTGAGCTCTAATGACGCCACGGCGCTGCAGCCCGGGTGACAGAGTGTGGCTGTATCTCTAAAAACAGCAGCAACGACAACAGGGCAGCGTAGAGGACAAAACGCGGCACAACAGCCACCAGGGTGTCTGTCTCCCAGAAGTGCGAGTTCGATGGGCGCCAGGTCTGCGAACGCGACTGTGAGCGTCGCAGGGGCACGGGCACGGGCGAGGCCGCACCATCCTCTGGGCAGACGCTGGGAACGGTGAAACAGAACTGATTCTCGACGTGAAGAAGCAAGCGCCAGCGCACGTGCTCAACACCCAGGGAAAAAGCTGGACGTGATTAGGAGCAGTTACCAGAACAGAACACTCCGGAACCCATGCATCCTGGACAGCACCCGGCAGGCGCGCAGCTGAGACGGGGAGGGGGAGGGCAGTGCAGGGCGAGGGCACGGACACATGCGGCCCGGGGAGGGAGAGGCTCCCAGTTTTCACCATCATTGCAAACGGATCTGCAACCCAAAAAACACTGCTATTCCCTTTCGCGGGGGAAGCAGTCAGGAGAAAGCTGGGACGGCTGGTTGCTAAGGCGCCACTCGAGGGCTTGGCCTCGGGGCGGGAGCAGACAGCGAGGAGGCAGACCGGAAAGGAGCCCTCGAGGCGGGCGACCGTTGCTCACAGATGAGCTGGAGAGCCCAGGACGACCGAGGCAACCACCGAAGCCAGCGTGGGCTGAGAGAGGCTGCTGCAGACTCGGGAAGGGCGCACGGGGCGGGGTGGGCAGCGAGGGCGCGCTCTCTGCCCACAGGTGGCAGAGACGCAGGGAAACAGACCCTCCGCAGGCCCCTCCTGCTCGGGGGTCTGACGGTCGGTCTCTGGCCATGGCCCCGGGAGAGGCCTCCTTTCGGTCCCCGAGAAGGCCGAGGTCGGGTCTCCAGGGTCTGCTCGGGCTCCCCGTCCGTCCCGTCACCACACTGGCCGTCCGTGTGACTGCCTGCCTCTGGTCTGCTGGAGGGACTGAGTCCCCGGAGCCAGGACTCGCCCTCCCTTTACTGTTCTCAGCTGGGCCCTCAGTGCTTCTTGGGGACCTGGCTCACAGCCGGAGCTTAATGAATGAATGAATGACGATTGATCACTATCTGATGAGACACACAGAAGACTTGAAGACAAAAAGGCCTAGAAAGCTCTGAGGAAGACAACGGAAGAGCTGTGTGTCTTTTTATATACACACATATACATGAATCAGAAGATTTAATATGGTAATGACGAAAACTATGCAAATGAAGTCAATGCAGTCTGGGTTGAAAATGCCAGTGCTCTTATTTGGGGATAAAAAAGCACGATAAATTACTCTGAAGTCCACTAGGAGGACAAAGCTACGGGAGCAGGCGCACTAACTAGAAGAACACGGGGACTATGAAGTGAATCAACAGAATTGAGAAACTGACCCGTAATATAGGAATCTGATATATAGTAAAGGTGAAAATCCAAACAAGTTGTCCAAGGATGATATTTTCAATTTGGTTTTGGAGTGGGGGGGGGGTTAGATGGCTTTCTGACACTAAAATAATTTCTACATCAAAGAAGGATTTACATGTACAAACTACTTGAAAAATAACATAGGTAAATATTTTTTAAATTTGAGATTTAAAGTTCTTTTTTTGGCATGATGCCTAGGTCAGAAACCATAAAGCAAAAGGTATTTCAGAATTTAAAAACTCTCACCTGGAAAAAAGCCCACTCAAAACAACAAAATTATCAGTCAAAAATGACAGAGGTTGAGTCTCCTTAGTATATAAAGGACACCTGCTCATCGGCAAGGGAAAGAACATCATGATAAATGTATTTCACTTGAACAAGCAGGCAAAAAAAGAGAAAAACACCAACTGACCACGAAAAGCTCAGAGAGACACCAGCTCACAGAGGGGTTGGAGGCGCTTGGCCAAGAGCTTGTGAACCCTACTGGGTGAGCTCGCGACTGAGGCCGTATCCGTCTGTTTTACTGTAAGAGACGAGGGGCTGAGGAGCAGAAGGATCACACATCCTGTGTGGGCTCCTGAGTGGCAGAGAGAGAGGCTGAAAGCCATCAGAGAAATCCCACGGAAATGCAGCGAGCCGTCCCTGCCTGCCGGGAAAGCGCGGGCGGTGGGGGCGGCGCAGTGTGGAGCGCCCCCTCTGGTGGCAAGCGCAGGGGACGGGCCTGCTGCCCACACACAGGGCGCCACAGCACTCAGTGGGCCCGAGGACCGCTCTGCTCCACGCGGCAGGTCCTGCGTGGAAAGAGGCCGCGACAGGCCGGTAAGACAGGCTGCGAGACGGCAAGAGATGGCGTCTACGCAGAGAGCCTATTTTGTTGTTGTTGAAGAGACCAGGTCTTGCTGTGCTGCCCAGGCTGGCCTTGGACTCCCGGGCCTTGTGCCTAAGGGATCCTTGTGCCTTGCCCCTGAGTAGGCGTGTGTCCCCGCACCTGCTAGGGGACCCCACTGTAAAGACAGCGTTTATGCACGCGTGTCACAGACAAAAGTGGCCATCAACAGAAGTGGCAACAGTGGCCATCTCTGGGAGAAAAGGGTGGCAGACAGCCTCGCTTTGGAATGACAACTGCAAAACTTCACACTTTCTTTTGAGACAGGGTCTCACTTTGTTGCCCAGGCTAGAGTGAGTGCCATGGCGTCAGCCTAGCTCACAGCAACCTCAAACTCCTGGGCTCAAGCAATCCTGCTGCCTCAGCCTCCCGAGTAGCTGGGACCACAGGCATATGCTACCATGCCTGGCTAATTTTCTATATATTTTTAGTTGGCCAATTAATTTCTTTCTGTTTGTAGTAGAGACAGGGTCTCGCTCTTGCTCAGGCTGGTTTCATACTCCTGAGCGCAAACAATCTTCCTGCCTCAGCCTCCCAGAGTGCTGGGATTACAGGCGTGAGCCACCGCCCCCAGCCCAAAACTTCACGCTCTTCAATCACTCTAAATTCCTAAAAGTAAAAAAGCTGCAGAAAAGACATGTACGTTTAAGTCTCTAGCAGGTCTGTCAAACTGCCCACTGAAAAGCTGCCCCTCAAAGCGGGTGGACCCTCTGCACACATGGCCGCCGGAGCCCCTCAGCAGGGAGCGGACAAACAGCCCAGGTCCATCCAGACAGGGCACCAGGACTAATCAAAGTCTGGCTGTGATAGCTAAGGCTGCGTCCCGTGTGACCCCAGCTACGTGACATCCTGGAATGGCGAAACTGCGGGGACAGTGACGAGCAGTGGCCGCCGGCGCCCAAACTGACAGAACGTGGAGCATCTTTAGGGCAGTGGATGCTGTGTGCTGACATTCTAAGGGTGGCCACACGTCATCACGCCTCTGCCCAAACCTGCAGAACACATGACCATGCGTGACCCTCACTGTGGACTGCGGCCTTGGGGGCTGTTCCGTGTCAGTGCAGGGTCGCCGACTGTGCCAACCACCCCACGAGGGGGCACGGCACGCCGGAGCCTGTGCCTGGGCTGCAGTACGTGAGAAACCTCTGTCCGTGCCTCTCAATTTGGATGCCAGGGCCGCTGTGAGGGCTGCCTCGTTCAGAGACGCCTGGGGACGGAGGGTGGGGGTGGGGTGGGGGGGGGGACCTGTCCGTGTGCCGCCTGAGCGTCTGGTCCGGCCCGGAGCACTTCCTGGGCACACGGTGACACAGATGCCACTTCAGCGGCTCCAGCCATGACCTGCGCCTCCTCCCAGACCCTGCGCCATGCAGAACGTGCAGACAGTCGCAGGGCCCTGGACACTGGCTCCCTGCGCGTTCTGAGCCAGCAGAGCTCGCCCAGAGGGTCTGACCCAGCACAGCGTTTCCACGAGCAGGAGCAGCTGCCCAGTGGGCTTCTCGTCTCCACCCCTGCCGAGCACACGCAGCAAGGCTGCGTGCATACGTGTACGCCCACAAACAGGGTGTCCACGTCTGGGATTTCAGAAATGTGCCTTAGGCCTCTAACAGTAAAAAAAAAAATTACGGTAAAGAGCCACGATTCCTTGGTGAACGTCCTGTAAGTGAAAGGAAGTCTATACATACGGTTTCCTTCATCTGAATCTGGTTGATCTTTATTCTAAACAGCTTGTGCTTGAAGTCTCCGTTAAAGACGAACTTGTCTCCATCCTCCACCTCCTTGCCCTTGGGGCTCTTGGTCAGCACGCGCGCCTTGCCGCAGGCCAGGGACTGCAGCGTCCTGCGCAGCTCGCTGTCCTCTGGGTGGGGGCAGACGGGGAGGGGCTGGCGTCAGCGAGCGGGGCCGGCACCGGGCAGAGGCCAGCCTGGCCCCTCCCACAAACACCCACCAACAGCGGCGTAGCGACGGCCTGGCTCCTACCTATGCCGGTGGCCAGTTTGATTTCCTCGAGGCTGAACTCGTCCTCCTCGTTGAACATGAGCAGCACCAGCGTCTGGAAGAGGGACACCTGGAGCTCCTTCTTCCCCTGCAAGGAAACGGGCTCAGCACTCGGGAGGCTGTGCTTTTCGGTCTCTGAGGCACCGAAACAGGCTTCCTTCTGCTCCTGAACTTTTTGTGAGGGGACTGAGAAATTACTAAGAGCTACCGACATAAGAAGTTGCCGGCTACAAAGAATACGATGATCATTATGTATTGCACTTAAAATTCATCTCTCGCAGTGTCTTCTAGAGCAGTAAAAACATTCTTTACTAAATTCTGTTGAACAAGGGTGTTTCCCGTCTCTGGAGCCAGACACGTGAGTGCCGGCTCACGCTCCACTGTGCAGCCCACCGTGGTCCCCCAGAGGTGGGGGGGGGCGGAGCGAGGGGAGGGCAGGGAGAGGCCCTGAGTGCAGGTCGCTGTGGAGAACCCCTGCACCCTCGTGGACAGAGCACAACACGGTCACGACTAACTCTGTCCAGGGGCCCGCCACATACAGCACAAGTGCGCGTCTGGCCTTGGCGCCCTGGGTCATGCCACACGCACCGTGACGAGCTCACAGCTCCGCATGCAGGAGCCGGGACAGCAGCTGTGCTGGGTCTTGCCGGGCCGGTCTGGGCCGAGGCAGAGCCAGCCCCCGCCCCCAGGCCTGCGGAGCGCTGTGCGGAGGCCGAGAAGCCCACAGATCCCAGCCCTCACCAAGGCGGCAGGAAGGGGCAGCGCCGGCAGAGCTGGGGGCTCGGGGACTGACCCCCAGTCCCGAGAGAAGCGCTTGTGTGGTTTCACGCATCTAACCCTGCGCGTGACACACACAGAGTATGTGTCTGATTGACATGAACATGTGCAGGTGGGCGTGTTACCACACTACATGAAATGGAAACGCTATGATTCTTCTGCTTGGCGCACGCAATTAAATTCCATGCGTGACACCAAGTGCGGCGCGAGCAGGAAGGGAGCCTCCACGCCGTCTGCGACCTCTCTCGCCGGCCCTGCGCTGTGCGCGCTCCCCTCCGTGGTCTCAGGGAAGCACCACAACTACGGCAGCCAGGCGCGAGGCTCTGGGGTTCCCTGCCGCCCCTCCCGCGTTACTCTGTCGCGTTCTCAGGGGAAAGAGGCGTCTGGGCGAGTCTCTCGTGCGGCCCTGTGTTTCGCAGGGAGCAGGACGACTTCGCATTCTCTGCCCTTCCTTCGTTTCGGTACATGGCTTTCTACTGATTGATTTCGCACTGATGTTTTTGATTGGACTATTAACTGTTATGAATTCTACTGACCTAGAAAAGCTAGTGCTGAATGACACTGAAACAATCTTTTCCTTCCTTTACCACCAAACTTCAGTGTCAACTGAAAAAATTCTGTTAACAGACATACAAAAAACAAAAGAGAAATGAAACAAAGATCTTACTTCCTTAAACTCCGCTTTTAACACAGCGTGCCCCAGAGTGGTCTGCCACTGCAGCTTCCGGCCGCTGTGCTTTCCGAGATAAAACGTCTTGAATACTTCCTGGAGTTTGATCATCTGTCAAGCACAGGAAGCAACAAATGTAATCATGCCTAGCACCGTCACCCTGTGACCTCCACGCGCTCACAGAGCTGTGCCGCTTCCCGCAGCCCCGCTGCCCCACAGCCGCCTGCTCCGGCGCTCCTGGCTGAGGCAGGCCCAGCACTCTGCGAGCATGGACCCAGACAGGGCTCGGGGCAAGGCCGGCTCAGGCTCTTCCTAGCTGTGAGCAGCCACAGCACCGGCAGGTGCGGCGGGAGCAGGTGCCGGCATTCTCTGGGCCCAACAGGCCCCGCGGTCTCTGTGTCCCGTAACCTCACGCCACCCTTTCTGCTTCGAAACCCAGCCCGAGAGCCGCCCCTGTGTAGAGCCGAACACAACACGCCGGTGGATGGCCCCGCCACCACCTTCTGCACCATCAGATCCCAGGCCTGGCGCTACTTCATTTTTAAGTATTTCTACATATATTTCTAAAATATAAGAAATATATCTGACTATGCCATTATCACACCTAAAAAATAAAAGTCAATAATGTGATAGACAATTATTTAAAGCATGCCTCTTCTAGATGTTATTCCTTGGGGTAATTCCTAGGCCTGGGATTAACCAAGGGGATATGCGATAATGCCCCTCAGAGCTAACATTTGGGAACTCACACACTCGCTACACTCCAGGCTCAAAATGGATCAAAGACAGACATGTAAGAGCTCAATCTATGAAACTGGGAAGGAGACATAGGGGTACATTTTTCATGACCTTGGCTTTGGCAATAGTTTCTTAGATATGACACTGAAAGTACAAATAACAAAGGTAAAAATAGATAAATCTGATTTTATCGAGACTAGCAACTTTTGTGGAAAGGATACTATCAAGAAAGTAAAGAAACAACACACAGAATGGGAGAAAATACTTGTGAAACATGTATTTGGTAACAGTCTAGTACTCAGAATATACAAGGAACCCTTATAACTCAACAACAAAAAGACAAACCAAACTAAAAACCGGGCAAAGGCACCAGGTGTAGTGGCTCACGCCTGTAATCCTGGCACTCTGGGAAGCTGAGGCGGGAAGATTGTTTGAGCTCAGGAGTCCAAGACCAGCCTGAGCAAGAGCGAAACCCTGTCTCTACCAAAATTAGAAAATATAGCCAGGTGTGGTGATAAGCACCTGTAGACCCAGCTACTAGAGAGGCTGAGGCAGGAGTCTGAGGTTGCAGCGAGCTGTGATGATGCAACAGCACTCTACCTGTGGCGATAGAGTGAGACTCTGCTAAAAGAAAAGAGGAGAGGAGGGGAGGGGAGGGGAGGGGAGGGGAGGGGAGGGGAGGGGAGAGGGGAGGGGAGAGGAGAGGAGAGAGGAGAGGAGAGAGGAGAGGAGAGAGGAGAGGAGAGAGGAGAGGAGAGAGGAGAGGAGAGAGGAGAGGAGAAAGGAGAGGAAAGAAAAGCAAAGGAGAAAGGAAAGATAGATACATAAATAAATGGCAAAGGTGGCTCACGCCTGTAATCCTAGCACTCTGGGAGGCTGAGGCAGGCGGATTGCTCAAGGTCAGGAGTTTGAAACCAGCCTGAGCAAGAGGGAGACCCCCCTCTCTAAATAGAAAGAAATTAATTGGCCAACTAAAAACATATATATATAAAATTAGTGCTCGCTTCGGCAGCACATATACTAAAATTGGAACGATACAGAGAAGATTAGCATGGCCCCTGTGCAAGGATGACACACAAATTCATGAAGCGTTCAAAAAAAAAAATTAGCCGGGTATGGTGGCACATGCCTGTAGTCCCAGCTACTCGGGAGGCTGAGGCAGGAGGATCGCTTGAGCCCAGGAGTTGGAGGTTGCTATAAGCTGGGCTGAGGCCACGGCACTCTAGCCCGAGCAACAGAGTGAGACTTTGTCTCAAAAAAAATTAAATAAAAAGGAAGACGTGGGCATGACAACAGAACAAAGGAGCCAGCTTCGAGGTGCTCCTGCCAAATCTGGGCCGTGTAAGCGTAAGCAGGTCAACAGAACAGGAGTCTCGAGTTTGCGCTGACAGAAATAAAACAAGTAACAACCGGGCAGAGGGACTGGGGCAGTCCCCAGTTACCAGTCCCCAGTCACCACTCGGGGGACGTCTGGGTGTGGACCGAGCTGCCCGCGTGTACGAAAGGGCCTTGGCCCGGTGGTCACGCCTGGCGCCCCCAGGTGCTGGACAGGGCCTTCCTGCCGGGCCCCGCACCGAGCTAATGGCACGGGGCCACGTGGATGACCTGCAGGTGGATCCTGGGCTGGATCAGGTCCCAGAAAACACGCCATGAAGGACACACTTGAGGCAACTGAGAGAGGGAACATGCGGGACACCACGCGGCTGACGTGAACACGCAGTGGGGGTGTGTGAGCGTTCTTTGAACTGTCCTACCTGTTCACTGTAAGTCTGAACTATTACAAAACAAGAAGTTACAAAACTGGCAGTGCACAAGAGAGGCACGCCTGTGGACGGAGGTGGCCAAGGCAGCGAGGGAGGTTTCTGGAAAAGGAGGTTCCCCTCGGAGGGATGAGCAGGAAGGCCTGAGCGGACCGAGCACTGGACCCACCAGCGGCAGGAGCACGTGTGGTGGTGGTGGGGTGGGGTGGGGGTCGGCGCAGTCCTGTCGGACGGAATGCCCGTGCGTGCCCCGGGGGCAGGGCCGCACCAGCCCATGGAGCGGGAGGAGCCGAGGGTGAGTTCTGGAGACCATGTGCATCGAGGGTGGAGAGGAACAAAAGGGAGAAGGTGGTTGCAAAAGCAGCTGCCCGGTGGGGTTGAAAGAGAAGACTGAGGAGCTTCAGGAAGAAACAGCCAGCGCCCGAGAGGCCTCCGCCATGTCTGCCCGGGGCTCCGTGCCTGTGTCGGGGCGCAGGAGGCGACGCCCCACAGCATGGCGCTTGGCACGCCGAGCACTTGGAACCAAGGAGGCCAAGAGGCCCCAGACATAAATTCTCTGACCTCGTCCTGCCCGTCTGCTGCCCACCTGTCCCCACTGAAGTGGGTCAGAGAAACCGGAACCCTCTGCCCAAAGCAGTCACCCCACAGTGCCCCAGAAACACGACTCCCGCCTTCCTTGCCGTCCTGCGTAGGAGCTGGCCACGAAGCTCTCGACCCACCTCTAGGCCACCAGACTCTGGTTCTAGCCAAGAATCTGCACAGACAGGCCCCGAGGGATCCCCCTCAGTCTCCCTCACGAGCTCATTCCCTGTTGTCCAATCACATCTCTACATGGCCGTCCCCTCGCTGTCAAACCTAAGCCACAAGTGGATGGCGTTCCTTGGGTCTTTGGGTCTTCATTTCGGAAGGCTCCTATGTCGTAAAACTTTGTCAGATACATTTGTCGCGCTTTTCTCTTGCTGACCCTTTGTTATGGGCTTGTCAGAGTCACCCTCACGATGGGTGAGGGGATGTCTCACACTTCTCCGACCCACAGCTGGACGCCCCTCACCCCTTCTCTGTGGAGGGAGGAACCACTCATCTGCGACTAAGATCAGGCAAAGCGTGGCCTTCTCCAGGAAGTCCTCCCTGATTCCACACTGGAATCGGCCCTTTCCACTTTGCTGGGATTAAGGTAACGGCGTGTGCGCCCTTCCCTGCTGGAGGTCAGCTTCGCCGAGCGTCTGCCCCTACCTGCAGACCCCCTGTGGCACCGGAAGCTGTGGCTCACAGGTTTAAGACCCTACACAACGCCACCCCTAGAACGTGAGCACCGTCTGCAGTGGCGAGACCCGGGCCACAGGCCCCTGGGAACAAGGCCCGCGCTGGCAGCCTCCCCACTGGCCGGCCAGCGTTCGTGGGCCTCGGCGGAAGGAGCTGCGGACGGCGACAGAGTCGGCCACTCTCCAGCGCTGCCTTCCAGGGACTGTGAGGACACCCTGATCTCTGACCACGTGGGCCACGTAAAAAGCTTCCCAGCAAACACTGGAAGGTTCCACGTCTGCATGCGGGCGCGACACGGCGCGGCACTTACTTCTGGGGTCAGGTGCACGTCCATGGGCGTGTACGTCGGCCAGTAGCCCATGGTGAGGATGTTCACGGTGAGGTCAATCGGGGCCGGGTCACTCTGATTCTGCACGTGCTGAAGACGAACAAACCCAAAACAGAATAGTATTTTAGAAAACCATCAAAAGCAATCAATCCCTAAAAGTAAAAGGTGTAATTGTCAGAATAAAGCCTCATCAGTGTTAGTGTTTACTTCAATCCTGGGAACATAGGACACCAAAGCCAAAGGTGTCCCAACATCATGGAACATTTTCCCTCCTTCTGGTTTGCCACCAACACCACGCACGGTCAGACCTGCTTAAATCAAACTCTGGTTGTACGTTTTCAGGGCTTCTTTCCCATTTTCATTTTGGTTTATTTGTGAAGCATTAACAGTGTAACTGTTTCTCACGCAGTGTAGAGCGGGCACTTTTCAGAAAGCTGCTTCACCTGCAGAAAAAACGCACCTGCTTGAAGTGGACCATGATGTCCTTGGAGAGCTCCATGTCCTTGAACATGCCCTCCAGCTTGCTGGTGAAGGCCGCGCCGCACTCTGCAACACAGTACGGGGCAGGTGAGACAGCCCCGCCCGGCGACAGGAGGGGCTTCCATCCCGCCCGCTGGTGAAGGCCACCAGACTCTGGGACGCAGCGAGGGGGGCAGCCCCGCCTGGTGACAGGAGGGGCTTCCATCCCGCCCGCTGGTGAAGGCCACCAGACTCTGGGACGCAGCGAGGGGGGCAGCCCCGCCTGGTGACAGGAGGGGCTTCCATCCCGCCCGCTGGTGAAGGCCACCAGACTCTGGGACGCAGCCAGGGGGGCAGCCCCGCCCGGCGACAGGAGGGGCTTCCATCCCGCCCGCTGGTGAAGGCCACCAGACTCTGGGACGCAGCCAGGGGGGCAGCCCCGCCCGGCGACAGGAGGGGCTTCCATCCCGCCCGCTGGTGAAGGCCACCAGACTCTGGGACGCAGCGAGGGGGGCAGCCCCGCCCGGCGACAGGAGGGGCTTCCATCCCGCCCGCTGGTGAAGGCCACCAGACTCTGGGACGCAGCGAGGGGGGCAGCCCTGCCCGGTGACAGGGCCCCGCCCCGCGCTCACCGTGCTTGAGCTTCGACAGCATGGACTTCTCAGCGTCCACTGAGGCACTTTTCCCAACAAGGAGTCTTTTTGCCAAATCCTTTTTATAAAAGGCTTCGAAGACATCTTTACCTATTTAACACCAGGAGAGAGTAACGTCAGACTTTAGGCAGCTGGCACGTGAACGACAGACTTCGACTGCTGAGACCCTCTGAACTGTTCCTCCCAGTGCAGACCACGCTGCTGGCACCCCAAGTCTAGCGTTAAGTTCCCCATGGAAGGACAGGGCCCCACGCAGGCGTTTCGGTCACGACACGCATGTCCTGGCCGTGCAGCGCCTTCCAAGCGCTCCCCCCACGGAGAAGCCCGCCTCCTCACCGTGGATGAACCTGAACAGTATCATGATCTTGTCCAGGGTCCTCTCCAGCTCCTCGTCGGTGGCCTCTTTGTTGCCCGCACGTAGCTTGGAGTCCACGTGCTTCGCTGTGGGAGCAAACAAGCGTGGTCTGGGTTGGGAAAGCACACTTTTAGTTTCTATGAGCAACCACGGGATGGCGGCACTCCAGACCTTTCCAAAGTGACAGGATTACATGACACAGTGGCAACACCCGGCTCTCTAAAGACAGGTGCTCTCGAGTCATGCAAGAATAAATACTGCCAAAAACGCCAACAAAGCCAGGGACTGGACTTTAAAAGCAAGCTTCAATATCTCTTCTAATCTCTAAATCTCTAAATTTAAGGATAAGATTGATTCCTGTGACTACACGCTCAGGTTTCATGGCACGTTGCTGCCCCAGACAACAGAATTATACGATGTGGTATAATAAACTCAGAAGGGACGTTCTCAAAGAGAAAGAATGTTTCTCAGGGCTCCGAGTGCTTAACCCAAGGTAATGAGGCAGGGAAGAGAGCCTTTCTGTGCAGGCTGCACAAGCTAACTGTAGGGTGGCTCGGGAAGGGGCGACAGAAGTCTCCACGTCGTGACGGAAGCCCAGACTTCCAGAAGCCCAAACTCCCAAGAGCTTAACATCTGTCTTCGTTAGAGAAATCACAATCGATAAAGTAGTATGGAAGCCAAATTAAACTGCCCCATAAATTTCCTTTGTTGTTGCTTTTATTAACTTTTTTTTTTTTTTTTTTGAGACAGAGTCTACTCCGTCACCCTGGGTAGAGTAGAGTGGCGTCATCACAGCTCACTGCAGCCTCCAACTCCTGGGCTCAAGTGATCCTCCCGCCTTGGCCTCCCAGAGTGCCAGGATTACAGGTGTGAGAAACCAAGCCCGGCCCCTTTTAACTTTTTACTGTGGAATATTCTGAACATACAGAAAAGCAGATAGTTGTATAATGAACTCCATGTTTTGTCATATGTCTCAATAATAATTAACATGCACTCGATTTTGCATTGTTGCATTACATTTCTCTTCGCCCCTTTCCTCCTGTAAATTAAAAAAAACTTTTGGCCAGGCGCGGTGGCTCACGCCTGTAACCCTAGCACTCTGGGAGGTCAAGGTGGGAGGATCGCTTGAGCTGAGGACTTTAAGACCAGCCTGAGCAAGAACGAGACCCCGTTTCTACTTAAAAATAGAAAGAAATTGGCCAACTAAAAATATGTAAAAAAATTAGCCGGGCATGGTGGCGCATGCCTGTAGACCCAGCTACTCGGGAGGCTGAGGCAGGAGGATTGCTTGAGCCCAGGAGTTTGAGGTTGTTGTGAGCTAGGCTTACGCACTCTAGCCTGGGCAACAGAGTGAGACTCTGTCTCAAAAAACTTTCATTGACTAGTGAAAGCCTATGAATTCTGAAATCTATTTAGATCTTATCACAAAATCATTGTATAAATTGGTATAATTAACAAAAGTTTAATTTTAAAATAGGCTATCATTTTAGATCCCACCTAATTGCACCCCATTTTAATAGTGTTTGCAGATGCAAAGATGGTGACTGAGGAATATCTCATGTTAAATACTCCCAGATACTGATAAAGTTATCCCCACAGCACGGGGCATTCTTACACAACAAACCTTCTGAGTCTAATTTCTGAGCAGAAATCACTTGTTTGTGATCAAGTTGGAGAATTAAGGTGGATTCTCCCAAAAGACAGCTTTAGAGCTGCCAGTTCAGGAAACACAGACTGAAATAACCCTTCATCGTCTCTTCCTTCTTTTGTGAAGTCAAGCTTCATTCTTTACCGAGTTCCTGGTGCATCTCCCTCTAGGGAAACAACACACGTGCGCGTCCAGGCATGCAAATGTGTACTTTTTTTTTTTTAATGTGCCCTAATGTGGCTTGATAAAATCCTTCCCCACCCTCTCCACGAGCAGCCTGAACTTTGTGGGAAAAAACCAGCTTGAGTTTTGCCTTATTTTCCCATATTAGGAAAACGTCTGGAAATGCGTTTCCTACCAATGAGCTCTGCCGGCTTGTTGGGCCTTTTGTTGATAAACGTCTCGAAGGACTCCTTCATCAGGTTGACAAAGCGCTCGTTTTTCTGGAAGCACACCTCTATCACGTGGTCCACCTTGTCCTTGAAGTCCAGCAGGTCTTGGACCATGTCTTTGTCTTTCTCAGGGTTGATGACAATCGTCGTCCCAAAAGTCTGCGAACGCAAATAGATACCAAGTCAATGATCAGCTTATGAGAACACCGAACAGTATATTTTATTGTTTTCTTTTTTCAGACAGGGTCTTGCTCTGTCACCCAGGCTGGAGTGCAGTGTTGTCATCGCAACGCACAGAAGCCTCAAACTCCTGTGCTCAAGGGACCCTTGTGCCTTGGCCTCCCAAGTAGCTGGGACTACAGGTTCAGGCCACCACATCTTGCTCATTTCTTTCTATTTTTTGCAGAGACGGGGTCTCGTTCTTGCTCAGGCTGGTCTCGAACTCCTGACCTTAAATGATCCTCCCACCTCAGCCTCCCAAAGTGTTGGGACTGCAGGCATGAGCCACTATGCCCGGCCTGACAGTGCTTTTTAAAGAAATTTTATTAATAGTTCTAAATCTCTCAAACAGAAGTTAATTCCTGGCAACTCAATACACCAACGTGAGCTTCCTGACTGTGGTTTTCTTTGTCCATCACTTCTCAACATGGACAGGCCCAGGTTTAGCGTGTTTAATTCAAAAATGTTATATTGAACACTATTAAAAATCTGTGTGACAAGCAGAAATGTCTCCAGACACCACCAAGCGAGCCCTGGACGAGCGCCCGGCCTTCCTTGAGGAGCCGCACCAGCACTGAGGGCGCTGCGGGGCAGGACACCTGAGAGCTGAAGTAACACTCGGGAAGGCACCGCACAGCGGGATTAACTGGGCACCTTAGGACACATAAAAAACGTTTTAGAAACATGAAAGTACGACCTTCAGTATTAAATCCTAATTTACGGCCGGCACAATGGCTCATGCCTGTAATCCCAGCTTCTTTGGGAGGCTGACACAGGAGGATCACTTGAGGCCAGGTGTTCAAGACCAGCCTGAGCAACTTAGGGAGACCCTGTCTCTACAAATAAAATTTTAAAAAATTCTAATTTACCACCTTCTTTGAATGATTTTGCTCATCAAAGCATACAGCGCAACAATTTATGCAAATTTCTATTTACTTGAAGTCTTTTTTTTAAAAAAACACCTGGACTGGTCACGGTGGTGCACGCAGGTAACTACAGCACTTTGGAAGGCTGAGATGGGTAGACGGCTTGAGGCCAATAACCTGAGACCAGCCTGAGCACAACATAGCGAGACCTTGTCTCTGTCTAAAAAAAAAACACAGAAAAACATCCAACACAAATCCCAAACACGTTTGAGGTGGACAGCAAACCCTACACGTGGCCTGCTGGGAAGCGGCGCGGTGCACGGACCGCCTGAGGCACCCGTACACGCTCTTCTCCCCGCGCAAGGCGCCAGGACGCAGGCGCACGGAACCACTGCCTCAGAGAGACTGTGACCGAGGGCTGAAGCCAGCATTTGTGCAAACAGCTGTTCTCTAAGTCATGTCTCCACCTGGAGGGGTTTCTCACTATTGGCGCTATCTTAAAAAAACAGACTTGGCTTAAAAAACACGTGCACAAGTGGCCTGGAAGAAAGTGGAAGGCGCCTGTCCACCCCATCACCGTGATGAGGGCACAAAGGTGCCTCCCGCAGCCGAGGCCCGTGCGGGCGCAGGAGGGGCGCCCGGCTCCTACCTTGATGTACTCGCTCCAGTGCCGAAGCAGCGCCTGCTGCCCGCCCTTGACGCGGCTGAACAGCTGGTACATCTGCGTGAGGTCCGGCACTCTGTTCTCGTCCAGCAGGTGGTCCAGCCCTGCAACGGAGCGGTGACGTTAGCGGCCACGGCGGCAGTCTGCAGCACCACGAAACCTGAACACGGCCCACGCCATGGGACAGTTAGCATCCAAGTCAGAGGGGCGGGGAGTCCAGTGACATGTCTGAGACAGAGCCTGCCGGGGCAGCTCGTCTTTCTGCGTGAGCCGGGAGATGTGTTGTTGATTCCTGCCGCCGAGGCCCTATCTCACTAGAGCAGGGATGGCCGGAAACGCTCACGCCAGCTACTTAACCCACAGGCCCGATTCCAAGTTACTTCTGATTTAGTCCCTCAGTCAGAAAATCGTTTATGAAAGGATAAACGACCGATTCTAATTTTCAGCTGGTTAACTTTATTCACATGTACAGTAAGCTGTGGGACAAAACACTCATGAGATATTTTAAAGTGTTTGTGGTGTTTTGAAAAGTATTTACTATTTTAGAGACTTAAATTTCATGGAGATTTTCTAAAACCATACCGTAATTAGAAGAGCTTTCACTGATTTCCCAAACGATTTTCCCCGATCCCCCTGGAGGCGGCCACGGCGAAGCTGCCACGCCACTCGCCAGGTCCTCGGGCCAGAACCCCGCCCCAGACGCGCACGGCGCCCACGCGCTTAAGGTGGTGGCTTGAAAATGCGCACAAACGTGGTACGCTGTAACTGTGATACCCACCTAGACCTCCAAATGCTATTTCTTTAAATCATATTTCCATCTACTGATACAAATAAACTTTTTATATTTTATTTTACTGAGACTTTAAATATCTTCTTTAACAATTCAAAAACTATAGCTTTTTAGTTTTTTTTTTTTTTTTTTGAGACAGAGTCTCGCTTGTTGCCCAGGCTAGAGTGAGTGCCGTGGCGTCAGCCTAGCTCACAGCAACCTCAAACTCCTAGGCTCAAGCAATCCTGCTGCCTCAGCCTCCTGAGTAGCTGGGACTACAGGCATGCGCCACCATGCCCGTCTAATTTTCTCTATATATTAGTTGGCCAATTAATTTCTTTCTATTTATAGTAGAGACGGGGTCTCGCTCTTGCTCAGGCTGGTTTCGAACTCCTGACCTCGAGCAATCCGCCCGCCTCAGCCTCCCAGAGTGTTAGGATTACAGGCGTGAGCCACCGTGCCCGGCTGCTTTTTAGTTTTTAATATGCTTCTAATAAAATTCAGAGTAATGATATATAATCTATCATTTTCTTTTATTATTATTATTATTTTTCAATTTTTTTTTTGAGACAGAGTCTCACTCTGTCACCCAGGCTAGAGTGCTGTGGCGTCAGCCTAGCTCACAGCAACCCCAACTCCTGGGCTCAAGCAATCCTCCTGCCTCAGCCTCCCGAGTAGCTGGGATTACAAGCATGCGCCACTGTGCCCAGCTTATTTTTTCTATTTTTAGTTGTTTGGCTGATTTCTTTCTATTTTTAGTAGACACGGGGTCTTGCTCTTGCTCCAGGCTAGTCTCAAACTCCTGAGCTCAAGGAATCCTCCCACCTCGGCCTCCCAAAGTGCTAGGATTATAGGCGAGAGCCACCGTGCCCGGCCCCTAATCTACGATTTTCTACAAACGATTTTGCTCAAAGTATGCTCTGAAATAACTTAACACAAATTTCTAAGTCTTTTTCCCTTATAAAGTGACTTCTTTTTTAAAAACGCCTGCTACAAACCCTGAGCTCACCTGTGTTGGTGAGCGGTGGATCAAGGCCTGATACGTGTGGAAACGCAGCGGCTGTGCGGCTTCAGCGTGGCAGAAGCAGAAACACCCAGCCTGGCCACGGCCCACACCAGGAGCTACGCGGCCCACACCAGGAGCTATGAGGCCCCACACCAGGAGGTGCGCGGCCCCAGGCGCCACCGTCTGGCCATGCGGGGCCTGCTTTCTTATTTGCAGAGCAGGGGGAGGTCTCGCAGGCCTGCTCTGGCGCTGCACGGCATTCGCGTGAAGCACAGCGCTTGTGGCCTTCGTTCTGGCCAAGGGGAGCCCGTGTCTGGACACCACTTAGGGCCTTCCCAAAATCAAGCTTTAAAGCGTCCAACGGCCAGAAAGAGACCCTGTGGTCTCCAGATACGCTTAAAATAACTTTCAGATGGTTGCATTAAATACTCAAGTTACTAAAAAGCCGCCACAGTGAGTGCTGAAGGGCTACAAAGGGTGGACGGCTGTGATAATTTCCAGAGAACTGAGCGCACTCTGGGGGCCAGAAACAAACAGAGACGGAGCTCTCGACACGTCTGCAAGGGCCCTGAAATTCAGGCCGCGGAAGGAGCCTCATGGCTGCTGCAAGGCGGATGTCAAAGCCGTGCAAATCAGCAGCAGAGCAACACGTTTCTCTTCTCTTCAGGAAAACCAGGAGAGGAAAGCATGTTCCAGAGGGCAGTGCGTCTGACACCAAGACGCACAAAATCCAAACAGCCGACCATTGCACTCGCCCACGCTGCCAGAGCTCTCGCGCCCCTACTGGTGTCAGGTGTGTGTGACACATGAGAGGCCAGGTGTTCGAGACACATGTTCAAGGCACCAGACACGTGTCCACGCGGGGGCGGCCTCCAGCGGCGAGTTTCAGCCGTGTGCGGTCTGCTCGAGAGGGTCCCCTGGGCCCTCTGGTCCAGAGAGAGTTAATGGGGTTTCAGCTACGAATGTAGGCCTGGCAGGCGCCTCGCGTGACTGCTCTTACCTGTTTATTTTCCCCACAATGGCTGATATGTTCACGGGGAGAGGCTTTTAATGATTGTTTTATGAAAATAACGGATGTCCTTATGTCGCTCTCGGCACGATCCCGACTTCCCCGGTGAACTGAGGGCTGCCCTCAGCTCCTCTCATGCAGAGCGAGGAAACCCACCTTTCTGCAGAATCGCTGTTAAATGCTCCCCCAGTAACTGCTTCTCCACACAAGCGATCAGCGGCTTCCTACATGGGCAAATAGAATCACCGTTAGAAACACAGGTCATACAAAAAATTAACCGCAACTTCCAGGCAAAAAAAATAAAAATAAATAAAAAAAGTTTTAAAAAAACTAAAGAAAAAAAAAAGAACAAAAAGAAACACAGGTCAAAGGAGAAACCTGGTTAGCTGTGAGCGACGGGAGGGCTGGTCTAAACCAGATGTCATCTGGACCCGTCAGAAAGTAACAGGCGAGAAGCATCTGCTCACACGTGTGTGACTGCCGCCGCCGCCGGCCCTGGAGCCCCTCCAGAAACCACTCGCCGCACAACGCCAACAGGCGGACACACAGGTGAGCACACCTAAGGACACCCAGCCCCACCACAGCTGGGTGCAGCTTGCACTGGTCTCGACAGGTTGGGTTTCAGTTTTGTCCCCATCACGGGGCACTGCCCGCCACCTGCTGGCTTCCTGAATCGCAGACGCTCCAGAGCCCCTGATGGAGCTTGCTGAGGAGGTCAACCCAGCCTAGCGCAGGCCTCGCACCAGCCTCTCGGTGTGCGGGCCAGAACGGAGCGCCACACGGCCTGGGCATTCTGTGCGAAACCGCCTTCCTCCCCCGGGTTCAAGGCTGGCCTGTCACCTCCACTGCCTCCCCGTCTGCCAGCCCTCAGCGCGGCTGCCCAGTTTATCCTCCCTGCCACGGCACCTCTCAGACAGGTGGGCTGCGTCCTGCCCCTTCTGGCGTTCTAAGTGGCACCTCTGGACTTGCGTTTGGGCTGGATCGATACACGCTTCTACCCCAAGCCCCCCGTGCCAGGTCCCAGACCCCCTCTGCCTTCTCCAGCTCCACCCGTCTGCCTTCTCCCATCACCACCAAGCAGGCCTCGCCTGCGGCCCCAGACGTGTGTCGCACAGAACAGCAGGCATGACCGCCACGCACACAGGGCACACGCGGCTTCCTCTTCCTGGCTGCTCTTTTGCTATCCACAGTCATTACATTTTCTTTTTTCTGAGACAGAGTCTCGCTCTGTCACCAGAGTAGGTTGCCATGGATGGCATCATCATAGCTCACTTCCTGGGCTCAAGCAATCCTCTGCCCTCAGCCTCCCAAGTAGCGGGGACCACAGGCATGTGCCACCATGCCCGGCTAATTTTTTCTATATATTTTTAGTTGTCCAGACAATTTCTTTCTACTTTTTTAAGTAGAGACAGGGTCTCACTCTTCCTCAGGCTGGTGTCGAACTCCTGACCTCGAGCAATTGCCCGCTTAGGCCTCCCAGAGTGCTAGGATTATAAACGTGAGCCAAGGCGCCCGGCCTAATTATTTTTGCTTTATTTTGTTGTTTTTATGAGATGAGAGCATCTGCTTTATTCCAAGGACTATTAACTTCGGCCATCCTCCCAAGGCTGCACTTTTTGTTTATGAAGAACTTAACGCACCCCCCATTAAAATCTCACAGCACAGCAACGCCCTGGAGAAGGCGAGCAGGGCAGACACTCGCCTCCAGCCCACGCGTGAGGACAGAGCCGGGGCCGCGCGACCCGCACACGCCCGCGGGGCCCAGCGAGGAGGCAGCTGGGCTCTGACCACTGTTCTCCCTGCTGGCCCTCTGAGTTTCCCGGCCGCTTCTTTCCAAGCTCCCGTGGGCCCCTCTTCCACCCCAGTCCGATGGCAGCGAGGCAGAAGCCAACGGGATCCCCGGGCTACGCCGTGTGGGCTCCGCACACTCTGGGGCGGAGGCCTGGGACGTCCCGTCCCGCAGAGTCTCAAACTCCTCGTGCCTGACGGCGATTCCACCCTTCTCTCGCCCGTTTTCGCTCTGCGCTGACCCGGTCCCCTCTCCCACCCGCCTGTCCCTCCCTGAGTCGAGGTCGGTACACTCGCCCATCCCCCCCCCCAGCCCGCGGACACACACTGCGTCCGGCACAGACGCTCGCGTGATCGTCCCTTTGTCTGCCCCCAGCCACGCATCAACTCAGGTTTGGAGGAAAAACTAGGTGACAAGAGAAAACACTGTGACTCCGCTGTAAGTAAAGGTCAAAGGTCTGTAAGAGCCTGACCCTCAGCGATGCCCCGTCACCATGAACTGAACCCGTCTCAAAGCCCCAAGACGCCAATGTCTCCGCTGGAATCCCTCCTTTGGACAGTGACTCATGACGGGGCACCTAGTAAAAACTGCAATTTGCAGTGTCAAATAACGACAAACGACGTGAAAAAACAGGCTGGGAGCAGAGACGCTCTGGGACAGTGCCAAATGAACCCATGAGGACACGGTTAGCCCCAGCAGCCAGCCAGGGAGCCGCGCCCCCTGCGGCCACGGGCGGTACTCACTGTGTGCTGTGGTCCAGGTACGTGATCACTCGGTCGCCTTCTTCTTCCAGACGTTTACTTACGTGGTTCAGATATTCTGGAACCTTCCAAACAAAACATTTAAATAGATCAGGAACAAAAAGATTCTCAACATTATCTAAGAAACTGAAGTTTTGTTTTTCTTATTAAATCAAAAAATATACGTATACACAGGGGCCAAGGTGGCCGATGTGTGTGGCACAGAAGTCCCACGCAGGGCTGAGGGCCGGGCCACACCGCACTGCTCTGCTCACCATGGAGCCCACGCCTGCAGCCCACGGGGAGGGCGCAGGGCCTGCGGGCAAACCCCCACCACACACAGCCGGCCCGAGCATCTGGGGCACCAGACCACGTGGCTGCAGGACGCTCAAACACACTCCTCTCCCGGGCGACACCTTCCCGCTGCTGCCCCACAGCGCAGGCCAGGCCCGTGACGCGGGTCTCTGACGTGCTGCTCCGGCAGCAGCGAGGCCCAGTGACATGGTGTCTGCAAAGCCAGGATGAGGCAGCAACGGTGGGTGGACCCGGGGCCAGCACTCGCACCTGGGCGGTCCTCGGGATGCCCTGAGGATGCTCCTGGATCTGGGAAACGGGTTAAGTCTTTGGGCTCCTAATTACCTACCACTCGTGTTT
Organism: Microcebus murinus; assembly: GCF_040939455.1. Lineage (NCBI taxonomy): Eukaryota > Metazoa > Chordata > Mammalia > Primates > Cheirogaleidae > Microcebus > Microcebus murinus. The sequence goes on along the minus strand of NC_134116.1, from coordinate 83,801,344 downwards.
TTCTCAAATGACTTTTTTTGGAAATTTTCTCCAATGCTTCATGCAAGTAAAATGTTTTATCGTTTACATTTATCTTTCTCTCACTGGCTTTTCGCCTGTGGCAGGGCAACGGTGTCTAAGCTGATGGGAGGAGATTTAATTCCGGGGCTGGGAAGCAGGGGTCTCAGCTGGGCAGCAGCTTCCAGGAGATTCCGACACGGTGTCCGTGTGTGCGAGGACGAGGACAGGCGCCTGGACCCGGCCGGTGGAAAGGACTCGGGACAGAAACCCGCGTCGTCTCACCTCTCTCTCCTGCATGAGTCTCTGGCCTTCCGCAGCGTACAAACAGTTAGTCTCTTCCAAAAATTTCAGTTCGAAGGAATCTTTGTATACCTAAGAGAGGAGCAGAGTCACTGACCCTCCTTCCCAAGTGCTGACGTCCCCCATCTTCCGAGGGGCAGGTGAGTGACCCGCCCCAGGAACTGCCCATGACTGGCGTGGCGGCCGCTCTGCTCTGCCCGGGGCTGGGAGGGGCCGCCTGTGGGAGGGCCACGCACCCGAGTCTCGCCTTTCCTCCCCCAGCATGCCACCTGGTTTTGTCTCGGCGATGGTACAATTTCCACTAGAAACGTGCGTTTTTACGTAGCCACGTTTACCCATCTTCCCCGTGGCCCCTGGTGTCGTGTTGCCCCGATCACCACTTCCCTCCCCTCCACTCCTGGCAACCGCTGTGGGTGATTTCTCTCCCGGCGACACGGCCTGGTGCCCTCACCTGCAGGTCGGACAGCATGCTCAGCAGGCTGCGCAGCAGGCTCCGGTCCACGGCCTCCCCGCTCCTCTCGCGCTCGATCAACAGCAGAATCCCGTCGATGGTCTTGCTCTGAACCGTCTTATCGCTGATGATATGGTTCCTAAACAGCTCTAGGCCCATGTCCCTGCACAGAGAGTGAGAGAACAAACTCGTTTCAGTTTCCCGTTGTAGAAGTTTCGGGTGAAGCTGCAGCTGCGCCGTGAGTGCCACCTAGAGCGCAGTTCCCTCATCCTCCGCACCTGTGTGCTGACAATCCTTTCTCAGATTCTTCTATGTTATTGGCAGTCTGGGACGCCTTACATTTCTTCCTTTTAAACAAGGCTGTTCTACCTTTCTGGATTGGTCAGGTGTGGAGACATTCCTGGGTCATGCGAGTCACTGACAATTTAATCAACACGTATGACTCCACTGACCGCCACGCCCTGGACCACGCTGCTCTCCCTGGTAAGCAACTGCAGACGTCCTAGCACTGGGAAGCACTGCCCCACCTGAGCCCTGCCGTCCTCCATGGAGCTGTTGTGCAGTGCCTATCCTGCTCCTAAGTGTGGGGCCTTGGCATTGCAGAAGAGGACTCAGGACGTGGCTTTAAGAGCTCACCACACTGCCTTGGTTCATGGCGTGAGGAAGTTAGGAATTCAGCACCCAGCGTGTCCATGAAACCTGTCTGATAACGTTCTCCATGCTTGACCTAAACGCTTCCACTGGCTCCCTCACTGCCAAGCTCTTTGCTAAGGAGAGACAAAGTATAGATGTGAGGCCCAGCCAGGCATGCTGAGCTGGGGCTCCGGGGTGGCCATGGTGGCGGCCGAGTGCCAATAGCAGGAACTTGGCCTCTCTGTGCCCTTCCTCCCCGAGCTCTAAAATGGGATCAAAAGTGCTAGTTTATGCCCCCAAACACCTGAAAGCAGGGCCAGGCAGGTGGCTGGGCACAGGAGGGGCTGATTCTCTCCTCTAGTCCACCCTCTGTCCTGCCGCCAGGATCTCCTGAGTGCCGACCTCAGCTGAAAACCCCATAGCTGCCCAGGAGTCCTGGGGGCCCCTCACCAGCTTCTTCACCCAACTGACCCCACTCGGGGCCCTTCTAGTCACGCTGCCGCCCCCGTCCCCAGCAAGGGCTCATCTGCCTGGAACTTGCTGCTTCCTTCCCTCCCCCCAACGACCTAGCACCACCCCTGCATCCCAGCACAGCCCTTGGGGTCCAGAGCTCAAGGGCTCCCTCGCTGCACCTTCCCCACGCACGTGCCACCAGGTTCTCATCTCACTGACTCTCGTGTTTGGCTTCTCAGCCTCTTGGGGTGGACTGGAAGAGGTCTAGTTCATTCTATGCTACAAACGTTTGTAGTTCACGTGACATAATCACGGCATAAACTACACTCGTAAGTTAGGAGTTAGGACCATGGTGCCCACAATGCAGGCAGAGCAAGTTACTGACGCTGTGCCTCGGTTTCTATGAAACGGGCAGCGCCATGGCCACCCTTCACGTAGCCGTTCCGGGATCAAGGCAGGCTGCAGGGCACAGCGCCCTGCAGAGCGCGTGCTGAATAATTTGCCACTATTGTTGCGATCGCCCTCGTCCTTTCTCTGAACACAGGCTCAGGGTCGGACGTGTCTGCCTTCTGAGGACCAGGTGGACGCCTGCAGGAGACGTGCAGGGGTCAGAGTGCAAAAGCAACAACAGGGGAAATCGGTCTCACGGAAGGGGACAGCGCTCGGAACTGTGCGGATGTCAGATTATATAAGGTAAGGACAAAAACACGCCTGCTGGGTCTGGTGACTGGGAGGTCGCCGACGTCTGTGGCCAGAGTGACACTGGTGCTGCCTTGGGTCAGCGAGCACAGACGGGCATGGGAGGGGCGTGTGTGGGACAACTTGGGCGTGAGGGCTGGCAGGCAGCAGCCCTACTGGCTCCTCCAGCTGGGAGCAGAATGAAGTTGTACATTGACAGAGAACGAGGCAAGTCAGGGACGAGACTGGACACAGCTTTTGTCTTGAGCTGTCTCGCAGGAGGCAGGACAGGCGCGGGGCTGCCCACCGAGGGGTGGTGGCAGCAGTGACTCCCCAGGGCCAGCTAAGGCTGTGGAGTGCCGAGGGGCCCCAGGAGGCCAGAGTGACACCGGGAGGAGCTCCCACTTGACGCGGTCCCCAAAAGATGACAGCATGAGGACAAAGATGGGAACGCGGTGAATCTGGAGACCTGTGTCTGTGCCCGGGCCAGGGTCAGGAGGCTGAGCCACTCCAGGGCACTGGGGCTACAGAGCCTCGGGGGCCGCGGCCTGAGAGCAGCTGCACCCTCTCCAGAGTCCGAGTGCAGCGCTGGGAAGAGCCGCTACGGGCAGTGCTGGAGCCCGGGCCCATCTGAGAATAGTGCCCACGCGGCACTGAGCCCTCCGGGGTTGTGGGGTGCCGAGCGGTGCAACTCGGTGCGAGCTGGAGAAAGCGCCAGAACGCGCTCCTCCTGGGCACCCCGCCTGCCATGGCTCCCCGCCCCCCGCTGACCACGGACCCCGCCTCCCTCGCGGGCACTCGCCACACCGGCCGACGTGGCACCAGAGGAAAGGAAGGGAGTACGGCGACCACACGAGCCCCCACGCGGCATAGGGGAGGCCGGCGCGGGGGGGACCCACGCCCCACAGACGCACTCACCAGACGGAGGGCAGCATGGAGTTCTGCAGCACGTACGTGCGGTCCAGGAACAGGAAGATGCTCCGGATCATGATCTGCCGGGCAGAGAGGAGGGCGACTGAGCAGCGCTTCGCCAGCAAGGCACCCGGGACGGGCTGCTCGGACGGCAGCGACGCCACCGCCTTGCACCCACCCCTTCCATGCGGACAGGGGCTGCCCACCACGCCAGTGAGGCTGGTTTCTTTCCCTAGCCCTGGCTGCTCCCCCTGGTGTCTGATTTTAATCTCAACACAGAGAATCTGACCTCGGGGCTTTCAAAGCACTTGGCCTAAAGGATGTCTTTTAAATCTACCCCTTCCTGACGGATGTGGTCCACCGCACTAGGTCAGCGAGGCATGGAGCTTTTAAAAGCTCATGTAGGCCGGTCGCGGCGGCTCACGCCTGTAATCCTAGCACTCTGGGAGGCCGAGACGGGCGGATTGCTCAAGGTCAGGAGTTCGATACCACCCTGAGCAAGAGCGAGACCCCGTCTCTACTAAAAATAGAGAGAAATTAATTGGACAACTACAAACATAGAAAAAATTAGCCGGGCACGGTGGCACATGCCTGTAGCCCCAGCTACTCGGGAGGCTGAGGCAGGAGGATCGCTTGAGCCCAGGAGTTGGAGGTTGCTGTGAGCTAGGCTGACGCCACAGCACTCTAGCCTGGGCAACAGAGTGAGACTTTGCCTCAAAAAAAATACATAAATAAAAGATCGTGTCCTCACGAGACTCGTGGACACCTGACTCCACGCCGTGAGGTGGAAAGACACAGAATAAGCCCGTCTTGTGTTCCTGCCATGGGCGTCTGTGGACGTCTGCTGCCCTCACAAACAAAACCCCCTGACAGACGCTCACCCACCTCTAGCACCTGCCAGGCGCCCTGTCTCCTGTTCACCTCACTTAGCGTAAGAATTGAAGCTACTCAGGGAAGCACCAACACTGCCTTTCCTCTCACTTAAGTGACAGCCAGGTCACAGCAAAGAGTCACACATGTAAAGCTCGGTCAGTGCCAAGTCCCTACGATGCCTGAGTTCAGCTCAACTACCTGAGAAAACTGGGACTGAGGAGAAATGAGAGGCCACCGGGAGTCCAAGGCCTGCGTCCCCACCGTGGCCTCTGCCCCGTGGAGCTGCGGGTCACCTCCCCCGTCTGGCCCTGCTGCCCGCTGCGCTGAGGCTGGCGGCACTGACAGACGCCTGCGTCTCTGCACACGCCCGCCACGCCGCCCTCATGTGGGTGCGGGAGGATGCGTGGGGCCCGTGTGACCAGGAGGAAAAACGGGAGAGCTGGGTTGACACAGGGCACCCCCGCTTGAATTTCCCATGCAGCCACACGGAGGCCCGTGAGCCCCAGAGGACGCAGGCAGGGCGAACACGGGCGGGATGGCCTCGCTCACCGTCTGCCTGCAGTGGTCCTGCCAGCACGCGTTCATCTTCTTCAGAAACAGGACGCTGTCCAGCGAGTCTGTGCGGCTCTGCTCAGGAAAACTCTCAGCATCACAGATTCTACCCGTTTCCGGTCTCTTCCGCACCGAGTGCCACATGGCAGCTACCGACCACAGCCCTGAAAGTCACTGTGTCGCCAAACCCCACGCTGACGCCCTCACTCCCACAGTGACGCCGCCATGAGGTCCCCACGGTGCAGCCTCGGGATGGGAGGGACCCAGAGAGACGCCGACACGCCTCCCGCCACGTGAGGACACGGCAAAGACACCGTCTTGGATCCAGGAAGGGCCCTTGAGAGACACCGAGCTGCTGTGCCCCGACCTTGGACTCCCAGCCCCCAGGACCGTGAGAATCCACCTTCAGTCGGGTGTGAGCCGCCCAGGCCACGGTGCCGCGTCACAGCAGAACGGACTCAGGCAGATGGAAAGTTCAGACACCACGAACATGGAACATGGTTTCCACCAACCTCCACGCCGCACCACCGACTTGCGCAGCCCCCCATTCCTCTCCCTGCTGCCCGGCCAGCCTCCCTTCCCCTCCCAGTCCATCCCTGCCAGAGACACGCGGGGCAGGGCACAGGCGCCACAGGCCACTGCACAGACGTAGACACTGGATGCAGCCCCACCCGGGGCTTCTGGAGGGTTCCGGAAGGAGCAAGGTGACCATTAATAGCACACGGGACAGGAGAGTGGCTGACATTTGGCCTTGACTTCCAGCCTGGATTGAAACTGACTTCCCTGGCCGGGCGCGGTGGCTCATGCCTGTAATCCTAGCACTCTGAGAGGCCGAGGCAGGCAGATTGCTCAAGGTCAGGAGTTCGAAACCAGCCTGATCAAGAGTGAGACCCCGTCTCCACTATAAATAGAAAGAAATTAAATGCCCAACTAATATATAGAAAAATTGGCCGGGCGTGGTGGCGCATGCCTGTAGTCCCAGCTACTCGGGAGGCTGAGGCAGGAGGATTGCTTGAGCCCAGGAGATTGAGGTTGCTGTGAGCTAGGCTGACGCCACAGCACTCACTCTAGCCTGGGCAACAAAGAGAGACTCTGTCTCAAAAAAAAAAAAAAGAAATGGACTTCTGCAACACCGACATGAACTCTCACTCACGTACCAAACTGGAACTCTCTCAGCTCGACTCTCAGGACACACTTTGTAAGAAAGGCGCCAAAGCAGTGTGTGGGAAACAGAGACCGGAGTGCGGCCCCCAGGGAGGCCTGCCCCAGCGCCTGGACGGCCCACAGGCGTCCGCCAGGCCGAGCCGCACGTGCCTCCGCGCTGCTCTGCGGCTCAGGCGATGCTTTCCCACCCGTCTCAGCTAAGCGTCCCAGCTTCGAGACGTGGGCGGCACGTGGACTCCCGGCTCTGAGTCCCTCCCGCTCGCCAGCCGGCCGTGCCAGCCACGCCTGTGTCCCCACACGCAGCTCAGGGCTGACACACGGTGGCGGCACACGAAGCCCGCAGGAGGAAGTGCACAGGCGAATGTGACGCACAGACCCAGCGGGTCACCAGAGCCCCGGACATGGTGCAAGGCGCCAGGCGGGACAGAGGGTGCTCAGGAGCACAGCCCAGGACGGGGGCCGTCCACACCCTAGCACAGCCCAGGACGGGGGCCGTCCACACCCTCAGCACAGCCCAGGACCGGGGGCCGTCCACATCCTAGCACAGCCCAGGACGGGGGCCGTCCACACCCTCAGCACAGCCCAGGACGGGGGCCGTCCACACCCTAGCACAGCCCAGGACGGGGGCCGTCCACACCCTCAGCACAGCCCAGGACCGGGGGCCGTCCACATCCTAGCACAGCCCAGGACGGGGGCCGTCCACACCCTCAGCACAGCCCAGGACGGGGGCCGTCCACACCCTCAGCACAGCCCAGGACGGGGGCCGTCCACACCCTCAGCACAGCCCAGGCCCGAGGCCCGTCCACACCCTCAGCACAGCCCAGGCCCGGGGCCGTCCACACCCTCAGCACAGCCCAGGCCCGGGGCCGTCCACACCCTCAGCACAGCCCAGGACAGGGGCCGTCCACACCCTCAGCACAGCCCAGGACGGGGCCCGTCCACACCCTGGCACAGCCCAGGACAGGGGCCGTCCACACCCTGGCACAGCCCAGGACAGGGGCCGTCCACACCCTGGCACAGCCCAGGACAGGGGCCGTCCACACCCTGGCACAGCCCAGGACCGGGGCCCGTATACAACCTGGGATAGCCCAGGACAGGGCCTGTCCACACCCTCAGCACAGCCCAGGCCCGGGGGCCGTCCACACCCTCAGCACAGCCCAGGACCGGGGTCTGTCCACACCCTCAGCACAGCCCAGGCCCGGGCCCGTCCACACCCTCAGCACAGCCCAGGCCCAGGGCCCGTCCACCCCCTCAGCACAGCCCAGGCCCGGGGCCCGTCCACACCCTCAGCACAGCCCAGGCCCGGGGCCCGTCCACACCCTCAGCACAGCCCAGGCCCGGGGGCCGTCCACACCCTCAGCACAGCCCAGGCCCGGGGGCCGTCCACACCCTCAGCACAGCCCAGGCCCGGGGCCGTCCACACCCTCAGCACAGCCCAGGCCCGGGGCCCGTCCACACCCTCAGCACAGCCCAGGCCCGGGGCCCGTCCACACCCTCAGCACAGCCCAGGCCCGGGGCCCGTCCACACCCTCAGCACAGCCCAGGCCCGGGGCCCGTCCACACCCTCAGCACAGCCCAGGCCCGGGGTCTGTCCACACCCTCAGCACAGCCCAGGCCCTTGGCCCGTCCACACCCTCAGCACAGCCCAGGCCCGGGGGCTGTCCACACCCTCAGCACAGCCCAGGCCCGGGGCCGTCCACACCCTCAGCACAGCCCAGGCCCTTGGCCCGTCCACACCCTCAGCACAGCCCAGGCCCGGGGGCTGTTCACACCCTCAGCACAGCCCAGGCCCGGGGCCGTCCACACCCTCAGCACAGCCCAGGCCCGGGGGCCGTCCACACCCTGGCACAGCCCATGCCCGGGGGCCGTCCACACCCTCAGCACAGCCCAGGCCTGGGGCCGTCCACACCCTCAGCACAGCCCAGGCCCGGGGCCCGTCCACACCCTCAGCACAGCCCAGGCCCGGGGGCCGTCCACACCCTCAGCACAGCCCAGGCCCGGGGCCGTCCACACCCTCAGCACAGCCCAAGCCCGGGGCCCGTCCACACCCTCAGCACAGCCCAGGCCCGGGGCCGTCCACACCCTCAGCACAGCCCAGGCCCGGGGCCGTCCACACCCTCAGCACAGCCCAGGCCCGGGGCCGTCCACACCCTCAGCACAGCCCAGGCCCGGGGTCTGTCCACACCCTCAGCACAGCCCAGGACTGGAGGCCGTCCACACCCTCAGCACAGCCCAGGCCCGGGCCCGTCCACACCCTCAGCACAGCCCAGGCCCGGGGCCCGTCCACACCCTCAGCACAGCCCAGGCCCGGGGCCGTCCACACCCTCAGCACAGCCCAGGCCCGGGGGCCGTCCACACCCTCAGCACAGCCCAGGCCCGGGGCCGTTCACACCCTCAGCACAGCCCAGGCCCGGGGCCCGTCCACACCCTCAGCACAGCCCAGGCCCGGGGCCCGTCCACACCCTCAGCACAGCCCAGGCCCGGGGCCCGTCCACACCCTCAGCACAGCCCAGGACCGGGGTCTGTCCACACCCTCAGCACAGCCCAGGCCCGGGGTCTGTCCACACCCTCAGCACAGCCCAGGCCCGGGGCCCGTCCACACCCTCAGCACAGCCCAGGCCCGGGGCCCGTCCACACCCTCAGCACAGCCCAGGCCCGGGGCCCGTCCACACCCTCAGCACAGCCCAGGCCCGGGGCCCGTCCACACCCTCAGCACAGCCCAGGCCCGGGGTCTGTCCACACCCTCAGCACAGCCCAGGCCCTTGGCCCGTCCACACCCTCAGCACAGCCCAGGCCCGGGGGCTGTCCACACCCTCAGCACAGCCCAGGCCCGGGGCCGTCCACACCCTCAGCACAGCCCAGGCCCTTGGCCCGTCCACACCCTCAGCACAGCCCAGGCCCGGGGGCTGTTCACACCCTCAGCACAGCCCAGGCCCGGGGCCGTCCACACCCTCAGCACAGCCCAGGCCCGGGGGCCGTCCACACCCTGGCAAAGCCCAGGCCCGGGGGCCGTCCACACCCTCAGCACAGCCCAGGCCCGGGGCCGTCCACACCCTCAGCACAGCCCAGGCCCGGGGCCCGTCCACACCCTCAGCACAGCCCAGGCCCGGGGGCCGTCCATACCCTCAGCACAGCCCAGGCCCGGGGCCGTCCACACCCTCAGCACAGCCCAGGCCCGGGGCCCGTCCACACCCTCAGCACAGCCCAGGCCCGGGGCCGTCCACACCCTCAGCACAGCCCAGGCCCGGGGCCGTCCACACCCTCAGCACAGCCCAGGCCCGGGGCCGTCCACACCCTCAGCACAGCCCAGGCCCGGGGTCTGTCCACACCCTCAGCACAGCCCAGGACTGGAGGCCGTCCACACCCTCAGCACAGCCCAGGCCCGGGCCCGTCCACACCCTCAGCACAGCCCAGGCCCGGGGCCCGTCCACACCCTCAGCACAGCCCAGGCCCGGGGCCGTCCACACCCTCAGCACAGCCCAGGCCCGGGGGCCGTCCACACCCTCAGCACAGCCCAGGCCCGGGGCCGTCCACACCCTCAGCACAGCCCAGGCCCGGGGCCCGTCCACACCCTCAGCACAGCCCAGGCCCGGGGGCTGTTCACACCCTCAGCACAGCCCAGGCCCGGGGTCTGTCCACACCCTCAGCACAGCCCAGGCCCGGGGGCTGTTCACACCCTCAGCACAGCCCAGGCCCGGGGGCTGTCCACACCCTCAGCACAGCCCAGGCCCGGGGCCGTCCACACCCTCAGCACAGCCCAGGACTGGAGGCCGTCCACACCCTCAGCACAGCCCAGGACCGGGGCCCGTCCACACCCTCAGCACAGCCCAGGCCTGGGGCCTGTCCACACCCTCAGCACAGCCCAGGCCCGGGGCCGTCCACACCCTCAGCACAGCCCAGGCCCGGGGTCTGTCCACACCCTCAGCACAGCCCAGGCCCGGGGCCCGTCCACACCCTCAGCACAGCCCAGGCCCGGGGCCTGTCCACACCCTCAGCACAGCCCAGGCCCGGGGCCCGTCCACACCCTCAGCACAGCCCAGGCCCGGGGGCCGTCCACACCCTCAGCACAGCCCAGGACTGGGGCCCGTCCACACCCTCAGCACAGCCCAGGCCCGGGGGCCGTCCACACCCTCAGCACAGCCCAGGCCCGGGGCCCGTCCACACCCTCAGCACAGCCCAGGCCCGGGGCCTGTCCACACCCTCAGCACAGCCCAGGCCCGGGGGCTGTTCACACCCTCAGCACAGCCCAGGCCCGGGGCCCGTCCACACCCTCAGCACAGCCCAGGCCCGGGGGCTGTTCACACCCTCAGCACAGCCCAGGCCCGGGGCCTGTCCACACCCTCAGCACAGCCCAGGCCCGGGGGCTGTTCACACCCTCAGCACAGCCCAGGCCCGGGGCCCGTCCACACCCTCAGCACAGCCCAGGCCCGGGGCCCGTCCACACCCTCAGCACAGCCCAGGCCCGGGGCCGTCCACACCCTCAGCACAGCCCAGGCCCGGGGTCTGTCCACACCCTCAGCACAGCCCAGGCCCGGGGCCCGTCCACACCCTCAGCACAGCCCAGGCCCGGGCCCGTCCACACCCTCAGCACAGCCCAGGCCCGGGGGCCGTTCACACCCTCAGCACAGCCCAGGCCCAGGGTCTGTCCACACCCTCAGCACAGCCCAGGCCCGGGGGCCCGTCCACACCCTCAGCACAGCCCAGGCCCGGGGGCCGTTCACACCCTCAGCACAGCCCAGGCCCGGGGCCGTTCACACCCTCAGCACAGCCCAGGCCCGGGGCCCGTCCACACCCTCAGCACAGCCCAGGCCCGGGGCCCGTCCACACCCTGGCACAGCCCAGGCCCGGGGCAGCTCCGGTGGCTCATCTGGCACAGCCCAGGCCCGGGCTGCTCCGGTGGCATGTCTGGCATGGCTACAGAAGCCTCCACCTCCTTGAGCTCAGCACCACCAAGACCAGACCCCCGCCCTGACCTCGAGGGCTCCACGCCACGGGCAGACCCACCCTGGGAACCCCGCCGTGCCGAGGTCTCGCTGTCCGGCCAGGCTGCTGACTTCGCACGGCGCACACGCCCTCCTGGCAGACGGAACACCCGCCCTTCCGCCTGAGCACCTGGGCCGAGTCTCCATCGTCAGGTGAAACTCCAGCCTTCCTGCCTAACAAACGCCCCTCCGCGACCCAGCGCCCCTCCAGACGCCCCTGCAGACACCGTCAGCGCAGACGCTCCCCGCCAAGAGCATCCCGACTCCACCCAGAGGCTCCCCTCCCGCAGCCCCAGGGCCACAGCCCCGGCCGGCCGTCTCTGAGGACGAGGCTCCGACACCACCTGTGCCATGTGCTCCTTGCCTGTGCAGGCCGCCCTTCCAGTCTGGGAGCCCACCCTCGCTACAGCCCCAGTACCGCCCCGGCGCTCACCATCAGGCCTCTGCCACCGATTCATGGCTAAGCTCAGAAGGGCTTAGGAGAATCCCATTCTCCACGGTTGCTCCCAGGGCCTGGCATCACGCCCGGCACGGACAGAAACTCAGAAGCGTGTGCTGGTCCACACACGGACCAACCTCGCCACGCTGCTGGCGCCATCTCCACGAGCAACCAGCAAATCTGCCGGCACCCTCAGTGCCCACAGATCCAAGCCCACCCCCTGGGGGGGGGGGGCAGAGATCTCGCGCAGCCTGCAGCGCACACCTCAGCCCCAGGCCCTCGCCCCACGCTCGCGCCTCCGGGTCGTGGGCCCGCATGCTGTCTGGACGGACACTGCTCGTCCTTCCAGACAGGTCTCAGGGTCGTCTCCTCAGGGAAGCTGCGCCCCAACGCTCCACGGACTGCAGTTCCCGTCCTGACGCTCCCAGTTCCACGTTTCTCAACTCACAATGCCTCACGACTGATAAGGGCTTCTAACGTGATAGTGTTTTTTCTGTCTTCCTTTATGAAAGAAATGCTAATTTCTGTAATCGTGTTTTTGCTCAGCATCGGGGAAGCGGTCACGCCCTTCCGCCACCACGGGGACGTGGCTGCCTAGCAGGCAGGGCGGGCGTGGTGGACACCTCCCACCCGCACAGGCTGGACGGGAGGCGAGCGCCCGCCCAGAGCATGGATCGATGGACAGGTCCGCCAGGCCTCAGAGTAGAACTAACCGGCAGGAGGATGGTCTGACCAGGCTATCAAAAAGCAGCTCTCAAGTGAACTGGGACAGCAACTAGACCAGGAAAACTAATTCCAGCTGCTTCTTGCAGGCACCTGCGTCTTGCTCTGGGACGCGAGCGTCTGGGACGCGGGCTCAGGACGGGCGAGGGCGGGGCAGGCGTGTGCACCCACGGGCGCCTCCCCAGATAGGGCGGGGGCTGGCCTGGCTCCACAGGTCCCGTGTGGCCCATGCCGTCTGGAACCACCTTGCAATCTTCAGGACGCAGCTTTGCAGGGAAACGCGCAGAGGAAACGCTGACAGACGCCAGCGCCAAGGGCTGCAACTGTTGCCACGCGCCGGCACGGGCAGCTGGAACACAGCTAAGCGCAGACACCCCGTCTGGACCCCGCTTCACCACCACGCACCGACATGGGCAGCTGGATCACAGCTAAGCGCAGACACCCCGTCTGGACCCCGCTTCACCACCGCGCACCGACATGGGCAGCTGGATCACAGCTAAGCGCAGACACCCCGTCTGGACCCCGCTTCACCACCACGCACCGACACGGGCAGCTGGATCACAGCTAAGCGCAGACACCCCGTCTGGACCCCGCTTCACCACCACGCACCGACACGGGCAGCCTGGATCACAGCTAAGCGCAGACACCCCGTCTGGACCCCGCTTCACCACCACGCACCGACATGGGCAGCTGGATCACAGCTAAGCGCAGACACCCCGTCTGGACCCCGCTTCACCACCACGCACCGACATGGGCAGCTGGATCACAGCTAAGCGCAGACACCCCGTCTGGACCCCGCTTCACCACCACGCGCCGGCACGGGCAGCTGGAACACAGCGCAGACACCCCGTCTGGACCCCGCTTCACCACCACGCACCGACATGGGCAGCTGGATCACAGCTAAGCGCAGACACCCCGTCTGGACCCCGCTTCACCACCACGCACCGGCACGGGCAGCTGGAACACAGCTAAGCGCAGACACCCCGTCTGGACCCCGCTTCACCACCGCGCACCGGCACGGGCAGCTGGAACACAGCTAAGCGCAGACACCCCGTCTGGACCCCGCTTCACCACCACGCACCGACACGGGCAGCTGGAACACAGCTAAGCGCAGACACCCCGTCTGGACCCCGCTTCACCACCGCGCACCGGCACGGGCAGCTGGAACACAGCTAAGCGCAGACACCCCGTCTGGACCCCGCTTCACCACCGCGCACCGACATGGGCAGCTGGAACACAGCTAAGCGCAGACACCCCGTCTGGACCCTGCTTCACCACCGCGCACCGACATGGGCAGCTGGAACACAGCTAAGCGCAGACACCCCGTCTGGACCCCGCTTCACCACCACGCGCCGACATGGGCAGCTGGAACACAGCTAAGCGCAGACACCCCGTCTGGACCCCGCTTCACCACCACGCACCGACATGGGCAGCTGGAACACAGCTAAGCGCAGACACCCCGTCTGGACCCTGCTTCACCACCACGCACCGACATGGGCAGCTGGAACACAGCTAAGCGCAGACACCCCGTCTGGACCCCGCTTCACCACCACGCGCCGACATGGGCAGCTGGAACACAGCTAAGCGCAGACACCCCGTCTGGACCCCGCTTCACCACCACGCACCAACATGGGCAGCTGGAACACAGCTAAGCGCAGACACCCCGTCTGGACCCCGCTTCACCACCACGCACCGACATGGGCAGCTGGAACACAGCTAAGCGCAGACACCCCGTCTGGACCCCGCTTCACCACCACGCACCGACATGGGCAGCTGGATCACAGCTAAGCGCAGACACCCCGTCTGGACCCCGCTTCACCACCACGCACCGACACGGGCAGCTGGAACACAGCTAAGCGCAGACACCCCGTCTGGACCCCGCTTCACCACCACGCACCGACACGGGCAGCTGGATCACAGCTAAGCGCAGACACCCCGTCTGGACCCCGCTTCACCACCGCGCACCGACATGGGCAGCCTGGATCACAGCTAAGCGCAGACACCCCGTCTGGACCCCGCTTCACCGGCAGGGGCAGTAGTGGGGGCCGCCGCTGCCTGAGGAACCTGCATGGCTTGGGTTTCCAGGATGAGGGACGGGGCAGAAGAGATTCCTTGAACCAGAAGAAACTTAGAAATGAGCAGGTCCCAGCCCACTAGTTTTGCATAAGGAGAGACGGAGGCCTGGGAAAGCCAGTCAGTCACAAGCAGACCTTCTGCGGTTACAAAATCTTTCTAATGTGCACCCAGTGGGGCCCACAGGTGGCTGCAGAAACAGGCGGCGGCCAGGACCTGGCTTGAGGCCAGAAGACGGGACCCTCTCTGGGGTGCTGATGAGCCCAGAGGCCCCGCAGGTGAGTCACGGACGGTGGGGCAGCGAAGTCCCAGACGCCCTTCCCTGCCCCAACACCTGGTCTGATTCTCTGCCCTTGACCGTGAATGGGGCCGCGGAGTGGAAGGTTCACGGTTCCCGACCGGACTCGCTGCAGAAGGCTCTGCCTTGGCACAGCGGAGAGGCAGGGCTGAGGGCCGCGAGGCCTGAGCGGGGACGCAGGGCTCGCCCCGGCCGGCACCAGGGAGGGGTTCTCCTGGCCCCCCAAGGAGCCGGGGAGAGCACCCACCTCAGACGCCCACCGCCCGCTGACACTTCCACCCTGCCCGAGAGAGCCTGAGCAGAGAAACGGCAGCACCACACCCAGACGCCTGCCAGACACGGCCGCGAGCTGATAAGTGGGTGGGAATCTGCACACACGACAGAGACTGATAGGGGTGGCTTTCACTAGAACAGGGGAGGCAGAACCCAGACTTATTTTTCAGAACTTTTTCTAAATACTTCAACCAGACCCAACAGACAGACATTATTTCCCTTTAATTCACATCAGCAATTTAAATGGGAACAATTTCACTTAAAAATCTATTGAGTCACAAAACAAATTTAAGCTTTTTGTTCTACAAATGAAAGAGAACTTAAAAAGCTGTTTGTTTTTAATATTGAGGATACTCATTAGTTCTTTTTTTTTTTTTTTTTTTTTTTTTTTTTTTTTTTTTTTTTGAGACAGAGTCTCGCTTTGTTGCCCAGGCTAGAGTGAGTGCCGTGGCGTCAGCCTAGCTCACAGCAACCTCAAACTCCTGGGCTCGAGTGATCCTTCTGCCTCAGCCTCCCGGGTAGCTGGGACTACAGGCATGCGCCACCATGCCCGGCTAATTTTTTATATATATATCAGTTGGCCAATTAATTTCTTTCTATTTATAGTAGAGACGGGGTCTCGCTCTTGCTCAGGCTGGTTTTGAACTCCTGTACTCATTAGTTCTTTACCCTATTAGCGTTCAGTTTTAAAAGACTTAGAAAGACATAAAACTTCACAAGCCAAAAAAAGGATATTCTCTGAACTGGAGGATCTGGGCCTGGACGTGGTCCTCGCAGACCTGGCGCAGCTGCTTGTAGAGCGTCGGGGAGACTCTGTGAGAACAGAGGTTTTCCACAGCCTAAAACAGGAGGAACAGCACACTGTGAAAAAGGGACGTGGAGTGACAAGCATACTGGGTTGGTGCAAAAATGCAGTTTTAGCATTGTTGAAATTTGCCGTTTGGTATTGGAATACATGCTTAAATAAATGTGGTTACGGCGTACATCATTTTAATGTGCATTTCTTGCTTTATGTTTTTTTGTTAATGACTTATTATTTGATATTCATTTTAAGCTATGGAAGTGATGTTAGACAAAAAGCAAATCTGAGCAATTGTCTTATTCGAGTTCAAAATGGGTCATAAAGCAGCGGAGACAACTCGCAACATCAACAACGCATTTGGCCCAGGAACTGCTAACGAACGCGCAGTGCAGTGGTGGCTCAAGAAGTTTTGCAAAGACGAGAGCCTTGAAGCTGAGGAGCACAGTGGCCAGTCACTGGGAGTTGACAATGACTAACTGAGAGCAGTCACCGCAGCTGATCCTCTTACAACTACACGAGAAGTTGCTGAAGAACTCAACGTCGACCATTCTACGGTCGTTCAGCATTTGAAGCAAATTGGAAAGGAGAAGAAAAAGCTCGATAAGTGGGTATCTCATGAGCTGACCGAAAATCACACACACACACCAAAAAAAAAAAAAAAAGGTTGTTTTGAAGTGTCGTCTTCTCTTCTTATATGCAATAACAACGAACCATTTCTCAATTGGACTGTGATGTACGACAAAAAGTGGATTTCATACAACCACCAGCAACAACCAGCTCAGTGTCTGGAACCAGAAAAGCTCCAAAGCACTTCCCAAAGCCAAACTTGCACCACAAAAAGCCCACGGTGACTGTTTGATGGTCTGCTTGCTGCCGGTCTGATCCACTATAGCTTTCTGAATCCTGGCGAAATCATTAAATCTGAGAAGTCTGCTCAGCAAATCAATGAAATGCACCGAAAACTGCAATGCCTGCAGCCAGCACTGGTCAACAGAAAAGGCGAATTCTTCTCCAGGACAACGCCCTACCGCACGTCGCACAACCAATGCTTCAAAGTTGAACGAATTGGGCTGCGACCTTTTGCCTCGTTCGCCACATTCACCTGACCTCTCGCCAACTAACCACCACTTCCTTCAAGCATCCTGATGATTTTCTGCAGGTAAAACACTTCTACAACCAGCAAGATGCAGAAAATGCCATCCAAGAGTTCTTCGAATCCCAAAGCACAGATTTATACACTACAGAAATAAACAAACTTATTTCTCATTGACAAAAGCGTGTTGATTGTAAAGTGTTGATGGTTCCTATTTTGATTAAAAAGATGTGATTGAACCTAGTTATAAATTCAGGTCCAAAACCAGAACTACTGGCTGGGAGCGGTGGTTCACGCCTGTAATCCTAGCACTCTGGGAGGCTGAGGCGGGTGGATGGCTCAAGGTCAAGAGTTCGAAACCAGCCTCTTCAACAGGAGACCCTGTCTCTACTAAAAATAAAAAGAAATTAATTGGCCGACTACACATATATAGAAAAAATTAGCCTGGCATGGTGGTGGCATGCCTGTAGTCCCAGCTACTCCGGAGGCTGAGGCAGGAGGATTGCTTGAGTCCAGGAGTTTGAGGTTGCTGTGAGCTAGGCAGACACCACGGCACTCTAGCCAGGGCAACAAGAGTGAGACTCTGTCTCAAAAAAAAACAAAACAAAACAAAACCAAACCAGAACTACTTTTGCACCAGCCTAATAACAATTATAATCCTGTTTTCTAGCATGTGTATCACCAAGATAATAACAAGAACATGCAAACCTGTGCCACACTTTGTCTTACTACAGAATAAGGAATTCCTAAATACAGTCAATGCCATCGGTTCAGATTCCACGGAGACCTCACATCCTTCTCTCTTCAAACACCCAGGAAAACCTCATAACAAAGGCTTTGCTCCAGTGGTTAACCATTAATGAATCCCACAAACATAATTATTACAAAGTAAGTTTTTTTTACACAACGTGAAGAAAATGTATTTTCTTTGGCAAAAATCAAGATAAGCTTAGTGGTACACATCCTTCCTAAAGCAGTACCTTATTAAGATCATTTTCTGAATGCTTTAATTCCTACACCCAGAATCACTGTCCTTAAAATAATCTTTCCCCAGCTGTGACATACCACACCTCTGTGTGTCTGTGTTTTAGTCCTACTTGTCGGCTTAATGAGAAGACAACTGAAAACTGAAGTTGAATCTTACAACCAACTCTTTCTCCTACGTATCCTGTTTGGCACACACTATTTACATGAAGCAAGCTG
The DNA here is from genome assembly GCF_040939455.1 of Microcebus murinus. NCBI lineage: Eukaryota > Metazoa > Chordata > Mammalia > Primates > Cheirogaleidae > Microcebus > Microcebus murinus. The sequence goes on along the minus strand of NC_134116.1, from coordinate 83,783,442 downwards.
AGATTTATTTGGTGGTTTTTTTTTTGTTTTGTTTTGTTTTTGAGACAGAGTCTCACTCTGTTGCCTGGGCTAGAGTACCATGGTGTCAGCCTAGCTCACAGCAACCTCAAACTCCTGGGCTCAAGCGATCCTTCTGCCTCAGCCTCCTGAGTAGCTGGGACTACAGGTGTGCACCACCATATGCCCAGCTAATTTTTTCCATTTTTAGTTGTTTGGATAATTTCTTTCTATTTTTAGTAAAGACGGGGTCTCGCTCTTGCTCAGGCTGGTCTCCAACTCCTGAGCTCAAAATATCTTCCTGCCTCAGCCTCCCAGAGTGCTAGGATTACAGGTGTGAGCCACTGCACCCAGCCTATTTTGCTTTTAAAATTGAGAATATGGGGACTTCTCACAAGCAGTTGAACACCAGGGTGACACAGGTTTGCTACCCAAGTGCTGAGTGGCTGCTCTGGGCTTCATGGCCCTGGCACCTCATTTACCCCAAAAGGCCGGCAGCTTTGGCCCCTCACCGAGCCCACCAGCGCCAGCTCCCTACGGCGAGGATCCCATAAAGATTCCGAAGACGCTTTTGTGCTGCTAAGGAGAAGCGCAAGATGGGGATATCCCCTCCCCAAAGCAAATCTTTGAGACTGAGTCATATTTTGAGATCTAGAAACACCTTCTCTGCTTGTATGAAATACCTAATGAGATGGGGACAGTGTGCTCTGCCCACGAACGTTTTAAGAGTCCCAGAGAAAAAGAATTTAAACCAATAATTGGAGGTAAAGAAAAAGCAGCAGTTGGATTCTGCTCCTATTTGTGAAAGATGTTTTCCTTGCATAAACTTAGCCAAGTGGGAAAGCGGTGCCTTTGTCTTCCCCCAGGGCAGCCTCTCCTCGCACCGCAGCTCCCGCCTGGCCAGCAGGTTCGGCAGACGGCTGTCTGGGTCGGCACAGACAAGTGTGTTAAAATAAAATAGACGTGCATGGGAATGTCAGACGCTCATCTATTTATAGAGTCAAACTGTCACCAGAGTGTGCTCCGGCTACTTAAACAAATGCCTCCTGTGGACAAGGGCAGCCCTGCCCTCAGGTGTGGACAGAGCCACTAAGTACAACGAGCCCCAGGAAAGGAACCGCGCAGGGCCGTCTGGGGAATCGGGGGCACTGCTTCCGGAAGGGGGTCCATTTCCCGTGAAGACCCTCGGGGCTGACGTTAGAGAAAGGATAGAGGCCTGTCACACAGACTGCAGGTCAGAAGGAAAAAGCAGGCAGGTGCTAAAAGGTACTGACACAGAAGAAGGGGAGAAATGAAGACACCACACACACACCCAGGCCCACTGCGGCTCGAAACCCTCAGGAACACAAGGCGTGTGCCCCACTACCCGCGGGCCGATCGGAGGGACAGGGTCCAGGGCGCAAGCCCATACTCCTCACGTGACAGCACACGGTACAAGGCCAGCACTGCATGGGCAGCCCAGGGCCGCTCCAGGGACATGTAAGCTACCACACGGGACCGGGGACTGCTCACCCCACGGGGAGGGCGCTCTGACTGACAGTGACCCCTGCGGGTTCCTGCCTGTGAGAAACGAGGAAACAACAAGAGAGGAACTAGATGAGGACTCAAATCCCAGTGAAAGGAAACAAAGGAAGTTTCCTAAGTGACAGCTTTGGGGCCTAGCAGCTGGCTGCTGGCTGTGTGCCAACCTGGCACCTGTGCCAGACCTCTGCCCTGAGTGTCACCGGGAAGGAAATGACCTAATACAAGTGACTGACTTTACTGAGTGACCAAAGTTGTTGAATTATAAAATCCTTTCTTTTAGGTTTGGTATCTGTGTAGACATGTATATTTTGTAGAGATGGGGTCCTGCTATGTTGCCCAGGCTAATCTCAGACTCCTGGCCTCAAGAGATCCTTCCCCTTGGCGTCCCAAGTGCTGGGATTATAGGCATGAGCCACCACAACCCACTGGGCCTGACCATTTCCTCTCTGTTTCTGATTAACTCATGTACTAAATTCACTCGATTAATTTGTTACTTTCTCAAATTGGTCCATCAAATACTGTGTCTCTCTGTCCACCATTTCCTTGGCTTCTTCACTTTTTCTAACAGTTTTAGCAACTCTATCAGCACACTTAATACCCAACTCTGCCACTAATACCTTTCTCCTTCGCTGAGCGATGTTATCACCAGGTACAAGGGTTTTACAGAGGCATTACTCGATGACTCCAGAAAGACAGCTGCCTTTCCTCAGGGCTTTGAGTCCTTTTGAAAGCTTTTTGTGCAAAACACACACACACACCCCAGCCAAAAAACCCTGGCTGCAATCAGCACTTAGCTTTTCTCTGAAACCCTTTTCCCACTGTAGTCTTCAGTTTTCTGTTGTCTCGTTAAGCTGACAAGTAGGACTAAAACACAGAGACACAAGACACACGGAATGTACTTTCTTCAGCAAATTAGTTATCACAGATCTAAACTCTTTACCAACAAACAAAAAAATACCTATGCCTTCAGAATACCCTCCTCCTCAGGTTACAGGAGGGAGGCGACTGGTGGTGTGCGCGTGAAGACTGTCACCGCCACACTCCGCATCTCCCTTTGCGCCAGACAGAGACCGAGCAGAGACGCGGCACAGGAAGGCCCCAGACCTCACTCTGGGGAGACTGAGCAAAACCAAAAACCAAAACCAAAACCTTTCAAACTTTGGAGAGAACTGGTACTCTCGCAAAACATTCTTTGGCGAAGTACACACCATACGCACCACAGAAGCAAAAACAAACTTTACTCTGAAACACAGGACCAGTAATTTCATATCTGCTTGTTATTTCCATCTCACTTGCTTCCTGCGGGTCTGAGGCCGCAGCTCTGGCGGTGCCCTCGGCTGCGCGGAGGCCAGAGCCTGTCCCTGCAGGAAGAGAGGAGCAGCCACTTGGCCTGTCAGCGAGGCCACAAACCCCGTGCGCCCTGGCAGAGCAACACCTCCGGAGACGCACCCTCGATGGGGTGTTTGGATAACAGTGTTTGGAGCCTCCACGGGCCTGGAAGAGCACTTCCCACCAGCAGATGGAAGACACAGGGCATGGGGCTCAGGTAGGTCTTGCCTCTGCAGTGGGCACACAGCCCTGGACACCCCCCCCACCCGCTCCTGCCCTGCCTAACAAACCTCAGAAGCAAGACCCAGAAAGATAGTCTGTTTCCAGTTTAACTGTGTCCAGAACAAAGGCCAAGGATAGAGAAATACAAAAATGCCTAACATACAAGTTAAAATGACAACATTTGACATCTAAAGATTATCAAGACATGCACAAAAGTGGAAAATAAAATCTATTAATGGGAAGAAAATCCAATCAGTGAAAACCAACCAGAACTGACTGAGAGGACAGAACTAGCAGATAAGGACAATAAAACAGCTACTGTAACTGCATTCCACATGCTTTAAAAGTAGAGATATGCAAGACACAAAACAGATCCATATTAAACACCTAGGGAGGAAAACAATGTGTGAGATGAAAATTACACCAGATGGTATTAAGAGAAGATTAGACACTGCAGATTAGTGAATTTGAAAAAACAGATAATGTAAATAGCTCTATATCTATTCAAGAAATTTAAGTTTAAAACCCTCCCACACAGAAAGCCAAGGTGGCTTCAGTAGGGAATTCCCTCAAGCACTGAAGGAAGAAATAATTCCACTTCTACAAAAACTCTTCCAGATAATGAAGAAGAGGGAATATTTTCCTATTCATGGGGCCAACATTACTATGATATCAAACCGACAAAGATACAACAAGACCACACATGTGGTCACAGATGCAACAATTAACAAGATGTTTGCAAAATGAATCCAACAATATATAAAAAAAGATAATAATACATCATGACCATGTAGGATTTATCCCAGGAATGAGGGATTGGTTTAATATTTGAAAAGTCACTCCATTAATTAACGAACTAAGAAACAAAAATCATATGATCACTGCCATAGATGCAGAAAAAGCATCTGACAAAATTCAACATCTATTTCTTATAAAATGTCTCAGCAAACTAGGAACAGAAAGCAACATCTTCAACCTGACAATGAGTATTTATGAAAAACCCATAGCTAATGTCATACTCAAAGGTGAGAGAATGAAAGATTCCCCTGATGGAAGGAACACGACAAGGACACCCACTCACTCTTCCCACTTCCATTAACAATTGTACCCGATGTTCTAAACAATACAGTAAGGCAAAAAAAGGTACTAAAAGGCATGCAGATTGGAAAAGAAGAAGTCATCTCTATTCAAAGATGATATGACTGTCTATGTAGACTATCTGACAGAAGCTACAAAAAATCTACTACAAATAAGTGACGTTAGCAATATACAAGGATATGAGATCAACATATAAAAATCAACTGGATTTATATGTAACAGCAAGAACCAGAAGTTAAAATTTAAAGTACCATTTATGTCATTAAAATATGAAATGCTTAGGGATAAATTTCATAAAAAGTGTACAAGACTTATACACTGAAATTAGAAAACACTGAGAGAAAATTAAAGATTATATAAACGGAGAGCTATCTGTTGTGATTGACAGACTCAACATTGTCAAGACATCGATGATCCCACATTGACCTACAGTCTATATAACCTCAATCAAAATCCTAGTAACTTTTCTGTAGCAACTGGCAAACAGATTCTAAAACTTGCATGGAAATGCACAGGACTAAGAATAGCCAGAACAAATTTGAAAGGGGATGGAGCTGGAAGGCCAGCACTCCCCGACTCCACCACTCATTCTATCCACTCCCACGCGGACACCTGGCTTTTGACAAAGGACAGAGACAACTCAGTGGGGTAAGGACAGTCTTTAACAAGTGGAACAACTGAACATTAACAATGAAAACATTGAATTCTGATTTATACCTCCCAATATACACACAAAATTCACTCAATGTAGACCATAGACCTCAATGTAAAACCTAAAATTCTGAAATGTCTAGAAAAAATACAGGAGAAAATCTGTGCCCTTAGATTAGGCAAAGATTTCTTATATACCAAAAGCACAACCAATAAAATAACAAATCGATACATTTGACTTCAAAATTGAAAACTACTGTTCTTCAAAGGACAAGGTTAGGGATTAAGCGGATCAGAAGACAAACTACAGACCAGGAGAATGTATTTGCAAGGCCACTATCTGATATGACTTGTATCCAGAATACATAATAAACTCAAACACTCAATAATAATAATAACCCCTCCAAAATGAGCAAAATATTTCAATAGACACTTCATCAACAAGATACTTAGAATGGCAAATGCACATACAAAAAGATGTTTAATATCATCATTAGGAAAATGCAAATTAAAAACGACAATGAAATTGCACCATTTACCTACTAGAATAGCTAAAATTAAAAAGAGAACACCAAACATCGGCAAGGACACAGAACAACTGGAACGCTCACGTGCTGCTGGCAGGGATGCAAAATGGTGCCATCACTTTGAAAAACAGGAAATTTTTTATAAATATAAATATATGTTTTCCACACAACTCTGAGAACTTCCATGTACTTACCTGAGAGGAATGAGAATATATGTCCACACAAAGATTTACTAATGTTCACAGCTGCTGCATTCGTAACAGCTAAACCCTGGACACCCAAGTGTCCATTAACTGGCGACTGCATAAACCAATTGCAGTATCCCCACATGACGCAGTAACAAGAAGTTCCTATCACATGGTGTGCGTGGATCTGAAAAGCACCAGCCCAGGTGAAAGCCAGACACGCAAGGTAGCAAAACGCAAGAGGCCAATTAGATGGGTTCTAGAAATAGCAAAACAGTGACAGAAAATCAGGGATTGCTGAGGGCTGGGTGCTGGGGAAAGGGACTGAATGCAAAGGGGTCTTGGGAACTTTCTGGGGTGATCGAAATACTCTATATCTTGATTGTGGTGCCGGCTACACAAGTGTATACATCTGTTAATGCTTATTAAGTGCACATCATACATAAATTATAGCTCAATAAAGCTGATTAAAAAACAAAGTCTTCTGACACACTTAAGACAAAGAAGGGATGTATGTACACTAAACTGTCAACAGTTTTCTTTGGGCAGTGGGAGTATAGGTGATTTAGATGCTCTAACTTGTACAATGTAATCACTCGTGTAAGCGTAAAATTTTTTTAAAAAATCAAGCCTTTTAATGAAACTACATTAGCAACTGAAGCAATATGAGTTTTATATCTAACAAACAAAACTACAATAATAACTCGCTGCATACTTGCAAAAAACACTTGGTCATGAGGCTCTCGGAAACACACCTCTTTCCCTTCCACAGTGACTTTAAATATCTGCCTAAAGCAGCTTAAGCCTGAAAGCAAAATAAAAATCCCGCAAGAGCAATAAACAAAAACACGTGCCGGCTGGGGCGCCCGCAGTCGCCGCTGGGGGCGGGCCGCGCGTCCCCGGCCCCACGCGCGTCCCCGGCCCCACGCGCCTCACCTGGTAGAGCTCCTCGAGGTTGTACCTGATGGACGTGCTGCTCTGGATGGCGCGCACGGCCTCGCGGAGCTTCTGCCACGTGTCCTGCGTGTAGTTGTCCGGCAGCCTGGGTCTGTCTGCGGGGCCGGAACGAGACCGCGCGGCTCGGAGGGCGCCCAGGCTCCCGCGGCCCAGGCCGGGCCTGGCGGGCCCAGAGCGCCGCGGCCTCGCGCACCGGGGCTCGCCCGCGCCCCGCCCCCGGCCGCAGAGCCCTCCCGCGGGAGGCCCGGGGTCCCGCCGCCCTCGCGCCGCCCGGCCGCCCCGCACCCACCTCGGAAGTTCTTGATGACCAGCTTCTTGGAGCCGCCCGCACCGCCCGGCTTGGCGGGGCCGGGGGCCAGCGCCGCGGGCTTGGTGAGGCCGTTGGTGCGGCCCACGAGCGCCGAGAAGCTGCCCTTCCGCGGGGCCTCGTCCGCCATGGCTGGGCCGGAACCGCCGCGCCCGCCCGCCCCGCTCCGCCCGCCCCGGCCCGGTCCCCGCCCCGGCCGGCCCGCCCCGTCCGCCCCGGTCCGCCCGCTCCGCCCCGTCCGCCCCGGCGCCCGCCCCGCCCGGCCCGCGCGCCCGCGTCCTGGAGGCCCAACCGCCTCCGGAGGGCTCGGGGGCGCGCCGGAACCCCCGCTTAGGGCTGGGGGCGCGCCGGAGCGTCCCCCCCCATTAGGGGCTCGGGGGCGCGCCGGGACCCCACTTAGGGCTGGGGGCGCGCCGGAGCGTCCCCCCCATTAGGGGCTCGGGGGCGCGCCGAAGCGTCCCCCCATTAGGGGCTCGGGGGCGCGCCGGGACAACCCCCGCTCCATTAGGGGGTCGGGGGCGCGCCGAGAGCCCCCTAAAGGGCCCTGGGGCGCCGCGGGACACCCCCCCAGTTAAGGGTCAGGGGCGCGCCGGGACAATCCCCTAAAGAGCTGTGGAGCGTCCCAGGACACCTCCCCCAATTAAAAGTCAGGGGCGCGCCGGGACCCCACTTAGGGCTTGGGGCCGGGCCGGGACACCCCAACTCCAGTTAGGGCTCTGAGGCGCGCCGGGACGCCTCCCTTCAGGGCTGAGGGGCTAGGAGCATCCTGAGAGGCTCGTTTTCTCACAAGCGACAGTCGTGGGGTCAGCGGAGTGAAAGGCAGCTTCGCCGTGGGGCTGCCCTCGCTGCTGAACCCCAAACCCCTCAAGCCCCCGCAGGCCCAGACACGGGCAGAGCCGGAGGCGACCGGGCTGAGGGGGCGGGGACCCGGCTCGAGCACGTCGCCCAGCAGGCCCCGGGGTGGCGCTGCCGCGCGCGCTCGCCGTCCGGAACCAAAGTGCGGGGGAAGGCGGGGCCGGGGGCGCCTTGCCGGAGACGGACCCCGGGCCGGAAGTGATGGGGGCGGCCGGAACTGGTGGCGTTGTGGGCGGTGCTGGCTGCCATGGCGCACATCACCATTAACCAGTACCTGCAGCAGGTAAATACTGGCTTGGGAAACGCACCGCGGCGTGGGTGGACCTCAGCCTGCCCCTGCGTGTTCCATTTCTGGCTTTGCACCCTCAGGCCTCTTCCATTGCTTCGCTGCCCCTTCCCTGGCCGGGACTTCTGGTCTTACGCTGACGCCATGAAAACGGCGGGCTGGGCCGGAGGGGCCTCCACGGTGTCCCTTCTCCTGGGCCGCCGTGCTGGCGAGGCAGTGTCGGCACAGTGTCTCGGAACTCGGGTCCGCAGAATGGGGAGTGCTCGTGATTAAAGCAGACACACGTGTCGTCCCTCCTGGGGACACAGAGATGGACCACGGGGTCGCTGCCCTCGGTGTGTGCAGTGGTCCCAGTGGATCTGAAGGGCCTGATTTGGTCATTGTTGTTTTGGTTGGACACTGGTGGAAGTAAGGAGGAGGAATTTGAGGCAGGAGGCGTTCCCTGAGAGTCTGGCTGCGTGGTCCAGTTGGGGGCTGAAGGCGCTGCGATGTATGCACAGTCAGCAAGGCGTCTGAGGACTTGGCGGGGCTGCCAGGGGCCCTGTGTCCACTGAGGAGCGGATCACATCCCTGAGGTTTGCTGATAAAGTCTGTCACATCCCTGTTTTTTCTTCACATCGAGCTTCCTTACAATGTAGTCATGGAGGCAGGGGAACTGATGGGAATCCATCTCTGCGAGGAAGCTGGGCCCCTTCTGGGGTCCAGGTCCTGTGGAGCTGAGCCAGGGGCTGGCTAGGTCGTGCCTGAGGTGCTGGGTGCAGCGCAGGTGGGTCTGGCCAGGGAGAGCCCAGGATGTGGGCCACCTCATGTCACTGTGGACAACCCTGGGAGGTCACTGGTGGAAGAGGCTTCCTGGAGCAGAGCTGGGACCAGTGAGGGTTCCCTGGCAGGGCCCTCCTTACTCACTGGCAGGAACTTGTGTCTAATTGAGGGTTTGATCCTGGGGTGACTACCGTGCCCTGGTGCTTCCCACCACTGGGGTATGCTTCCTTTCATAGCTTTCACCAGCTCTGCAACTCCAAGCCCTCCTCACCTGGGGGTTTCCCCTGGAGAGGGGTTTGGAGGCCTGAAAGACATTCAGAGCATTGTCCTCAAGGGTGACCAGTGGCCACAGTCCTTGTTAACCAGAGTGAGGCGTGTCCTCAGGCTCTCAGGACTGAGGCTGTGCCAGGGCCTGTGCAGGGGCCAAGTGTGCCTGAAACCAGAAGATGAGATAGCTTTAGGAGGCTCTCGGCTTGAATGCCACATTCACACTGAGCAGAGGGGAACACAGGTGGGCCCCAAGCTGCTTTTCTGCCTGAGCAGCCTTGGTTGAGCAAGAGCAAGGTCTGCCTTGGGGCTCCTGTGGCCAGGCAGCCCCCATGGCACATTGAAGGTGGCTGAGGAAGGCACCATCTCACTGGGGCTGCACTGACTAAAACTGGCCAAGACTGGGTGGGATTGGTCACTTTGCTTCCAGCCCAGGGTCAGCCCTTGGTGGCATGGTGAGC